>NC_140917.1:8404557-8780860 GCF_045865225.1 Trachurus japonicus | reverse complement strand
AACAGAACTGAACTGACTGCTGCAGCTGGAAGATACTGCAGAGACTGATACAGTTCACTGAGGGCACACACACAGTTCCAGTGAAAAAGCCCAATCAGACCATTAACATCACAACTCCATGAAGCACAGTCAGCTCCACTGACATCTGATTCAATATTAAGGAGACATCAATTTCCACAGACTATGTTAAAGTCTCTGCACACTGAAGTCTCACATATGCTGTGTCACAATAGCTTTCTGTGGCAGAATCACTGACACTGACATAAACATGTGTCTGAAACACAACACAAACTGCACTGCACACATACAAAAATGTTGTCAGAGGAACTTTGAACACAATCAGCTGATCAACATTTTCAGGAGGATCTTTGGTATCTAATGTCTGAAACATTCGGATCAAATATGCATTACTGGTACAAAAATAAATCATAGCAACAAATAAAATATAAACTAGAGGGGACCGAGTATGGTGCTGTGTGGAACTCCAGGAGTAAATTAGCAGATGAACATTAAGCAAGTGAGAAAATAATCACCAGACAGGTGATGACTGATTAACACTGAGAAAAGAGTTACATGTGCTGTTTATGTATTACTATATGAAACTAAATCCAGAGTTTTATGAGGATGATTGAATGAGTGAGTTGTTCCAGCAGTGAGGAGGACACAGCATGATGTGTTGAGGACAGCTCCAGTTGAGTGACTCTGTGTGTGTTTGCATATGTGTCCTTCCTCTGCTCCCAGCCATAATGGAGGCCAGTGTTGAGCAGTGTGGTGTCCAGGCGCTTTCACAGCCCACTGACACCACAGCAGCTTCAAATGATGATGTCATGTGACTCTACTGCTGGCCACCCTGGGTGGTCCTTGTTCAGGGTCGATCTGAGACTCTCTACTGAAAACTTTGCTTCAGGATGGAACCAGGTTCACCACAATGATGTTCTGCTATGATGGAGAAACACTGAAACCAGCAGCATTGACCTTCTTCCATCTATTCTCCATGTTCAAGAAATGATCCTCTTCTGTTTGGATGTTGATCTTTCTCCAAGATGGATTCGTCTCAATAACCTTTTTCATCTCTTTCATGTTTTTCAGGTTCATCAGGAGAAATCATCCTGACTCAGACTCCTGGAGCTCAGTCTGTTGTTCTAGGTCAGACTGTTTCTCTCAGATGTAAAACCAGTGCATATGTTGGTACTGATCTACAGTGGTACCTCCACAAACCTGGAGAAACAACTAAACTCCTGATTTATAATGATGTAACCCGTTACTCTGGAGTCCCTGAACGTTTTAGTGGAAGTAAATCCAGTGACACTGACTTCACTCTGACCATCAGTGGAGTTCAGACTGAAGATGCAGGAGTTTATTACTGTCAACAGGATGAAACCCTCCCGTTCACACAGTGATACAACGTCGTACAAAAACCTCCCTCAGCTGCAGAGGAACTGATCTGACTAAACAGCTGCACTGAAACTAAAAACTTCAACATATTCTAACGTTGTAAAAATCACTAAATTTTCATTATGAGGTAATTTTATCAAATCAGTAATGTTTAATCAAATGGCTCTTTTTGAGTTGATAAGATTTCCAATTTATTTTTTTATCAAAAACATTCAGTAGGTCAATCAATGCGATACATTACAAAGAAAAAGTCAACTAAACCCAAACTACATAAATTTATTGCAAAAACAATGTTACAACTAAATATTCAAGACAGAAGAACTTCCAAATTGAACTCCAAATATCCATCAAACGAAATACTTTTTGTACAGATGGCATTACAGTAAAAATGTCTAATTTTCATAAAATATTGAAGAAAATAGCAGAGTTGAACTTTATCATGGCCCTGTCATGAAGAGAAACAAAGGGAGAGCTAGGAAAGTGCAGACTAAATATTACTCTATGCGGATGATACTTGACTTTATATTTGTGTGTCCCCAAAATATATTAAAGCAGAAGTAAGTGATATATTTGTGTTAATATAAGTCTTAAATAGTTCTATCTTCCGACAGCAATCACTTACATAGAGTGTTTGGTCTGAAACACGGGTCTGTCAGTCACTCTGCTCTGCTCTGAGCCGAGGAGAAAACATTTATCGTATCCTACAGTTTTTATCCAATGAGGAGAGAGAACGGCATGCAGGGCTGTGTGTGCAGCCAAGGGACGCCGTGAATGTGGTGACGTAGGGACGAGGACTGTTATGGTGCGTTCAAGGAAACTCGTATTTTTCCGACCGTGAAGTCGTACCAGTTCGATCTGGTACAAGTTCACCGGTCGGAAGTTACGAGTGGCCGTTATAGTGACTTTCACCGGTAAAACAGGTCGGAAAAACACGAGTGGGTTGCCTGGAACGCTACAAAGTCGTAAGTTGTGACTTGAAGCTGTAATTTACGATTTCAAAAGCCTGCCTGGAACGCAGCATTAGCTAAAACGACCGGACCACTTACTTCTGATTTAAATTTCTGTCAGTCAAACAACAGAGAAGTTGACTAGTCGAATTTACCAATCATGGCTACCAGTGTATTATTGAAAAATATTAAACGTATGAAGAAAAAGTCATTTGTAGGTTCTAAATGTGAATGGTTTTTTAATTTTTGGTGTATGGAGGGATCGATGAAGTGTTATTTCATAGCACTGACAAAGAATGATCATCATATGATAGTATAAAAACCAAAGACTGAATCAAAATTTGATGAACAGATCTTTATTTTCTGGAAATAATGAAATTACATGATAGAAAACTTTAAAACACATCAGAGAGAAAGACAGAACATGGTAATGAAAGAACGAGAGAGAGAGTGTTAGAGACAACAGAGTAAAAGCAGTAGAGTCCCAGTGAGTCAGCTCAGGACTGGGGACACTGGTCTCTCCTCAGTGTCTCTGAGACCAGAGTCTGGGAGCCCTGGGTGGCCTCACAGGTCACAGAGCCCAGCTTCCTCCACTGGTCTGCAGGGAGCCTCAGGGTGCTGCTCCAGCTGTAGAGGCCGTCCTTCCCCAGCACCACGGGGCTCCTGCTCTCCTCCCAGCTGCTGCTGCTGCTGCCGTCCACCTTCCAGACCAGACTCCAGTCTGAGGGGAAGCCCTTGTTGGCCAGGCACATGAGCGTGGCCTTCCCCTGCTGCTGCAGCTCCTCACTGGAGGGGGGCAGCACCGTCAGGGTGGGACGGGTATCACCTAGGAGACACAGACCATAAACTGTCAATCCAACAGCAGCCACTTGGACACCTTTACTGTGTGAGAGCTGGTTTTGTCCTTTAAGGAGTTTCTGTCAGATGTTTTTCTGCTCCACCAGTCACTCACTCACACATTGTTTCACTTCCCTTCAAGAAGCCTCTCATGCACATCAGCACAGAGACAATCATCATACAGTTTGACCTGAAACATATCAAACTATTCTAGAAATATATGAAGCTCATTTAAGAGCAATCATACATTTTCCGTGAGTTTGATTTTCAGGTGCAACACAAACAGATTTATCAAATAATCTGACAACGATCAAATGTTTCTCGAGTGGAAAATACTCCTCATTGAACAAACTCTTAAAATGATTCAAATGAACAATGGAAACAGTGAATCACAGGTTTCAAAGGGATTTCAAAAACTACTACTACTACTACTACGAAACAATATATTAAATATACAATATATTAAAAAACAAATGATGTTTGACCATTTCTACAGTTCAGCTTCAATTCAATCATGGCAGGCATGCGACAAGAAAGGCCCTACGTTTAACTCCACGATTAAGAAGGAGAAATAAAAACACAATATGAAAAATATAGTTAATAAAATAAAAGATTTTATATGCTAAAAACTAAAAAAAGAAAAAAATCGTTTTAGTATTTTTGCAGAAACTTACTTCCAAGCTCCAGTCTGGTTCCTCCACCAAAAGTCCACCACAGTGATACCAAGTCATTGAGCCGTCGTACAAAAACCTCTCACTGTAGAGACACAGCTCTCTGACTCTGTCACACTGAACTACTCTTATCTACAAGATTTTATCATGAAACTTTAACATAAATGTTTTGTATCTGTTTCTTTATCGTTTATACTTTTTATGTTGCAACATTTGTCATCAGATTTAAAAAAAAAAATATATATATATTTTTGGATCCTAAAGCTGAAATTTTTTCACTTTTCAAAAAATCACAAAAAGCCAAGTATGTGCTTTTCTTTGCCATTTTACGATTTAACAAATTAAATTAAATTAAAGCAGAAGTAAGTGGTCCGGTCGTTTTCGCTAATGCTGCGTTCCAGGCAGGCTTTTGAAATCGTAAATTACAGCTTCAAGTCACAACTTACGACTTTGTAGCGTTTCAGGCAACCCACTCGTGTTTTTCCGACCTGTTTTACCGGTGAAAGTCACTATAACGGCCACTCGTAACTTCCGACCGGTGAACTCGTACCAGATCGAACTGGTACCACTTTACGGTCGGAAAAACACGAGTTTCCTTGAATGCACCATAACAGTCCTCGTCCCTACGTCGCCACATTCACGGCGTCCCTTGGCTGCACACACAGCCCTGCATGCCGTTCTCTCTCCTCATTGGATAAAAACTGTAGGATACGATAAATGTTTTCTCTTCGGCTCAGAGCAGAGCAGAGGGACTGACAGACCCGAGTTTCAGACCAAACACTCTATGTAAGTGATTGCTGTCGGAAGATATAACTATTTAAGACTTATATTAACACAAATATATCACTTACTTCTGCTTTAAATTTCATGAAGAAATATTCACTTACTTCCAATATCCAGTCTGGTTCCTCCACCGAACGTGTACCACAGTGATATAAAGTCATTGAGTCGTCGTACAAAAACCTCTCACTGTAGAGACACGGCTCTCTGACTCTGAAACAAACAAACTCACCATAATTAGTCTGTTTATAACGTTTTGGCAGCTGATGTGAGAAATGACAACAACACAGTACAAAAAGGAAAATATGTATCGTCAATTTTTAATATTTGTTCAGTTTAAGAAAAATCTACACTTTCAAAAATGTTTTAAAGCAGATATCAGTGGAATGTTTTTGTTAATATAAGTCCTAAATAGTCCTATTTTCCGTCAGCAATCACTTACATGAAGTATTTCAGCCTAAACACGAGTCTCTCCGTCACTCTGCTCTGCTGTAACCCGAGGAGAAAATTTTCCTTGTGGGATACAAGTGTTATCCAATGAGGGGAGAGAACGGCATGAAGGGCTGTGTGTGCAGCCAAGGGATGCGCGTGAATGTGGTGACGTAGCACGAGGACCAATTGATGCCTGACAAGGGCGGGGGCTGCTAACTCATGGTGCGTTCAAGGAAACTCGTACTTTGTGTTTTTCCTTCCTGTGAAGTCAGACCAGTTCGATCTGGTACGAGATCACGGGTCGGAAGTTACGAGTGGCCGTTATAGGGAACTTTCACAGACAACAGGACGGTAAAAACACGAGCTACGGGTTACCTGGAACGCTACCAAGTCGTAGTTGTGACTTGAAGCTGTAACTTACGGTTTCAAAAGCCTGCCTTGAACACAGCATTAGCCAAAACGGCCGTGCCGATGATATCTGCTTTAAGACATGAGAAAATACTGTATAATCTGAATTAAAGAAACTCAAGCAGATAAAACCTAAACAGCATTAAAAAAGCACTTCCTGATCAATATACTCATCAACTGATTGATCCATTGATAATCAGGATGATGAGATTGATCCAAGTCCCTGTTGGAGTCAGTCAGAGCATTTCCATAGAGAGCCACTTTGCATCAGCAGCACCATGCTCCAGTGCTCTGGAAGAGTTTATAGTCCTGAGAGTTGAAGACTGGATGACTGACAGCTGTCCTTCATGACAACACAAGACACAGAAATCCTCCTCATCAAAAACATGACTTTGGTCTCCGTCCTCATCTGGACTCTCCTCTGCTGCTGCTTCACAGGTAAAGTCCAGAGAATCCAACTCCTCTATCAACATCTGTCCCTCTGAAATGAAGCCCACAAAACCATGACTCTGTTTTATCTTTCTGTCTCTGTGTCCTCAGAGTCCAGAGGTCAGGTCACAGTGACTCAGCCTGGAGCAGTGAGCTCTGCTGTAGGAGGCTCAGTCACCATCAGATGCAGAGTCAGTCAGAATGTTTACAGCAACAACCGTTTAGCCTGGTACCAACAGAGAGATGGAGAAAAACCTAAACTCCTCATTTATGTTGCTTCCAATCGAGCATCAGGGATTCCAGGTCGTTTTACAGGCAGTGGATCAAACTCTGACTTCACTCTGAGCATCAGTGGAGTCCAGGCTGAAGATGCAGCAGTTTACTACTGTCAGAGTTTTCATGTTATCAACAGGCAGCATGTGTTCACACAGTGAAAAAACGTCGTACAAAAACCTCCCTCAGTCAAACAGAACAGAAACTGAACTGACTGCTGCAGCTGGAAGATACTGCAGAGACTGACACAGTTCACTGAGCATACACACATAGTTCCAGTGAAAAAGCCCAATCAGACAATAATATCACAACTACATCAAGCACAGTCAGCTCCACTGACGTCCATACATCCATCTGATTCAATATTAAGGAAACATCAGTGTCCACAGACTATGTTAAAGTCTCTGCACACTGAAGCCTCACATCTGCAATGTCACAAGTGTTTTCTGTGGCAGAAACACTGGCTTTGTCATTAACATAATGTGTCTGAAACACAACATAAACTGTACATGACACATTCAAAAGTGTAGCCAGAGGATTAAATTGAACTTTGAACACAATTTGCTGATCAACTGTTTCAGGAGGAACTTTGGTATCTAATGTCTGAGATGCTCTGATCAAATATTTATTACTGCTGGAAAAATGGATCATAGCAACAAATAAAATATAAACTAGAGGGGACCAAGGATGGCGCCTTGTGGAACGCCTAGAGTAAATTTGGTTATAGCAGATGAACATTAAGCAAGTTAGAAAAAAAATGTGTAATGGTGATGACTGATTAACACTGTGAGAAAAAATAAGAGGGACATGTGCTGTTTATATATAAGTCAACAGTATCAGTGGCTGCACTTTAAAATTTCTTATATGAAACCATATCCAGAGTTTTAATCAGTGAGGATGATTGAATGAGTGAGTTGTTCCAGCAGTGAGGAGGACACAGCATGATGTGTTGAGGACAGCTCCAGTTGAGTGACTCTGTGTGTTTGCATATGTGTCCTTCCTCTCTGCTCCCAGCCGTTAAGAGGCCAGTGTTGATCAGTGTGTGTCCAGGCCTTTCACAGCCACTGACACCACAGCAGCTCAATGATGATGTCTGTGACTCTACTGCTGGCCACCTGTGGGTCCTTGTTCAGGGTGAGACTCTCTGCTGAAAACTTTGCTTCAGGATGGAACCAGGTTCACCACAATGATGTTCTGCTATGATGGAGAAACACTGAAACCAGCAGCATTGACCTTCTTCCATCTATTCTCCATGTTCAAGAAATGATCCTCTTCTGTTTGGATGTTGATCTTTCTCCAAGATGGATTTGTCTCAATAACTCTTCTCCTCTTGTTGATGTTTTTCAGGTTCATCAGGAGAAATCATCCTGACTCAGACTCCTGGAGCTCAGTCTGTTGTTCTTGGTCAGACTGTTTCTATCAGGTGTAAAGCCAGTTCAAGTATGAGCAACTGGCTTCATTGGTACCTTCAGAAACCTGGAGAAACTCCTAAACTCCTGATTTATCAAGCTACAACCCGTCAGTCTGGAGTTTCAGATCGTTTCAGTGGCAGTCCGTCAGGAACTGACTTTTCTCTGACCATCAGTAGAATCCAGAGTGAAGATGCAGGAGTTTATCATTGTGGACAGAGTGGTCACAGCTTCCCGTTCACACAGTGAAAAAGCGTCGTACAAAAACCTCCCTCAGCTGCAGAGGAACTGATCTGATCCACAGCTGCACTGAAAGTAAAAGATCATATATAATGTCTGAACCAAACATCATGTAGTAATTATGTTTCATACTGAATATTTTGACTTTTCTACAATTAGCAAAATTTTTATTTTTTCATTCATTTTAGTCAAAGTTCTCACTTAAAACAGTTCATGAGACTGAGTTGAAGTCAGAGGGACAAACACCACAGACAAGTTAGTACGTTCACATGAAAACACATCAGTGTTACTTTTTTAATTAAGTTTTAATTAGATTATTATTATTTTTACTTGTTTGCCCAATAAACACAGTGAGTGAAGGGACACAGAATATGATGTTGTTGAGCTTCAGTTGTAAATCAGTGGCAGTTAGGCCCAATCCCATTTCACCTCTTGGCCCTACCACTTACCCCTACCCCTCCGTTTTGCGCATTCACATGTAGGGGTAGGGGTGTCCCAATCCCCGTTAGGACAGAGGGGTAGGGGGAAGTGGTAGGCAAGGCAAGGCAAGGCAAGGCAAGGCAATTTTATTTGTATAGCCCGTTTTTACAAACAGTTTGTCTCAAAGGGCTTTACATGGCATCGTAACAACATCCTCTGTCCTTAGACCCTCACATCGACTGAGGAAAAACTCCATGGAAAACCCTTTTAACAGGGAAAAGTCGGAGAAACCTCAGGTTGAGCAACAGAGGAGGGATCCCTCACCCAGGACGGACAGACGTGCAATAGATGTTGTTACAGACAAGAAAACAGTTTACAGTTTGTCACAGAATGCGCGAAACATGGAAATGTTAGCAGGAGCCGACGAAGGCAGTCTCCGGTGAGGGGAGGGGGCGGGGGGGGGGGGGGGGGGGGGGGGGGCAGGGAGAGCTGGCCAGCTCGATGGGAGGGCTGGGTTGCAGATTTGTCCATGTGAAGGAATGGGAGGCCGGTCTAACAGCAGGGGAAGGGGAGGGAGGGGGGGGCGATGCAGGCGGCGGCTGGTTGCAGAGAGGATGGAGCTCCGGTGGATCTGAGGAAACACAGAGAGAGTGCAAGACACCAAGGCCAAACTACAAAGTACAGCAGAAAATGACAGTTCAAAAATATACTGAGGAGAGGAGAGGAGAGGAGAGGAGAGGAGAGGAGAGAAGAGAAGAGAAGAGGAGGAGAGGGCTCTGTGTAACCAGATGTGTCCCCAGCAGTCTAAGCCTATAGCAGCGTAGCTATAAAATGGTTCAGAGCTACCTGAACCAGCCTAAACTAAAAGCTCTGTCATAAAGGAAGGTCTTAAGTCTAGACTTAAATGTAGTTAGAGTGTCTGCCTCTTTGACCCATGGAGAGAGCTGGTTCCACAGTAAAGGAGCCCGGTAACTGAAGGCTCTACCTCCCAGTCTGTTTTTTAGAGATACTGGGAGTCACTAACAGACCTGCATTCTGGGAGCGGAGTGCTCTGGTAGGACAGTAAGGAATGATTAGTTCTTTCAGATAGGTTGGAGCTTTATCATTAAGAGCCTTATAAGTCAGCAGAAGGATTTTGAAGTCTATTCTAAATCCTACAGGAAGCCAGTGGAGAGAAGCTAAGGTGGGAGAGATGTGCTCTCTCTTCCTAACTCCTGTCAAAACCCTCGCTGCGGCATTCTGGACCAGCTGGAGACTCTTTAGAGAGTTTTTCGGACATCCTGACAGGAGAGAGTTGCAGTAGTCTAGCCTAGAAGTGATAAATGCATGTACTAGTTTCTCAGCATCACTCTGGGAGAGGATATTCCTAATCTTAGTGATACTGCGCAGATGGAAGAAGGCGGTCCTAGTCACGTGCTTTATGTGGGAGTTAAAGGAAAGGTCCTGGTCAAAAAATGACTCCAAGGTTCCTCGCGGTTGTACTCGGGGTCAGGGTGATGCCATCTAGAGTAGCGATCTGATTGGAGAACGTGTCCCTGAGATGTTTAGGTTCCAAACTCGATGACCTCAGTTTTATCTGAATTCAGTAGCAAGAAGTTAGAGGACATCCAGGATCTAATGTCTTTCAGACAGTCTTGCAGATTGATGAGGCGGCTTCTGTCATCTGGCTCCATGGACAAGTAGAGTTGCGTATCATCCGCATAACAGTGAAAATTGATTGAGTGCTTCCGGATGATGCCACCTAATGGGAGCATGTAAAGAATGAAGAGGATTGGCCCTAAGACTGAACCCTGCGGTACACCATACGTAACTCTGCTATACTCTGAGTGGTCGTTATTAACATTAACAAATTGAAACCTGTCAGATAAGTATGACTTAAACCATTTTAGGGCAGGTCCTTTAATCCCTATTTCATGATCTAGTCTCTGCAGCAGGATGCTGTGGTCGATGGTGTCGAATGCAGCACTGAGGTCCAAAAGTACAAGAACAGAGACGAGACCTCTGTCTGAAGCTATAAGAAGATCATTAGAGACTTTGACAAGTGCTTGTTTCAGTGCTATGGTGTTCTCTGAATCCAGATTGGAAAGCTTCAAAGAGCACGTTGCTGTGCAGATGTTCATGTAGCTGCTCCAGGACAATCTTCTCAAGGATCTTAGAGATGTAAGGAAGGTTGGATATAGGCCGATAGTTGGCAAGGACATCTGGGTCAAGAGAAGGTTTTTTAAGTAAAGGGTTAATGACAGCCACCTTGAAGGCCTGTGGCACGTAGCCTGTGGCTAAGGAAAGATTGATTTGGTTCAGAAAAGAAATGTTAATTAAGGGGAAGACATCCTTAAGTAGTCTTGTCGGAACTGGATCCAGCAGACATGTGGCTGACTTGGAAGAAGTAATTGCAGAAGTTAAGTCTGATAGGTCGATGGGAGAGAAGCTGTCCAAGTGTGTACCAAGTCTGGGAGGTGCTTCTATGGGTATCGAAACCCTCGCCCAAGCTAAATTTATCCGAAGCTGAATTGACTGCTCTTAACGAGTTAGAAAAAAGAACGGACATCATTATTAAACCAGCGGATAAAGGTGGCTCTATTGTTGTGATGAACTCTAACCAATATGATACCAGCATCAAGAGCCAGTTGGCTGATGTCACATGCTACTCAGCTCTCAGCTCGGATCCTACTGAAGACATTAAGACCAAAATTGACAATTACATTGACACAGCGTTTACACGAGGGTGGATAACTGATCAGGAAAGAAATTTCCTCACCACTGAACATCCGATTTGCCCAGCTTTTTATGGGCTTCCAAAAATCCACAAAAGTTTAGAAAATCCTCCGCTGCGTCCTATCGTTGCCAGTATAGGCAGCCTTACAGAGCCTCTCTCGCAGTTTGTGGATTTTTTCATTAAGAAATTTGTTGTGGATTTACCTTCTTTTTTAGGAGACACCACTGATATACTCAGTATATTAAAAAACTGGAAATTCGATGAAAATGATTTATTGGTGTCTTTTGATGTTCAGAGCCTGTATACCTGCATTCCACATCATGTTGGTATTAAAGCACTAGCCCATTTCCTAGACAAGCACTCTGGTGATGTTTTTGATGTATCTCCCCACAAGGAATTCCTTTTGTCATTATCTGAAATGATCCTATCCATGAACTTCTTTAAGTACTCGGGGAGATACTACCTCCAATCCCGAGGTACATCAATGGGAAGCTCGTTTGCTCCATCATACGCCTGTCTAGTTATGGGACTATGGGAAGAGAAATTCATTTTTAATTCTTCAAATCCCTTCTTCTCAAAAATTGCTCTCTTTAAGAGATACATTGATGATATTTTTGTTATCTGGAAAGGGACTTTCGATGAACTTGATGCCTTTTTTTTAATTATCTCAACTCTACAAATGACTATTTGGCTTTCACAAGAGAGTGTAACCCCAAAGAAATCAACTTCCTAGACCTTACCATCTATAAAGGGGACAATGGCTGTTTGCAAACAACTATATTTCGCAAGCCTCTCAGTAGAAACACACTCCTCAGAGCAGACAGTAATCACTCTACACAACTTATCAAGAATATTCCCACCGGCCAATTTTTAAGACTCCGCAGAAACTGTAGTTCAGACGAAGAATTTAACATCAAAGCAGACTCTATGAGAGAGCGCTTCAGAGCGAGAGGCTATTCCCATTCGTTGATTGAAACAGCCTATCAGAGAGCATCCTGCTCCGACAGACACGCCCTCCTGGTTAAAAAACCTAAACCCGCATCACCCCCTCGCCTCTGTTTCTCCACGAATTTCAATCCCATGGCCAGTCAGATCAAAGAAACTGTTTTAAAACACTGGCATATTATTAAAAGTGATCCATCCCTTAAGAACTTTTCTGCACAGCCTCCACTCATCACTTTCAGGCGAGCACGTAACCTGAAGGACCGCCTCGTCCACTCTGACAGCCGTGTGCCGCCTCCCTCCTCCTGGCTTCCACCTCCACCTGCAGGCTTCCACGCTGCGGCCACTGTGCTCACTGTTCCAACACATCTAACGTTAAAACATTCACACACCCACGCACAGGAAAATCTTACATAGATTAACAACTTTATTAACTGTAACAGCACTCATGTTGTTTACATGTTGAAGTGTCCGTGTGGTTTAGTTTATGTTGGACAGACAAAAAGACAACTCAAAGTCAGGATCGCTGAACACAAAAATGCCATCCGGACTAAAAACCTGACATATGCAATGGCCAGGCATTATGATCAGGCCAAACATGGTTCAGTTGCCACCCTCAAATTCTGGGGGATCGAAAAAATCATCCCACCATCGAGAGGTGGTAACATTATCAAAAAACTCCTGCAGAGAGAAGCCTTCTGGATTTTTACCCTAAACACCATGGAGCCAAATGGTCTTAACGAAGAGATGAATTTGTCTTGTTTTTTTATGAATGGTGCCCTTACGTGGCTTATTGTACTATTGTTACTATTTTGTATATTTAATCATGCTCTTGATTGAAATCATGTCCCTGTATACATTGTAACTTTATTGTATTCATTACACTTGTATTATTGCTGTGGTAGCCTATCACGTGAGCCGTTGTGATATGACGTGTTTCCCTGCTCTCCCAATCAGAGATGCAGGCACGGGATTTAAATCCCCCGTCCACTGAACAGCTCCGTTTGCTCTGAAGAAGACCTTGTGTCGAAACGTCAGCAGCCGCACCTCAATAAATGTTTATTATCTGACCGTGTGCTCCAGCGTCCTCCCTTTGTATCGTAATCTGTGGGCCATTACTAGCAATTTTTGTTCTAATATTAACTATCTTTTCGGTAAAGAAAGTTAGGAAGTCGTTGCTGCTGAGAGTTGGAGGGATGGATGGCTCAACAACACTATGGTTCTTGGTCAGCCTGGCCACAGTGTTGAAAAGGAACCTGGGGTTGTTCTTATTCTTTTCTATTAGAGATGAATAGTAATTGCTTCTAGCATTACGGAGTTCTTTTTTATATATTAATAAACTATCCTTCCAGGCTTGACGGTCTTCCTCATGTTGGCTGGAATGTGTTTTCCTTTCCAGCTGTCTGGTCTTCTGTTTCAAAGCGCGCAAGTTTGGGCTGTACCAGGGAGCTATTCTTTTCTGATTGATAACTTTCTTTTTGAGGGGAGCTACAGCATCAAGTGTTCCAAGGAGTGCTGCTGCAGTGCTATCCACAAGATAGTCCACCTGTGTGGGGGTGAAACCAGCATAACTGCCCATAGTATGGTTACAGAATGTGGTGAAGTCAGCATCACTGCCCATAATATGGTTACAGGATGTGGCAGCAAGCTCTGCTGGAATAAGCTCTTTAAATCTAGAAACAGCAGTGTCAGATAGACATCTACTGTAGCGGGATTTTTTCCCAGGTAGGATATAATTTGTTAAAGTAAATTCAAATGTTATTAAAGAATGGTCAGACAAGACGGGGTTCTGAGGAAGAACTGTGACATGGTCAGCTTCTATTCCATAAGTAAGTACTAAGTCAAGGATATGATTAAAAGTGTGAGTGGGTTGTTTACCCTCTGAGAGAAGCCGACTGAATCCAAAAGTGACTTGAATGCAGTAGCCAGACAATCATCATCGACGTCCACATGAATGTTAAAGTCACCTACTATAATGACTTTGTCTGAGCTCATTGCTAAATTTGACAGAAAGTCAGGGAATTCTTCTAGAAACTCAGAATAAGGTGCAGGAGGACGATACACTACAGCAAGTAAGAGTGGTTTTTTCTGCTTTCCAGTCTGGGTGAGAGAGGCTGACAGTAAGGCTTTCAAATGTATTATATGAACTATTATGTCTAGGGTTGATAATCAGATTTGACTGATAAATAGCAGCCACTCCTCCTCCTCGGCCTGTGTTACGAGGCACATGACAGTTAATGTAACTAGGAGGGGTAGATTCATTCAAACTAACATATTCATCTTGCTGCAACCAGGTCTCAGTGAGTGTTAATATGTCAATATGGTGACTTGTAATTAAGTCATTCACTAGGAGAGACTTGGATGGGAGAGAACGAATGTTGAGCAAACCACATTTAATAGTTCTATTAGGGCTACATACCCCTCCAAACGGAGATTTTTCAGAGGCACACTCCAAACGGAGAGGTATGAAAAGTTTCCCAGAATGCATCTTGCGGCAGCCGGCAGCAGTGGCTGTAAAACGAAAAGCTGTTTTATTTCTTGCTGTAGCGCTGTTATTTCGTCACTTTCTTAAGTTTTAATATTTTTTCTTGCGAGAAAGTAACTGTTTAGGTCCCAAATGTGCGGTTAGTTTACCCAAATGACGGCGGGTTAGAAGTTTGCTCCGACGATTTTTCGGAGAAGTGAAGCTCCAGGAGGAGCGGCTCCTCACAGAGGCAGCAGCCGGTCTGCAGCGCTGCTCCGCCGGCCAAATTACGTCCTCGTCCCGGTCCCGCCGGGAGAGAAGGCGGTCGTTAATTAACTTATCCGCGGGTTTTTAGAGGTTTACCACCAGCATGTTAAATTCTTTTTAGCATTTAAATGTTGGTCTAATTGATGAAATCTGACAATTGTGGCAGTAGCATTAGGTATTTGGATGAAAAGTGAAGCTTCATGTATCAGACAGAGGAGCAGGCAGCTGCCTCTGGGCTCTGTGTACAGAAATCACCACATTTACATCAGTAAATAAATGTTTTACAATGAACCGATCAGCCTGCATTAAGTTTTATCTTATTTTATTAAGTTATATGGTACACACGGCTATTTGATTTCTGGCAAAATCTCGCCGCATCAGCTTACGTAAAAGCCAGTGAGACTACGTGATGACGTATGTGACTGTTGAAGGGGTGTCCCAATTCGGAGGGGTTGACTTTCTACCCCTACCCCTTGTAGCTCCGTTTCAAGGGGCAAGGGGCAAGGGGTAGGGGAAGGGGTAGGGGTAAAAAAGAGAAATGGGATTGGGCCTAAAAGTTTATTTCAAGTTTTTTTCTTTTTCCAGGTTTCCGTTGAGACATTCTTAAGTGTTAATTTTCATTGAAGAATATAATAGACTTTAATTCATGTCAAGTCTATTTATGCTGGTGATGATTTTCAAAGTATGTCCAATATTTTAATCAATGGCCACACCTTTTTAACTTGTTTAATGCACATTGTAACACAATCTTGATCCTTTTATTTTCACCTATCCTACCTCATATATGCAACTAAAATATTTAATCACGATAAGAGAAATCAGGGATTACATTGATTATATCATTAGGTTGATAGTTGTTGACATTGTATTGGATAAGATAATGGATTAATTATTAACATACAAGACTGAATAAAATGTTAATTATGCCTTAACTTTATGTCATACCAAATTAGTTTTTACAGTTGGCTGTTTTATATACCATAGTTTAAAAAGTTCATAGATGTCCAACTGTTGTGATTCAAAACAATAAATGTCTATTTTAGGTCAAGTTTGAACAAGGCAATGTGTAATTACAGTTCACATGCAATTATTTCATATATCAAACTAAAACCAAGTGAACATGAGAACTAACAAATTCCAATAAATATTATGATCATTTGATTGATCCATTGATAATCAGCATGATGAGATTGATCCCAGTCCCTGTTGGAGTCAGTCAGAGCATTTCCATAGAGAGCCACTTTGCATCAGCAGCACCATGCTCCAGTGCTCTGGGAGAGTTTATAGTCCTGAGAGTTGAAGACTGGATGACTGACAGCTGTCCTTCATGACAACACAAGACACAGAAATCCTCCTCATCAAAAACATGACTTTGGTCTCCGTCCTCATCTGGACTCTCCTCTGCTGCTGCTTCACAGGTAAAGTCCAGAGAATCCAACTCCTCTATCAACATCTGTCCCTCTGAAATGAAGCCCACAAAACCATGACTCTGTTTTATCTTTCTGTCTCTGTGTCCTCAGAGTCCAGAGGTCAGGTCACAGTGACTCAGCCTGGAGCAGTGAGATCTGCTGTAGGAGGCTCAGTCACCATCAGATGTAGAGTCAGTCCTGCTCCGAGCTATTTCCACTGGTATCAACAGAGAGATGGAGAAAAACCTAAACTTCTCATTAAAAACACTTCCACTCGAGAATCAGGGATACCAGGTCGTTTTACAGGCAGTGGATCAAACTCTGACTTCACTCTGAGCATCAGTGGAGTCCAGGCTGAAGATGCAGCAGTTTACTACTGTAAGGGACATAATTTTATCAATAGTCAGGAGGTGTTCACACAGTGAAAAAGCGTTGTACAAAAACCTCCCTCAGCTGCAGAGGAACTGATCTGATCCACAGCTGCACTGAAAGTAAAATATCATAATGTTTGAACACAACATTATGTAATAATGTTTTACACTGAACATTTTGACTTTACTACAATTAACTTAAAGCAGAAGTAAGTGGTCCGGTCGTTTTCGCTAATGCTGCGTTCCAGGCAGGCTTTTGAAATCGTAAATTACAGCTTCAAGTCACGACTTACGACTTTGTAGCGTTCCAGGCAACCCACTCGTGTTTTTCCGACCTGTTTTACCGGTGAAAGTCACTATAACGGACACTCGTAACTTCCGACTGGTGAACTTGTACCAGATCGAACTGGTACGACTTCACGGTCGGAAAAATACGAGTTTCCTTGAACGCACCATAACAGTCCTCGTCCCTACGTCACCACATTCACGGTGTTCCTTGGCTGCACACACAGCCCTGCATGCCGTTCTCTCTCCTCATTGGATAAAAACTGTAGGATACGATAAATGTTTTCTCCTCGGCTGAGCAGAGCAGAGTGACTGAGAGACCCGTGTTTCAGTCCAAACACTCTATGTAAGTGATTGCTGTCGGAAGATATAACTATTTAAGTCTTATATTAACACAAATATATCACTTACTTCTGCTTTAATTTTCTTTTTTTATTCATTTTAGTCAAAGT
Source organism: Trachurus japonicus (assembly GCF_045865225.1). Taxonomy (NCBI): domain Eukaryota; kingdom Metazoa; phylum Chordata; class Actinopteri; order Carangiformes; family Carangidae; genus Trachurus; species Trachurus japonicus. The sequence continues at coordinate 8,763,713 of NC_140917.1, read as the reverse complement.
CAGAGTGACAGACATCACAGATGAGTTAGCTTCACATCACACAGTGTTTCTCTTGTTCAGAATTAAGGTTTTATAGAGAGTATTTTACTGATGGATCCAACAAACACAGTGAGTGAAGGGACATGATGTTGTTGAGCTTCAGTTGTAAATCAGTTTCAGTTAAAGATTATTTCAAGTTTTTGTTGAGAAGTGTTAAATATCATTGAAGAAAATAATAGACTTAATTTATGTCATAAATCCTTGATCCTTTTAGGTCTTTTAGGTTTAGGTAACTCATATACAACTATTATTTAAAAATATTTTACCACAATAAGAGAAAACAATCAATTCATTGATTATATCATTATGTTAATAGTTGTACCAGTATCAGAGTTCCAGTGAGTCAGGTCTGGACTGGGGACACTGGTCTGTCCTCAGTGTCTCTGAGACCAGAATCTGGGAGCTCTGGGTCATTTCAAATATTTTATTAAACTTAACTCCCTCTAGTGGACTGCGGCAGAGGAGACTTTTACTCTGTTGGTTTTCTTCAGACTGGATGAAACTTCTCGTCAGTTTTTTCACTTCCCTCTTTCAGCCCAGTAACCATGAACAGACAGGCATCACTGCTGATCCATGACAACGGTTTCAGAACAAAATATGAAAAAGTTCAAAACCCCTCTTTTGTGTTAATGTTTAATCTCTAAAATATAAATTCAAAGTTTAAATGAAAAAGTCACAAAATGAGAAATGTTCTAAACTGTGTCTAAAAAAATATCATTTAAAAAAGAGAAAATATGTTGCTCATTTAATTAACATATTAAAACTAATGAAATTAATCCCTCATTCATTCATTTTCTATACCACTTATCCTGCAGAAGGGTGAAGGGTGAACTGGAGCCTGTCTCAGCTGACTTCGGGTGAGAGGCAGGATACACCCTGGACAGGTCGCCAGTCTGTTGCAGGGCAAACATATACAGACAGACAACCATTCAGTCTTATGGGCAATTTATATCATATGTGTTGCCAATTAACCTAACCTGAAGGTCTTTGGTTTGTGGGAGCAAGCCGGTCGGACACCTCTAGCTGAGGCGACAGTGCTAACCACTGCAACACCGTGCCGCCCCGATGAATCCACTTGATCCAAATTTCTTTTTAAACTTAACAGTGATGTAGGTAATTTCACAGATTCTGTGAAAAATGTAATATTTTAGAAAATCTGTGAAAAAATATGAGAATGTATTTTGTCCCTGTGCTTGTTTTAAAATGTTAAGACACAATTGTATTTTCTCAATACGTAATATAATGTCCAAATATCACTGTCAAAATTTTAAAGTGAGAACAGTTTGCCTGTGATGTGATGAAGAAAACCCTGAAGTTTCTTTAAATCACAAATCTCAACTACAATTTTTCATGAATGTCCAACTGTTGTGATTCAAAACAATAAATGTCTATTTTGGTCACGTTTGAACAAGGCAATATGTGGTTACAGTTCGCATGCAATTCTTTCAGATATCAAACTAAAACCATGTGAAAATGAGAACTAACAAATTCCAATAAATATTATGATTATTTGATTGATCCATTGATAATCATCATGATCAGATTGATCCCAGTCCCTGTTGGAGTCAGTCAGAGCATTTCCATAGAGAGCCACTTTGCATCAGCAGCACCATGCTCCAGTGCTCTGGGAGAGTTTATAGTCCTGAGAGTTGAAGACTGGATGACTGACAGCTGTCCTTCATGACAACACAAGACACAGAAATCCTCCTCATCAAAAACATGACTTTGGTCTCCGTCCTCATCTGGACTCTCCTCTGCTGCTGCTTCACAGGTAAAGTCCAGAGAATCCAACTCCTCTATCAACATCTGTCCCTCTGAAATGAAGCCCACAAAACCATGACTCTGTTTTATCTTTCTGTCTCTGTGTCCTCAGAGTCCAGAGGTCAGGTCACACTGACTCAGCCTGGAGCAGTGAGATCTGCTGTAGGAGGCTCAGTCACCATCAGATGTAGTGTCAGTGTTGCGAGCTATTTCCACTGGTACCAACAGAGAGATGGAGAAAAACCTAAACTCCTTATTTACTACACTTCCAATCGAGCATCAGGGATTCCTGGTCGTTTTACAGGCAGTGGATTAAACTCTGACTTCACTCTGAGCATCAGTGGAGTCCAGGCTGAAGATGCAGCAGTTTACTACTGTCATAGTGTACACAACAGTCCATGGACGTTCACACAGTGAAAAAGCGTCGTACAAAAACCTCCCTCAGTCAAAGTGAACAGAAACTGAGCTAACTGCTGCAGCTGGAAGATACTGCAGAGACTGATACAGTTCACTGAGGACACACACACACACAGTACGTTTACATGACACTTGAAAAAACCAAATTATTGCCTTAATCCGACTATAACTGGATAACTGAAGTGCATGTAAACACCTTAGTCCGACTGAAATCGGAGTTGAGAACTCCGATTAAGACACCCAGATAATGCGATTGGAATTCGATTTTCTCCGTCATGTATACACCTTAGTCGGAGTATAACTGGACAATGCATGTGCGCATGCTTCACAACCGTAGAGACGGCACCAAGTGGAGCAGAGAAGCCGCCTGAACCCCGCAAAGTAAAGAAAGAAAAAACAACGTCAGCGCAGATTCCATGCATTTCACACACAGCACAACCAGCCAGATTGTTTTATTAGAGAGGGAGAGAGAGAGAGAGAGGAAGCCCGTATCCTATTCTCAGCGCACATCCAGCCCAGACTGGCGCGTCTGGTCGGGAACTGCAGTTGAGAATTTATTAACAAGCTTATAAGTTGTTTATATTCAGTTTTTTACGAGGTGACAGAAAAGTCAACAGGACAGGCGGCGTATTAACCCGCTGAAACAACGGGTGACGGCGCATGAGGGGGCGGACCCGTCAGTTATTCGATTTTCTCAGTTGCATGTATATTGAGACAAGGACAGAAGTCCGACTTGACGCCAAAATCGAATTTTGAGCATAGCTCGATTAAGCTCTGCATGTAAACGTACTGACAGTTCCAGTGAAAAAGCCCAATCAGACCATTAATATCACAACTACATCAAGCACAGTCAGCTCCACTGACGTCCATACATCCATCTGATTCAATATTAAGGAAACATCAATGTCCACAGACTATGTTAAAGTCTCTGCACACTGAAGCCTCACATCTGCAATGTCACAAGTGTTTTCTCTGGCAGAAACACTGGCTGTGTCATTAACATAATGGGCCCTAGTTTCCTAGACCGGGCGAAGTCTAAGTGCAGCGCAGCTTCGCCACGCCAACGAGGCGTGTCCAGGTCCATTTCACAAGTTTGCTGGACAGCGCAGTCCGACTTACGCCAGCGCAAGCCCTCCCCTCGTCCCTCCTACCGGCGCAAACGGCAAAGGGGGAGGAGACAGGGCGGAAGGGAGACAGGAGTAGGAGAAGTGGGATTAACACAGCCGATTCGGATCTTCACCAATCAAATGAGCTCCTCTCCTCACCTTTAACTGCGCCGTGGGCGATGCGCACTGCAAGTTTGTCATTTTATACTTTGCCAGTGGCCGAACCTCTCCCAGGAGGAAACAGCTGTTTTGGTCCGGAGGTCCGAACTCAGAGTGGCCGAATAATGAGTTCACTAATATCCTTAATAAGGTTTGATCTGATACACTGAGAACCGCTGCCCAGTGTAAGAAACAACAACTAATAAACTAATAAAGAAACTCACATTTATTCATTTCAATGTATTATTCCCTGTGTGAGAAAGATGAGAGGTGTACACTAATCACAACATAAACAAACACCATGCGGGATGAAATCAGCGTAAAGGACGCTCTCTCTCTCTCTCTCTCTCTCTCTCTCTCTGTCCTCCTCTCTTTTTTTTCTGTGATAGAGATGCTGCTGAGTATAGGCTATGTACTGACTATCTGATACCAAGACTGTTGTGGTGGGCTAAGAGAGATGATGATTTGTGTTTTGTTTTTCATGCCGCGTGACGACGCAGTCGCCCTCTAATAAATTAATAAGTAAATAAATAAATAAAGGGGATCATGTATCTCAACACAGCAGCAAAATGCAGTCATCCACCCTCAGTCCTGCTCTTGGGACATCCACAGCTGCTTTTCAGTGCCAGTTCGTCCCTGCTGTGTTAATTCAGGTGGAGTTTCCATTGTGTGCCGACAGCCTTTGATCTCTGCTTTGATCTGACGTCAGATGTGACGGGACAATCTATATAGATATAAATTCACATGTTGATCCCATTAGTTGCATTAAATAGTGGTTATTGTGGATATTTATTCCATTGAAATGTGCCTGGAACTGTGGAAATCTGCCTGTGAGGTCTTGGTGACGTGTGTGCACTGCAGGTCAGTCAGCCAAACTTCCACTGCACCTGCTGCGCTTCGCCCTGCGCTGAGAGTAGACCTGGTTTGAGGTGGCGAGATTTCAGCGCAACCTCGGCGGGACATTTTCGCATGAAACTTCCACTGCACCAAGCTGAATCTGTGACGCCTCCCCCTGCTGCGCGGCCACGCCTATCTCAGCGCAGCGCGATCTGCCAATCTGCCAATCTGACTTTGCGCTAGGCTGCGCTGGTCGAAACTTGCATTAGACCGGCTGCGTTACCTTGTGCCACCTGCGCTGCGCCAAGAAACTAGGGCCCATTGTGTCTGAAACACAACACAAACTGTACATGACACAAAAGTGTAGCCAGAGGATTAAACTGAACTTTGAACACAATTCGCTGATAAACAGTTTCAGGAGGAACTTTGGTATCTAATGTCTGAGATGCTCTGATCAAATATTTATTACTGCTAGAAAAATGGATCATAGCAACAAAAAAATAAATAAACTAGAGGGGACTAAAGATGGCGCCTTGTGGAACTCCAGGAGTAAATTTGGTTATAGCAGATGAACATAAAGCAAGTTAGAAAAAAAGCATCTGGTGATGACTGATTAACACTGTGAGAGAAAATAAGAGGGACATGTGCTGTTTATATATAAGCCAACAGTATCAGTGGCTGCGCTTTAAAATTTCTTATATGAAATCATATCCAGAGTTTTAATCAGTGAGGATGATTGAATGAGTCAGTTGTTCCAGCAGTGAGGAGGACACAGCATGATGTGTTGAGGACAGCTCCAGTTGAGTGACTCTGTGTGTTTGCATATGTGTCCTTCCTCTCTGCTCCCAGCCGTTAAGAGGCCAGTGTTGATCAGTGTGTGTCCAGGCCTTTCACAGCCACTGACACCACAGCAGCTCAATGATGATGTCTGTGACTCTACTGCTGGCCACCCTGGGGCTCCTTGTTCACGGTGAGACTCTCTGCTGAAAACTTTGCTTCAGGATGGAACCAGGTTCACCACAATGATGTTCTGCTATGATGGAGAAACACTGAAACCAGCAGCATTGACCTTCTTCCATCTATGCTCCATGTTCAAGAAATGATCCTCTTCTATTTGGATGTTGATCTTTCTCCAAGATGGATTTGTCTCAATAACTCTTCTCATCTTGTTGATATTTTTCAGGTTCATTGGGAGAAATCATCCTGACTCAGACTCCTGGAGCTCAGTCTGTTGTTCTAGGTCAGACTGTTTCTCTCAGATGTAAAACCAGCTCAACTGTTAGTGGTGACCTACAGTGGTACCTTCAGAGATCTGGAGAAGCTCCGAAACTCCTGATCTATAATGATGTAACCCGTTACTCTGGAGTCCCAGAACGTTTTAGTGGAAGTAAATCCAGCAACACTGACTTCACTCTGACCATCAGTGGAGTTCAGACTGAAGACGCAGGAGTTTATTACTGTCAACAGGATGAAACCCGCCCATTCACACAGTGATACAACGTCGTACAAAAACCTCCCTCAGAACTGACCTGACTCAACAGCTGCACTGAAACTAAAACGTGGTTTGACTTCAACATATTCTCATGTTGTAAAAAGATTTTCCCCAAATAAGTATTCTATTCACTAAATTTACAATTTAAGGTAATTTTTATCAAACCAGTACTATTTAATCAAATGGCTCCGTTTGAGTTGTTAATATTTCCTATTCAGATTTTAACAAACACATAGGTGTCAATCAATATAATACATTGTGAAGAAAAAATCAAATAAATCTAAACTTACTTAATTTACTGCAAAAACAATGTCATAACAAAATATTTATTTCAAATTGAACTCAAAATATCCATCAAATGAAGGATTCTTTTTTTTTTTTTTTTTACAGATAGCATTACAGTTCAAATGTCTAATTTTCCCACATGAAATATTGAATAAAAAAAGCACAGTTGAACTATATCATCTGTCATAAAGAGAAACAAAGGAGAGCTGCAGAGTGAGTGCATACTCAGTGAATATCATTCTATGCTGATGATACTTGACTTTATATCCCCAAAAGATACAGAGACATTACATTTCTGTTTGTCAAACACCACAGAAGTTGACTAGTCCAATTTGCCATTCAGGGCTACCAATTTATTAATAGAAAAATATTAAACGTATGAGAAAAAAAGTCGTTTGTGGGTGTGAATGTGAATGTTTTTTTGTCTTTTTAAAAATGTTTTCTGTATATAAATCAGTGGAGGGATTGATCAAGTGTTATTTCATATAACTGACAAAGAATCATCATCTTATGACAAACCAAAGACAGAATCAAAATGTATTTGATGAACAGATCTTTATTTTCTGGAAATAGTGAAATTACATGATAGAAAACTTTCAAACACATCAGAGAGAAAGACAGAACATGGTAATGAAAGAACGGGAGAGTGTTAGAGAGAACAGAGTAAAACCAGTAGTAGAGTCCCAGTGAGTCAGCTCAGGACTAAGGACACTGGTCTCTCCTCAGTGTCTCTGAGACCAGAGACTGGGAGCCCTGGGTGGCCTCACAGGTCACAGAGCCCAGCTTCCTCCACTGGTCTGCAGGGAGCCTCAGGGTGCTGCTCCAGCTGTAGAGGCCGTCCTTCCCCAGCACCCCGGGGCTCCTGCTCTCCTCCCAGCTGCTGCTGCTGCTGCCGTCCACCTTCCAGACCAGACTCCAGTCTGAGGGGAAGCCCTTGTTGGCCAGGCACATGAGCGTGGCCTTCCCCTGCTGCTGCAGCTCCTCACTGGAGGGGGGCAGCACCGTCAGGGTGGGACGGGTATCACCTAGGAGACACAGACCATAAACTGTCAATCCAACAGCAGCCACTAGGACACCTTTACTGTGTGAGAGCTGGTTTTGTCCTTTAAGGAGTTTCTGTCAGATGTTTTTCTGCTCCACCAGTCACTCACTCACACATTGTTTCACTTCCCTTCAAGAAGCCTCTCATGCACATCAGCACAGAGACAATCATCATACAGTTTGACCTGAAACATATCAAACTACTCTAGAAATACATGAAGCTCATTTAGGAAACAATCATACATTTTTCATGAGTTTGATTTTCAGGTGCAACACAAACATTCATCAAATAATCTGACAACGATCAAATGTTTCTCGAGTGGAAAATACTCCTCATTGAACAAACTCTTAAAATGATTCAAATGAACAATGGAGACAATGAATCACATGTTTCAAAGGGATTTCAAAAACTAGTACTACTACTACTACTATGAAACAATATATTAAATATACAATATATTAAAAAAACAAATGATGTTTGACCATTTCTACAGTTCAACTTCAATTCAATCATGGCAGGCATGCGACAAGAAAGGCCCTACGTTTAACTCTACGATTAAGAAGGAGAAATAAAAACACAAATATGAAAAATATAGTTAATAAAATAAAAGATTTTATATGCTAAAAACTAAAAAAAGAAAAAAATAGTTTTAGTATTTTTGCAGAAACTTACTTCCAAGCTCCAGTCTGGTTCCTCCACCAAAAGTCCACCACAGTGATACAAAGTCATTGAGCCGTCGTACAAAAACCTCTCACTGTAGAGACACGGCTCTCTGACTCTGTCACACTGAACTACTCTCATCTACAAGATTTTATCATGAAACTTTAACATAAATGTTTTGTATCTGTTTCTCAATTGTTTATCCTCTTTATGTTGCAAAATTTGAAGTCATAATTTTTTTTTTTTAAAGAATAAATATTTATAATAATCACGAAATATATTTAAAAACAAATGATGTTTGACCATTTCTACAGTTCAACTTCAATTCAATCATGGCAGGCATACGACAAGAAAGGCCCTATGTTTAACTCCACGATTAAGAAGGAGAAATAAAAACACAAATATGAAAAATATAGTTAATAAAATAAAAGATTTTATATGCTAAAAACTAAAAAAAGAAAAAACTCTTTTTAGTATTTTTGCAGAAACTTACTTCCAAGCTCCAGTCTGGTTCCTCCACCGAACGTGTACCACAGTGATACAAAGTCATTGAGCCGTCGTACAAAAACCTCTCACTGTGGAGACACGGCTCTCTGACTCTGAAACAAACAAACTCACCATAATTAGTCTGTTTATAACGTTTTGGCAGCAGATGTGGGAAATGACAACAACACAGTACAAAAAGGACAATAATTATCGACAATTTTTAATATTTGTTCATTTTAAGAAAAATCTACACTTTCAAAAATGTTTTAAGACATGAGAAAATATAATCGGAATTAAAGAAGCTCAAGCAGATAAAACCTAAACAGCATTAAAAAAGCACTTCCTGATCAATATACTCATCAACTGATTGATTGATTGATTGATTGATTGATTGATCCCAGTCCCTGTTGGAGTCAGTCAGAGCATTTCCATAGAGAGCCACTTTGCATCAGCAGCACCATGCTCCAGTGCTCTGGGAGAGTTTATAGTCCTGAGAGTTGAAGACTGGATGACTGACAGCTGTCCTTCATGACAACACAAGACACAGAAATCCTCCTCATCAAAAACATGACTTTGGTCTCCGTCCTCATCTGGACTCTCCTCTGCTGCTGCTTCACAGGTAAAGTCCAGAGAATCCAACTCCTCTATCAACATCTGTCCCTCTGAAATGAAGCCCACAAAACCATGACTCTGTTTTATCTTTCTGTCTCTGTGTCCTCAGAGTCCAGAGGTCAGTACACAGTGACTCAGCCTGGAGCAGTGAGCTCTGCTGTAGGAGGCTCAGTCACCATCAACTGTAGAACCAGTCACAGGGTAGATGATGGGACAGATGTCTACTGGTACCAGCAGAAATCTGGAGGAACTCCTAAACTTCTTATTTACTATGGCAATCGAGCATCAGGGATTCCAGGTCGTTTTACGGGCAGTGGAAGAGACACTGACTTCACTCTGAACATCAGTGGAGTCCAGACTGAAGATGCAGCAGTTTATTATTGCAAGGGTGAATTCTATTACAGCAGTCGGTTTTCGTTCACACAGTGAAAAAGCATCCCTCAGTGAAACTGAACTGAAACTGAACTGACTGCTGCAGCTGGAAGATACCGCAGAGACTGATACAGTTCACTGAGGACACACATACACACACAGACTAATAATTTCATATATTTTACAAGATAAGATAAGATACGATAAGATTAGCCTTTATTGTCTCATAGAGTGGAGAAATTTGTCTTCGGTAATCAAGAGAGAAACACTCACATTTACAAACACACACCCACCTGCCTATCCATGAGATCCTTTCTCACTCAGACACCTCTACTCACACAGTAACATGCGTAATATTGCCCAGTGATAATCCATAAATCCCACAAGACAACGCTACTCTCTCTATCTCTGACTGAGAGACCGTAGTGTCTGTGTCCCTTGTTAAGAGACAGAAAACATATCAATATAATTATGTTTAGTGGTACCTGCATTCATTTGAATACAATCTGGAAAGGAGAGGTGAGCTGACACAGCCTTGGGAAACTCCTGTGTATTAGAAAGTGTTGAATTAACCTTGACCTGTTGTGTCCTGACTGTAAGAAAGGCCTGATACAATTGAACCAAGGTGGAATTCACCTCCATCTGTTGTAGCTTTGTTAAAAGGATTTGAGGCAGAATCGTATTGTAGCTGAACTAAAATCCATGAAAACTGATCTAGCAAAGACATTAGTATCTTCTAAGTGCTTCAGTATGAGACGGGACATGGTACATAAGGCATCAGTACTACTCCAGTACATCCCTAGATGCAAATTGATAGGGATCAAGAAGATGTTGGACCTGTCTACCAAGTTCTCCAAACATAATGGGCCCTAGTCTCGTAGACCGGGTGAAGTCTAACATCAGCGCAGCTTCGCCACGCCAACGGGGTGTGGCCCAGGGCCATTTCGCAAGATTGGTGGGCCGCGCAGTCAGACTTAGACCAGCGCAGCCCCTCCCCTCGTCCCTCCCACCGGCGCAAACGGTGAAGAGGGATGAGAGAGGGCGGGAGGGAGACAGGAGGAGGAGAGAAAGGCGTGGAGTGGGTTTGACACAGCCGAGTCAGATCTTCACCAATCAAAGGAGCTCCTCTCCTCACCTTTAACTGCGCGGCGGGTGATGCAAGTTTGTCATTTTATACTTTGACATGGACGGAGGAGACAGCGACGCCAGAGGCCGAACCTCTCCCAGGAGGAAACAACTGTTTTGGTCCGGAGGTCCGAGCTCAGAGTGACCAATAATGAGTTTACTAATATACTTAACCAGGATTGATCTGATACACTGAGAACGGCTGCTCAATGTAAGAAACAACAACTAATAAACTAATAAAGAAACTCACATTTATTCAAACCCTGTGTAAGACAGATGAGAGGTGTAGGCTACACTAATCACAACATAAACAAAGACCATGTGGATGAAATCAAAGGACGCGCTCTCTCTCTCTCCCTCTCTCTCTCTCTCTCTCTGTCCGTCTCTTTTTTTTCTGTGATAGAGATGCTGAGTATACTGTAGTAGGCTATATACTGACTATCTGATACCGAGGCTGTTGTGGTGGACTAAGAGAGATGATGATTTGTGTTTTGTTTTTCATTACGGCTGCGTGATGCGGTCGCTCGCGCTAATGAATTAATAAGTAAATAAATAAAGTGGATCATCACAAGGGCAGAGTGGTATCTCAACACGGCAGCGACATGCAGTCATCCACCCTCAGTCCTGCTTGGGACATCCACAGCTGCTTTTCAGTGCCAGTTCGTCCCTGCTGTGTTAATTCAGGTGGAGTTTCCTTTACGCGCCGACAGCCTTTGATCTCTGCTTTGATCTGATGTCAGATGTGACGGGACAATCTATATAGATATAAATTCACGTGTTGATTCCGTTAGTTGCATTAAATAGTGGTTATTGTGGATATTTATTGCATTGAAATGTGTCTGGAACTGTGGAGATCTGCCTGTGAGGTCTTGGTGACGTGTGTGCACTGCAGGTCAGTCAGCCAAACTTCCACTGCACCTGCTGCGCTCCGCCCTGCGCTGAGAGTAGACCTGGTTGGAGGTGGCGAGCTTTCAGCGCAACCTCGGCGGGACATTTTCGCACAAAACTTCCACTGCACCAAGCTGAATCTGTGACGCCTCCCCCTGCTGCGCGGCCACGCCTATCTCAGCGCAGCGCGATCTGCCAATCTTCCAATCTGACTTTGCGCTAGGCTGCGCTGGTCGAAACTTGCATTAGACCGGCTGCGCTACCTTGCGCCACCTGCGCTGCGCCAGCAAACTAGGGCCCAATACGTTCAAAGGATTTCATGATGAATGACGTTGTTGCAACTGGTCTGTAGTCATTATTCCATTGTGGGCATGGTGTCTTTGCCATTGTGCTGCTGGTATACTGTGTGTTACAGTACTAAATATACTTCAACACTGGTCTCCAACTTTATTAATTTCAGCATAAACGTTCAGTAGACATCATATTGCATCATATTTCTATGATCTACATTTTGTTGGGTTAGGGTTAGGTTATATGTGTCCTTAGTGAACTGTATCAGTCTCTGCAGTATCTTACAGCTGCAACAGTCAGTTCAGTTTCTGTTCACTTTGACTGAGGGAGGTTTTTGTACGATGCTTTTTCACTGTGTGAACACCCACTTGCTGTTGATATAGTGAGCACCCTGACAGTAGTAAACTGCTGCATCTTCAGCCTGGACTCCACTGATGCTCAGAGTGAAGTCAGAGTTTGATCCACTGCCTGTAAAACGACCTGGAATACCTGATTCTCGAGTGGAAGCATTATAAATGAGGAGTTTAGGTTTTTCCCCATCTCTCTGTTGGTACCAGTGGAAATAGTTGTTGCCGTAAACATCCTGACTGAATCTACATCTGATGGTGACTGAGCCTCCTACAGCAGAGCTCACTGCTCCAGGCTGAGTCACTGTGACCTGACCTCTGGACTCTGAGGACACAGAGACAGAAAGATAAAACAGAGTCATGGTTTTGTGGGCTTCATTTCAGAGCGACAGATGTTGATAGAGGAGTTGGAATCTCTAGACTTTACCTGTGAAGCAGCAGCAGAGGAGAGTCCAGATGAGGACGGAGACCAAAGTCATGTTTTTGATGAGGAGGATTTCTGTGTCTTGTGTTGTCATGAAGGACAGCTGTCAGTTATCCAGTCTTCAACTCTCAGGACTATAAACTCTCCCAGAGCACTGGAGCATGGTGCTGCTGATGCAAAGTGGCTCTCTATGGAAATGCTCTGACTGACTCCAACAGGGACTGGGATCAATCTGATCATCCTGATTATCAATGGATCAATGACATTAATGGAATAAATATTAGAAATCCTGAAAAACCCAGGTTAAGGCTTTCTGAAATGTCATATATTGTACTAATTTAAACACGAGCAGTCACGATACAACATGATGATGTGTTGAGGACAGCTCCAGTTGAGTGACTCTGTGTGTTTGCATTGTGACAACCCCAAGTGGTTGTGTGTATGTGTGAGTGTGTGTGTGCGGCGCCCCTCTCGCTCTCTGTCTCTCCTTCCCTCAGGATTACTCATGGGCCTCCGGTGTGCGTGCCGTAGGGGGGCGTGGCTATGTTCCTAAAAGCCGGGTGGAGATCGCCGTCTCCCTCTCTCTCATCCCATTCATGACCTGGCGTCCTGCAGCTCCCCCGCTGCGACTGTCCTCGTGGTTTTAATGCACAGACAACACCTACATATCCATCCATGCACCCGCACTCACCACTGATATCCTCCACTACTGATTGTTTACCTTTGATTGTTGTTACAAATAAATAAGATTATTGTCGGCACCTTCCCCTCTCCGCGTGTTGTTTGTCAGGAAAAGGAGCCAGTCCTGACAAATGGGGGCTCGTCCGGGGTTGTTGAGACCAGTCTGTTTTTTCTCAAGAAAGTTCAATCGACATCAGGCCAACTATTCCGTGATAGAAAAGGAGGCTTTGGGTCTCATTCTGGCCTTACAGCATTTTGAGGTGTACGTAGGTGGGACGGCACCTTTAATTGTTTACACAGATCACAACCCTTTGACATTCTTAGGTTCCTTGAAAACTCCAAATCAGAGACTGGTCAGGTGGTCTCTCTTTTTGCAGGGTTATGATTTAGACATACGCCATATTAAAGGGCAAGATAATATCCTGGCAGATGCTTTGTCTAGGGCGCCTCTGCCTTAGAGTTAATGGGGTATTGGGTCAGTTGTGCATTGTTAATCTTGTATGTATGATGACATGCAACTTTATCCCCGCTTTCACACTCCTGCTCCTCCGTCCTTTCAAACTCTTAAATAGGCTTCCCCGGTACCAGGTTGCAGAGTTCTGGGATGGCTGGGTGAGTTGGGTTGGGTTTTTGCAGTGGGAATTGTTCATGTAATTCATGTTATTTGGAGTATGGTTACAACTGTAAATGGGTAACATGTAGCTGGTCCTGCCACCCTTACTAGCTTGGGGGTTTATTGTGCCGGTTCCCCTTTGGGGTCCCGTCTTAAGGGGGGGGGTGTGACAACCCCAAGTGGTTGTGTGTATGTGTGAGTGTGTGTGTGCGGCGCCCCTCTCGCTCTCTGTCTCTCCTTCCCTCAGGATTACTCATGGGCCTCCGGTGTGCGTGCCGTAGGGGGGCGTGGCTATGTTCCTAAAAGCCGGGTGGAGATCGCCGTCTCCCTCTCTCTCATCCCATTCATGACCTGGCGTCCTGCAGCTCCCCCGCTGCGACTGTCCTCGTGGTTTTAATGCACAGACAACACCTACATATCCATCCATGCACCCGCACTCACCACTGATATCCTCCACTACTGATTGTTTACCTTTGATTGTTGTTACAAATAAATAAGATTATTGTCGGCACCTTCCCCTCTCCGCGTGTTGTTTGTCAGGAAAAGGAGCCAGTCCTGACAGCATATGTGTCCTTCCTCTCTGCTCCCAGCCGTTAAGAGGCCAGTGTTGATCAGTGTGTGTCCAGGCCTTTCACAGCCACTGACACCACAGCAGCTCAATGATGATGTCTGTGACTCTACTGCTGGCCACCCTGGGGCTCCTTGTTCAGGGTGAGACTCTCTGCTGAAAACTTTGCTTCAGGATGGAACCAGGTTCACCACAATGATGTTCAGCTATGATGGAGAAACACTGAAACCAGCAGCATTGACCTTCTTCCATCTATTCTCCATGTTCAAGAAATGATCCTCTTCTGTTTGGATGTTGATCTTTCTCCAAGATGGATTTGTCTCAATAACTCTTCCCCTCTTGTTGATGTTTTTCAGGTTCATCAGGAGAAATCATCCTGACTCAGACTCCTGGAGCTCAGTCTGTTGTTCTAGGTCAGACTGTTTCTCTCAGATGTAAAGCCAGTTCAAGTATTTCTAATAACCTTCATTGGTACCTTCAGAAACCTGGAGAAGCTCCCAAACTTCTGATTCGTTATGCAACAACTCGACATTCTGGAGTTTCAGATCGTTTCAGTGGAAGTTATTCTAATAGTGACTACACTCTGACCATCAGTGGAGTTCAGACTGAAGATGCAGGAGATTATTACTGTCAGAAGAGTGGCAGTTTTCCGTTCACACAGTAAAACAGCGTCGTACAAAAACCCTCCTCAGCTGCAGAGGAACTGATCTGACTCAACAGCTGCAATGAAACTAGAGCACTTCAAGTTTGCCACGATAGAAATATGGTATCTATTCAATTTATCAAGGACAACAATGTCAACTTAAATGTTTCTAAATACAAAACATTAAGATGTAATTCAATTAAAGCAGAAATAATTAACACAGGCAGAAATAGTTAACACAATCAGAAATGATTAACACAAATAATAGGTGTCAGTTACTGTAATGTGAACACAAAATTGATATGTTGAATATATTATGACAATGAAATAAATTTAAAATCTCATTAATAGATATATATTTTAACAGATTCTAAGGGCAAATTCCAAAATGGTTACATTTCCAAACTGCACTCCAAATAATATGAATGAAGACATTTTCATATAAGTAGGATGATACAATTTACATGTAAAATTTGCCACGTCCACTCATTCCCATTATGTCACAAATCTCACACAATTAAGAAAATCACAGATCACAACCACAACTAATCATCGTCAATTTGTAGTTTAACTATTAATTATATAAATGGATTCTACACACATGAACAAGGACAAAGTACTCCACAAGAACTAATGATAGAACAAAACCATTCAAGAAACATTTGAAAACAGATTGTAAAAGGAACTGTGGCACAGCTCTTAAGCAAAATCATATTGATGTTTTGGTTTGTCCATTCGAGACAGAAAATCTAAAAAAGCCAATAATCTTTCTACTGCATCCACATGTTCTGACATCAGCGCAGAGAAGGTCAGATGTCACATGAGGAAGACATGCACATAGTTGCTTGTCAATAAGTCTTTTATTATGACTCTATGTTTCATGAACCAGCTGTTAAAGCCAAGACGTTGGAAAAGAGACAGCACATGTTTTACTTTAATGAGATGCACTGAAAAAAGCTTTATAATCGAAGTGTTTTATTATAATTAATTATTGAAGCAAACACCACTGTTGAAATCTATGTCAGCCCTGTTAAAAACAGACACAGAGGGAGAGCTGCAGAGTTAGTGGATATCTTTCTATACTGATGATACCTGACTTTATATTTGTGTTTCTGAAACATGCACAACATTTGGTGGAGTTGTGTCAAACAACAAAGAACAATCAGCTGTTTAATAGTTCCATATTTTAATCAGGGAGTGAAAATTATGAATTTTTGAATTGAAAATTTAAAAATAAAACACTTTGAATCCACACTTTGTTTTTTGTAGACAATTCAATTTTTGAAGGGTTAAGTTGTGTTTCATATAACTGTGAAAGTAACATTATCTGTTGATAAAAAACAAAGACAGAATCTAAATTTATTTGATGAACAGATCTTTATTTTCTGGAAATAATGAAATTAAAAACATGAGGAAAAACAGTCAAACAAATCACAGAGAAAGACAGAACATGATAATGAAAGAACGAGAGAGAGTGTTAGAGAGAACAGAGAAAAACCAGTAGTAGAGTCCCAGTGAGTCAGCTCAGGACTAAGGACACTGGTCTCTCCTCAGTGTCTCTGAGACCAGAGTCTGGGAGCCCTGGGTGGCCTCACAGGTCACAGAGCCCAGCTTCCTCCACTGGTCTGCAGGGAGCCTCAGGGTGCTGCTCCAGCTGTAGAGGCCGTCCTTCCCCAGCACCACGGGGCTCCTGCTCTCCTCCCAGCTGCTGCTGCTGCTGCCGTCCACCTTCCAGACCAGACTCCAGTCTGAGGGGAAGCCCTTGTTGGCCAGGCACATGAGCGTGGCCTTCCCCTGCTGCTGCAGCTCCTCACTGGAGGGGGGCAGCACCGTCAGGGTGGGACGGGTATCACCTAGGAGACACAGACCATAAACTGTCAGTGCAACAGCAGCCACTTGGACACCTTTACTGTGTGAGAGCTGGTTTTGTCCTTTAAGGAGTTTCTGTCAGATGTTTTTCTGCTCCACCAGTCACTCACTCACACATTGTTTCACTTCCCTTTAAGAAGCCTCTCATGCACATCAGCACAGAGACAATCATCATACAGTTTGACCTGAAACATATCAAACTACTCTAGAAATACATGAAGCTCATTTAAGAGCAATCATACATTTTTCGTGAGTTTCATTTTCAAGTGCAACACAAACATTTATCAAATAATCTGACAACGATCAAATGTTCCTCGAGTGGAAAATACTCCACATTGAGCAAACTCTTAAAATTATTTAAATGAACAATGGAAATAGTGAATCACATGTTTCAAAAGGATTTCAAAAACTAGTACTACTACTACGAAACAATAAATTAAATATACAATGTATTAAAAAACAAATGATGTTTGACCATTTCTACAGTTCAGCTTAAATTCAATCATGGCAGGCATGCGATAAGAAAGGCCCTACGTTTAACTCTACGATTAAGAAGGAGAAATAAAAACACAAATATGAAAAATATAGTTAATAAAATAAAAGATTTTCTTTGCTAAAAACTAAAAAAAGAAAAAAATCTTTTTAGTATTTTTGCAGAAACTTACTTCCAACATCCAGTCTGGTTCCTCCACCAAAAGTCCACCACAGTGATACAAAGTCATTGAGCCGTCGTACAAAAACCTCTCACTGTGGAGACACGGCTCTCTGACTCTGTCACACTGAACTACTCTTATCTACAAGATTTTATCATGAAACTTTAACATAAATGTTTTGTATCTGTTTCTTTATCGTTTATCCTCTTTATGTTGCAACATTTGAAGTCATAAGATTTTTAAAAAAAAGAATAAATATTTTTCTGATCCTAAAATTGAAATGTGTCACTTTTCAAAAAATCCCGAAAAGCCAAGTATGTGCTTTTCTTTGCCATTTTAGGATTTAACAAATTAAATTAAATCAAATTTCATGAAGAAATATTCACTTACTTCCAATATCCAGTCTGGTTCCTCCACCGAACGTGAGCCACAGTGATACAAAGTCATTGAGCCGTCGTACAAAAACCTCTCACTGTGGAGACACGGCTCTCTGACTCTGAAACAAACAAACTCACCATAATTAGTCTGTTTGTAACGTTTTGGCAGCTGATGTGAGAAATAACAACAACACAGTATAAAAAGGACAATATGTATCGTCAATTTTTAATATTTGTTCATTTTAAGAAAAATCAACATTTTCAAAAATGTCTTAAGACATGAAAAAGTATTAAAGAAGCTCAAGCAAATAAAACCTAAACATCATTTTACAAAGCACTTCCTGATCAATATACTCATCAACTGATTGATCCATTGATAATCAGCATGATGAGATTGATCCCAGTCCCTGTTGGAGTCAGTCAGAGCATTTCCATAGAGAGCCACTTTGCATCAGCAGCACCATGCTCCAGTGCTCTGGGAGAGTTTATAGTCCTGAGAGTTGAAGACTGGATGACTGACAGCTGTCCTTCATGACAACACAAGACACAGAAATCCTCCTCATCAAAAACATGACTTTGGTCTCCGTCCTCATCTGGACTCTCCTCTGCTGCTGCTTCACAGGTAAAGTCCAGAGAATCCAACTCCTCTATCAACATCTGTCCCTCTGAAATGAAGCCCACAAAACCATGACTCTGTTTTATCTTTCTGTCTCTGTGTCCTCAGAGTCCAGAGGTCAGGTCACACTGACTCAGCCTGGAGCAGTGAGATCTGCTGTAGGAGGCTCAGTCACCATCAACTGTAGAACCAGCCAGGATGTTCATGTTAACAGCAACGGGCACTATTTACACTGGTACCAACAGAGAGATGGAGAAAAACCTAAACTCCTCATTTATATTACTTCCACTCGAGCATCAGGGATTCCAGGTCGTTTTACAGGCAGTGGATCAAACTCTGACTTCACTCTGAGCATCAGTGGAGTCCAGGCTGAAGATGCAGCAGTTTACTACTGTAAGAGTTTACACATCAGTCCATGGACGTTCACACAGTGAAAAAGCGTCGTACAAAAACCTCCCTCAGTCAAACAGAACAGAAACTAAGCTGACTACTGCAGCTGGAAGATACTGCAGAGACTGATACAGTTCACTGAGTACACACATACACACACACACACACACACACACACACACACACACACACACACACACACACACACACACACACACACACACACACACACAAACACAGACACAAACACAGTTCCAGTGGAAAAGCCCAATCAGACCATTAATATCACAACTACATCAAGCACAGTCAGCTCCACTGACGTCCATACATCCATCTGATTCAATATTAAGGAAACATCAATGTCCACAGACTGGAACCCCAGGAGTAAATTTCTTTATAGGTGATGAACATTAAGCAAGTGAGAAAAAAAATTACCAGACAGGTGAACACTGTGAGACAAAATAAGAAGAACATGTGCTGTTAATGTATAAGTCAACAGTATCAGTGGCTGCACTTTAAAATTTCTTATATGAAACCATATCCAGAGTTTTAATCAGTGAGGATGATTGAGTTGAGTGAATTGTTCCAGCAGTGAGGAGGACACAGCATGATGTGATGAGGACAGCTCCAGTTGAGTGACTCTGTGTGTTTGCATATGTGTCCTTCCTCTCTGCTCCCAGCCGTTAAGAGGCCAGTGTTGATCAGTGTGTGTCCAGGCCTTTCACAGCCACTGACACCACAGCAGCTCAATGATGATGTCTGTGACTCTACTGCTGGCCACCCTGGGGCTCCTTGTTCAGGGTGAGACTCTCTGCTGAAAACTTTGCTTCAGGATGGAACCAGGTTCACCACAATGATGTTCTGCTATGATGGAGAAACACTGAAACCAGCAGCATTGACCTTCTTCCATCTATTCTCCATGTTAAAGAAATGATCCTCTTCTGTTTCGATGTTGATCTTTCTCCAAGATGGATTTGTCTCAATAACTCTTCCCCTCTTGTTGATGTTTTTCAGGTTCATCAGGAGAAATCATCCTGACTCAGACTCCTGGAGCTCAGTCTGTTGTTCTAGGTCAGACTGTTTCTCTCAGATGTAAAGCCAGTTCAAGTGTTAGAAATGACCTTCACTGGTACCTTCAGAAACCTGGAGAAGCTCCTAAACTCCTGATTCATGATGATACAACCCGTTACTCTGGAGTCCCAGAACGTTTCAGTGGAAGTAGATCTAGTGACACTGACTACACTCTGACCATCAGTGGAGTTCAGACTGAAGACGCAGGAGTTTATTACTGTCAGCACGATTACAGCTTCCCGTTCACACAGTGATACAACGTCGTACAAAAACCTCCCTCAGCTGCAGAGGAACTGATCTGAAACAACAGCTGCACTGAAACTATGGTTTGACTAGAAAGTTTTCCCTTAAAGAAATACTATATTTATTAAATATACTAATTATTAAAGGAATTCATTTATGTTTTTAAAACAGTATTCAAGAAGTAATTTTGTCAAAACAGTTCAATCAAATGGCCCCTTTTGAGTTAAGATTTGTTAGGATGCTAACAACAAGATATTGACAAAATATCCAAGACTGAAGAACTTCCAAATTGAACTCTAAATATCCATCAAATAAAATAATTTATATTTAGAAATGACGATACACTTACACTTTCAAATTTTTCTTCATGAAATATTGAAAAAGATAGCACAGTTGAATAATATGTGACCTGATCCAGCAAAATGAGTCGCAGTGACCCAAATTTCAAAATTGAGATTTTGGTATCAACAGAAAGAGGAGAAAATAAGCTTTAAAATGATACCCTAGTCAAAGTCATACATTGGATAGTTTTTAAGATATAGCGATTTTAATTATGGTCTTCCACTCACTGCTTTCGATTGAAAACCTGAGAAAATTGCGTTCAAACAATTTAGAACGTCTCTGGTTTAAAGCCTTCCGTGAATCTGGCGTCTGTTCAGTACCATGTGATTACACGTACCTTGTAGAGGCACCGTTCAATGACCCTCGGAAAGCAGAGTGTAGCTATTCAGATGCTGTTTACAGCTCGTCTCTATCATAAACGGTTCAGAAGATATTTCATGTTTTGTAAAACATCTGCAAGCGTTAGCATGCTACTACGTTCGGTTTAGCATCGATGCTACGCTTGGTTTAGCATCGCTGCTACCGCTCAGCTTAGCATCTGGTCCCGTACTACGTGATTACACATGGCTACCCTTGTTGTCATAAATGCACCGTTCAAGGACCCTCGCAAAGCGGAGAATCTCACGATTCAGATGCATTTTACAGCTCGTCTCAATCAGTTTCAGAAGTTATTTAGCCTAATGTTGTGCTCCTCTCTAGAGGGTTAAAAGTTGTTCTAAGTCAACTTTAATCGTCATTCACGTGCCTTTCCTCAATTATCTGGACTATGAAACTTTGGGAGATTGTTTTTGAATGTAATTTCTTTGAAATAAGCAAAAAAAATTTTTTTTGAATTTTTATTGATTTTCCATGTTATCAGCTGATTATCTAAAAATAGAACGTTGCGACTTCCGACTCATTTTGCCAGAGCGGGTCACATATGATGGTTCTGTTAAAAAGAGAAACAGCTGCAGAGTGAGTTAAGAATTAGTGGATATCACCCTATGCTGATGATACTTGACTTTAAGTTTGTGAATCCCCAAAGGATACAGAGACATTGCAAAATTCTGTCTGTCAAACACATAGTTGACTAGTCCTGTTTTCAAATCAAGGCTGCCAATGTATTAATTAAAAAATAATACAAGTTTAAGAAAAAACTTCTAGAAAAAAACATTTAGCCCACCTTTGTATCTCACAAATTCTTTGTTCAGTGGAGACATTGATCAAGTGTTTTTTCATGTCACTGACAAAGCATCATCATCTTATGATAGTATAAAAACCGACAGAATCAAAATTTATTTGATGAACAGATCTTTATTTTCTGGAAATAGTGAAATTACATGATAGAAAACTTTAAAACACATCAGAGAGAAAGACAGAACATGATAATGAAAGAATGGAGAGTGTTAGAGACAACAGAGTAAAACCAGTAGAGTCCCAGTGAGTCAGCTCAGGACTAAGGACACTGGTCTCTCCTCAGTGTCTCTGAGACCAGAGTCTGGGAGCCCTGGGTGGCCTCACAGGTCACAGAGCCCAGCTTCCTCCACTGGTCTGCAGGGAGCCTCAGGGTGCTGCTCCAGCTGTAGAGGCCGTCCTTCCCCAGCACCACGGGGCTCCTGCTCTCCTCCCAGCTGCTGCTGCTGCTGCCGTCCACCTTCCAGACCAGACTCCAGTCTGAGGGGAAGCCCTTGTTGGCCAGGCACATGAGCGTGGCCTTCCCCTGCTGCTGCAGCTCCTCACTGGAGGGGGGCAGCACCGTCAGGGTGGGACGGGTATCACCTAGGAGACACAGACCATAAACTGTCAATCCAACAGCAGCCACTTGGACACCTTTACTGTGTGAGAGCTGGTTTTGTCCTTTAAGGAGTTTCTGTCAGATGTTTTTCTGCTCCACCAGTCACTCACTCACACATTGTTTCACTTCCCTTTAAGAAGCCTCTCATGCACATCAGCACAGAGACAATCATCATACAGTTTGACCTGAAACATATCAAACTACACTAGAAATATATGAAGCTCATTTAAGAACAATCATACATTTTCCGTGAGTTTGATTTTCATGTGCAACACAAACAGATTCATCAAATAATCTGACAACGATCAAATGTTCCTCGAGTGGAAAATACTCCACATTGAGCAAACTCTTAAAATGATTTAAATGAACAATGGAAACAGTGAATCACAGGTTTCAAAAGGATTTCAAAAACTAGTACTATTACTACGAAACAATAAATTAAATATACGATATATTAAAAAACAAATGATGTTTGACCATTTCTGCAGTTCAACTTCAATTCAATCATGACAGGCATGCGACAAGAAAACTTCAGAAAAGAGGCTCTACGTTTAACTCCACGATTAAGAAGGAGAAATAAAAACACAAATATGAAAAATATAGTTTTTTGCAGAAACTTACTTCCAACATCCAGTCTGGTTCCTCCACCCAAAGTCCACCACAGTGATACAAAGTCATTGAGTCGTCGTACAAAAACCTCTCACTGTAGAGACACGGCTCTCTGACTCTGTCACACTGAACTACTCTTATCTACAAGATTTTATCATAAAACTTTAACAAAAATGTTTTGTATCTGTTTCTTTATCATCTATACTTTTTATGTTGCAAAATTTGAAGTCATCAGATTTTTTGTTTAAAAGAATAAACATTTTTGGATCCTAAAACTGAAATGTTTTCACTTTTCAAAAAATCACAAAAAGCCAAGTATGTACTTTTCTTTGCCATTTTAGGATTTCACAAATTATATTAAAGAAATATTCACTTACTTCCAATATCCAGTCTGGTTCCTCCACCGAACGTGTACCACAGTGATACAAAGTCATTGAGCCGTCGTACAAAAACCTCTCACTGTAGAGACACGGCTCTCTAACTCTGAAACAAACAAACTCACCATAATTAGTCTGTTTATAACGTTTTGGCAGCTGATGTGAGAAATGACAACAACACAGTATAAAAAGGAAAATACGTATACCGTAATCAATTTTTAATATTTGTTCATTTTAAGAAAAATCTACACTTTCAAAAATGTTTTAAGACATGAGACAATATTGTATAATCGGAATTAAAGAAGCTCAAGCAGATAAAACCTAAACAGCATTAAAAAAGCACTTCCTGATCAATATACTCATCAATTGACTGATCCATTGATAATCAGGATGATCAGATTGATCCCAGTTCCTGTTGGAGTCAGTCAGAGCATTTCCATAGAGAGCCACTTTGCATCAGCAGCACCATGCTCCAGTGCTCTGGGAGAGTTTATAGTCCTGAGAGTTGAAGACTGGATGACTGACAGCTGTCCTTCATGACAACACAAGACACAGAAATCCTCCTCATCAAAAACATGACTTTGGTCTCCGTCCTCATCTGGACTCTCCTCTGCTGCTGCTTCACAGGTAAAGTCCAGAGAATCCAACTCCTCTATCAACATCTGTCCCTCTGAAATGAAGCCCACAAAACCATGACTCTGTTTTATCTTTCTGTCTCTGTGTCCTCAGAGTCCAAAGAAATGGTCTCAGTGACTCAGCCTGGAGCAGTGAGATCTGCTGTAGGAGGCTCAGTCACCATCAACTGTAGAACTGGTCAGAATGTTTACAACAACAACCGTTTATCCTGGTACCAACAGAGAGATGGAGAAAAACCCAAACTCCTCATTAGATACACTTCCACTCGAGAATCGGGGATTCCAGATCGTTTTACAGGCAGTTCATTCTGAGCATCAGTGGAGTACAGGCTGAAGATGCAGCAGTTTACTACTGCCAGGGAGAATTTGATAGCAGCCGTTGGCAGCTGTTCACACAGTGAAAAAGCGTCGTACAAAAACCTCCCTCAGTGAAACTGAACAGAAACTGAACTGACTGCTGCAGCTGGAAGATACTGCAGAGACTGATACAGTTCACTGAGGACACACACACCTACATCTCATCCACTTCTTAGATATTTTCATTAAGCCATTTCTAACACTAAACATCTATCATTACTTAGTCCTATTTTTTCATGTCCATAAATCATTTTACTGCTAAAATCAGAAAAAAAACATGTTTGTTCACAGAGCAACACTGAAATCTATCTATCTATCTATCTATCTATCTATCTATCTATCTATCTATCTATCTATCTATCTATCTATCTATCTATCTATCTATCTATCTATCTATCTATCTATCTATCTATCTATCTATCTATCTATCTATCTATCTATCTATCAGCACTGATTTACAACTGCACTGACTAAGGAACACATGGGAATATTACAAGAATATTGATTGATGAAGCTCTACTGTGTCTGTGATAATCTTATTGAATCAATCAAATGCATTCAATACACAAACATAAAAAAGTAGTTAGCTATTCACAATTTTAACTTAGGCCTATGAGCAGATGTTTACTTATCAAGACACTGAGCCTACCAGCATAATGAAAAGAAAGGAAAAATACAAGTAAAATGCAATCACTTCACTTGGCTCATAGGGCATGTGCATTGATATAACAACACAATACGATATACAACATGTCATGTATAAGGGGGGAAAAACTTTCAGTGACACTACCACATCTACATGGAACATTTAATGACACAAACTCAACACAATTGTAAGACAATATTAAACAATTTCTCTGCTTATGGAGGTAAATGCTTTTCATGGTGGTTAGTTTGTCATTGAGTAATTTTTTTTGACAGTGCTCTCAACATCGTAGAAAATGAGTTTCAATGATTCTTCGAGACATAAACCTGAAATAATATTAATGGAAATTACAAATTTTGTATTATCTTTATTTCGTGTCCTTATTATCAAAAGAGAGAGAAAGGGAGGTGAACTAATAATCTACTGACATTTAAACTTTAATGGAAAGATGTGAAGTAAAAACTGTCATATTATATGCTGACGATACTCAACTATTTATTTATAATCTATAAAAAAAATCTGCATTCATAAGATTAGTTGAAATGATCAAAAGTGTTGTTTCTTTATAATTTCATTCACGCTGTGTTTCTAGCTGTTGAAGGAACATCCTATACTACTATACTATAAATATTTTAAGATACGAGAAAATACACTTGGAATAAAAGAAGCTTAAACAAATAAAACCTAAACAGCATTAAAAATAAGAATTAGCGCTTTTTGATCAAACGATTGATCCATTGATAATCAGCATGATGAGACTGATCCCAGTCCCTGTTGGAGTCAGTCAGAGCATTTCCATAGAGAGCCACTTTGCATCAGCAGCACCATGCTCCAGTGCTCTGGGAGAGTTTATAGTCCTGAGAGTTGAAGACTGGATGACTGACAGCTGTCCTTCATGACAACACAAGACACAGAAATAATCCTCATCAAAAACATGACTTTGGTCTCCGTCCTCATCTGGACTCTCCTCTGCTGCTGCTTCACAGGTAAAGTCCAGAGAATCCAACTCCTCTATCAACATCTGTCCCTCTGAAATGAAGCCCACAAAACCATGACTCTGTTTTATCTTTCTGTCTCTGTGTCCTCAGAGTCCAGAGGTCAGGTCACAGTGACTCAGCCTGGAGCAGTCAGCACTTCTGTAGGAGGCTCAGTCACCATCAACTGTAGAGTCAGTAAGGATGTTCATGTTGACGGCAACGGGCACCGTTTAGCCTGGTACCAACAGAGAGATGGAGAAAAACCTAAACACCTCATTTACTGGGCTTCTACTCGAGCATCAGGGATTCCAGATCATTTTACAGGCAGTGGATCAAACTCTGACTTCACTCTGAGCATCAGTGGAGTCCAGGCTGAAGATGCAGCAGTTTACTACTGTCAGAGTCTTCTCTATATCAACAGCAAGTGGGTGTTCACACAGTGAAAAAGCGTATTACAAAAACCTCCCTCAGTCAAAGTGAACAGAAACTGAACTGACTGCTGCAGCTGGAGACTGATACAGTTCACTGAGGACACACACACACACACACACACACACACACACACACACACACACACACACACACACACACACACACACTCCATTAACATCTTCAATGAATCATTCCCTATTCTGATGACATCATATTTTATTTTTTGAAAATGTGCACCTCCCCTTTTTCATTTGTTAAAGCAGAAGTAAGCAATATATTTGTGTTAATATAAGTCTTAAATATTTCTATCTTCCAACAGCAATCACTTACATAGAGTGTTTGGTCTGAAACACGGGTCTGTCAGTCACTCCGCTCTGCTCTGAGCCGAGGAGAAAACTTTTATCGTATCCTACAATTTTTATCCAATGAGGAGAGAGAACGGCATAAAGGGCTGTGTGTGCAGCCAAGGGACGCCGTGAATGTGGTGACGTAGGGACGAGGACTGTTATGGTGCGTTCAAGGAAACTCGTGTTTTTCCGACCTGTGAAGTCGTACCAGGTTGATCTGGTACGAGTTCACGGGTCGGAAGTTACGAGTGGCCGTTATAGTGACTTTCACAGGTAAAACAGGTCGGAAAAACACGAGTGGGTTGCCTGGAACGCTACAAAGTCGTAAGTTGTGACTTGAAGCTGTAATTTACGGTTTCAAAAGCCTGCCTGGAACGCAGCATTAGCCAAAACGACCGTATCGCTTACTTCTGCTTTAACCTGATTAGGCATTAAAACAAGTTCACTCGTCTCTTCCAACAACATTTAAACTTGAATTTAACAAATTCAAATATTCTGGAATTCAAATGTCACTCGACAAAACATTGAAACTCGAGTATGTTGTTTGCATGAGAGATCCTTCATATCTGACTTCATTAGCAGGAGACTTTGAAATTGTATTGCTCATGACATTAGAAATGAATTCCTCTGAAGAAAGACAAGGTCAAAACAGCTACTGTACTTTTATGGTAATTATTCAAAGTGAAGGGGAACAATAGGATTATCAACCCACATCTGAAGGATTAGAAGCCTTTCTCGTCCATCTCTGAACCTTCTGTGTTGTCTGAAAAATGTTAATCAAAATACTGACACCAGCTAATAACGATGTGTTGAGGACAGCTCCAGTTGAGTGACTCTGTGTGTTTGCATATGTGTCCTTCCTCTCTGCTCCCAGCCGTTAAGAGGCAAGGCCGTAGCTACCATTGAGGACACCGAGGTCATGACCTCGGTATTTTTTTCGGCCTAATGAATGGAAAAAAAAAAAAAAAAGTAAAGTATTAGGGGGGACAGATGGAAGGTGACTGAGTGACTCTCCTCTCTTGTCCAAACAATTCCGGTAGGCCTATAATGCTCTTGTTTATTGACGCCCTCACGTACGCTGGTGTTTGTTTACTGGTCGTGGGAAAAAAGGCGATTCATTCGGAAAAAGCGAGTGATACAGCGCGTCGCGGAGCCTGTGTGCATGGAGGAGAAGGCTACTGAGTGAGTCGGTTGGCTCTAGATAAACTGCTCTTTCCAACCAGTTGTTACACTGTAAAGGTTTCGTACATACGTGCACTTGAAGCGCTGTATTATTTCGGGACGGAACCTCATGTATGCGGAGAAAACAGCTGTTTAATAGCGTCAATTCAGCGCCGTTTACTGTCTGTGTCCTGCACTATGCACTAGTTGAGCTACAGTAAGTGGGGGAGAGCAGAGACCTCTTTCCTGCAGATACTATGCTGAGGGGGCATCTACTGCACTGTCCATTCTTCCATCAACATTATGTGAAAAGCACAGTGACATGATACATTTTATGTTTACAGACAGGGGCGTCACTAAGTTTTAAGGACAGGGGGGGCTTAGCCCCCAGGAGATGCACAAGATGTGAGCATATGTGGTGCACGAGCACAAATATTTCACAAACAAAGACTGTGAAATTTTTTCTAAAAAAATTTGGACAGATTTAACAAAGAGCATACGGTGTAAAGTTTAGGCAACCATTAGTTTTATTTCAGTCTTTTTTATTTATTTAAAGAAAGCTAAGACCTGTGAGATTACTACAGACATGTCTGGAGTAGGCTACAGTAGAAAATGTAAATTTTTCATCTCTGCCTAGTAAGAATACTAACAAAAATCACATTAGAGTAAAATCTACCTTTGAATCATGGGATATCAGGCAAATTAATAAGCAATGTGTAGGCTAACTGTGTAAAAGTAGATGCTAAAAAAAATGAACCTGAGCAATTTTGCAGCTGTTTTATTATCAGAGATACGTATGTCCAGGTGGAATTTGACCTTTGGAAAACTAATTATATTTCACTAATAGCCGGTGTCATAATATTCACTCCATCCAAATACAACTGTTTTTGGCTCATTTTGATTTCACCTAGACCTCTTCATATTTTCCCATTCAAAGAAGACCATACAACCGAAATGAAGTTTGACACCAATATTTTACATTTATTATACTACATAGCTAAACAACGTGAATAACCAATTATAACACAAACCAAAATTAGCTGCAACAAGGAGCAGTCAGATGTATGTTTGTGGTAACTATAAGGAAAAGCAAACAAACTTCCTGGGCCTGTTTCAAAGTGAGGAACACAGCTGACGCTCCAGAAGGAAGTCACCCAAAGATAGTAGGCTATAGCTATGGTAAAAAAAGAGTGCACACTTCACCCTAGAAACCTGTTCATCTTTATGTTAACAACCAGGACCATCACATTGCATTTCAGACTCTTTTTTTTTTTCGAGCTGAATTAAACTTTATAATATAATATTTTTGCTACTCTGTGGCTGCTACGAGTGTGAGGAGCTAGTCTACTGTTTGTAATAGATGGTGTGTTCTCATCAGAATTCAGGGAAGTTGGGTCTTCTCTGGATGATCACTAGTGATGATAATATCATAAAAATGGCATTAATCTAATATGATGTGTGTAGTTTTTATCTGTCAAAGTGCACCAGATTGAAGCCTTTTAATATAAAATTGCCCAAAATTTCTGACGCCACCCCCCCACGCACCACGACTATGACCTCGGTATTTCAAAAATTCTGGCTACGGCCCTGTTAAGAGGCCAGTGTTGATCAGTGTGTGTCCAGGCCTTTCACAGCCACTGACACCACAGCAGCTCAATGATGATGTCTGTGACTCTACTGCTGGCCACCCTGGGGCTCCTTGTTCAGGGTGAGACTCTCTGCTGAAAACTTTGCTTCAGGATGGAACCAGGTTCACCACAATGATGTTCTGCTATGATGGAGAAACACTGAAACCAGCAGCATTGACCTTCTTCCATCTATTCTCCATGTTCAAGAAATGATCCTCTTCTGTTTGGATGTTGATCTTTCTCCAAGATGGATTTGTCTCAATAACTCTTCTCCTCTTGTTGATGTTTTTCAGGTTCATCAGGAGAAATCATCCTGACTCAGACTCCTGGAGCTCAGTCTGTTGTTCCAGGTCAGACTGTTTCTCTCAGGTGTAAAGCCAGTGCATATGTCTATAATGACCTACAGTGGTACCTTCAGAAACCTGGAGAAACGACTAAACTCCTGATCTATAATGATGTAACCCGTTACTCTGGAGTCCCTGAACGTTTCAGTGGAAGTAAATCCAGCGACACTGACTTCACTCTGACCATCAGTGGAGTTCAGACTGAAGACGCAGGAGTTTATTACTGTCAACATGATGAATCCTTCCCGTTCACACAGTGATACAACGTCGTACAAAAACCTCCCTCAGCTGCAGAGGAACTGATCTGACTAAACAGCTCAACAGCTGCACTGAAACTAAAACGTGGTTTGACTTCAACATATTCTCATGTTGTAAAACAGATTTTCCTCAAATAAGTATTCTATTCACTAAATTTACAATTTCAGGTAATTTTTTATCAAACCAGTACTGTTTAATCAAATGGCTCCTTTTGAGTTGTTAACATTTCAATTCATATTTTAAGAAACACATAGATGTCAGTCAATATAATGCATTGTGAAGAAAAAGTCAAATAAACCTAAACTTACTTAATTTATTGCAAAAACAATGTTATAACAAAAGATTCATTTCAAATTGAACTCCAAATATCCATCAAATGAAGAATTTTTTTTTCCAGGTAGCATTACAGTTAAAATGTCTAATTTTCCCACATGAAATATTGAAGAAAAAAGCACAGTTGAACTACAGTATATCATCTGTCATAAAGAGAAACAAAGGAGAGCTCCAGAGTGAGTGCATACTCAGTGAATATCACTCTATGCTGATGATGCTTGACTTTATATCCCCAAAAGATACAGTGACATTACATTTCTGTTTGTCAAACAACACAGAAGTTGACTAGTCCAATTTGCCATTCAAGGCTACCAATTTATTAATAGAAAAATATTAAACTTTAAAAAAATGTTTTAATGTTTTGTGTATATAAATCAGTGGAGGGATTGATCAAGTGTTGTTTCATATCACTGACAAAGAATCATCATCTTATGACAAACCAAAGACTGAATCAAAATTTATTTGATGAACAGATCTTTATTTTCTGGAAATAGTGAAATTACATGATAGAAAACTGTCAAACACATCAGAGAGAAAGACAGAACATGATAATGAAAGAAAAAGAGAGTGTTAGAGACAACAGACTAAAACCAGTATCAGAGTCCCAGTGAGTCAGCTCAGGACTAAGGACACTGGTCTCTCCTCAGTGTCTCTGAGACCAGAGTCTGGGAGCCCTGGGTGGCCTCACAGGTCACAGAGCCCAGCTTCCTCCACTGGTCTGCAGGGAGCCTCAGGGTGCTGCTCCAGCTGTAGAGGCCGTCCTTCCCCAGCACCCCGGGGCTCCTGCTCTCCTCCCAGCTGCTGCTGCTGCTGCCGTCCACCTTCCAGACCAGACTCCAGTCTGAGGGGAAGCCCTTGTTGGCCAGGCACATGAGCGTGGCCTTCCCCTGCTGCTGCAGCTCCTCACTGGAGGGGGGCAGCACCGTCAGGGTGGGACGGGTATCACCTAGGAGACACAGACCATAAACTTTACTGTGTGAGAGCTGGTTTTGTCCTTTAAGGAGTTTCTGTCAGATGTTTTTCTGCTCCACCAGTCACTCACTCACACATTGTTTCACTTCCCTTCAAGAAGCCTCTCATGCACATCAGCACAGAGACAATCATCATACAGTTTGACCTGAAACATATCAAACTACACTAGAAATATATGAAGCTCATTTAAGAGCAATCATACATTTTCCGTAAGTTTGATTTTCATGTGCAACACAAACAGATTCATCAAATAATCTGACAATGATCAAATGTTCCTCGAGTGGAAAATACTCCACATTGAGCAAACTCTTAAAATGATTTAAATGAACAATGGAGACAGTGAATCACAGGTTTCAAAAATGATTTCAAAAACTAGTACTACTACTACTACGAAACAATATATTAAATATACAGTATATTTAAAAACAAATGATGTTTGACCATTTCTACAGTTCAACTTCAATTCAATCATGGCAGGCATGCGACAAGAAAGGCCCTACGTTTAACTCCACGATTAAGAAGGAGAAATAAAAACACAAATATGAAAAATATAGTTAATAAAATAAAAGATTTTATTTGCTAAAAACTAAAAAAAGAAAAAAATCTTTTTAGTATTTTTGCAGAAACTTACTTCCAACATCCAGTCTGGTTCCTCCACCAAAAGTCCACCACAGTGATACAAAGTCATTGAGCCGTCGTACAAAAACCTCTCACTGTAGAGACACGGCTCTCTGACTCTGTCACACTGAACTACTCTTATCTACAAGAATTTATCATGAAACTTTAACAAAAATGTTTTGTATCTGTTTCTTTATCATCTATAATTTTTATGTTGCAAAATTTGAAGTCATCAGATTTTTTGTTTAAAAGAATAAACATTTTTGGATCGTAAAACTGAAATGTTTTCACTTTTCAAAAAATCACAAAAAGCCAAGTATGTACTTTTCTTTGCCATTTTAGGATTTCACAAATTATATTAAAGAAATATTCACTTACTTCCAACATCCAGTCTGGTTCCTCCACCGAACGTGTACCACAGTGATACAAAGTCATTGAGCCGTCGTACAAAAACCTCTCACTGTGGAGACACGGCTCTCTGACTCTGAAACAAACAAACTCACCATGATTAGTCTGTTTATAACGTTTTGGCAGCTGATGTGAGAAATGACAACAACACAGTACAAAAAGGAAAATACGTATTGTCCATTTTTAATATTTGTTCATTTTAAGAAAAATCTACAATTTCAAAAATGTTTTAAGACATGAGAAAATACTGTACAATCTGAATTAAAGAAGCTCAAGCAGATAAAACCTAAACAGCATTAAAAAAGCACTTCCTGATCAATATACTAATCAATTGACTGAACCATTGATAATCAGGATGATCAGATTGATCCCAGTCCCTGTTGGAGTCAGTCAGAGCATTTCCATAGAGAGCCACTTTGCATCAGCAGCACCATGCTCCAGTGCTCTGGGAGAGTTTATAGTCCTGAGAGTTGAAGACTGGATGACTGACAGCTGTCCTTCATGACAACACAAGACACAGAAATCCTCCTCATCAAAAACATGACTTTGGTCTCCGTCCTCATCTGGACTCTCCTCTGCTGCTGCTTCACAGGTAAAGTCCAGAGAATCCAACTCCTCTATCAACATCTGTCCCTCTGAAATGAAGCCCACAAAACCATGACTCTGTTTTATCTTTCTGTCTCTGTGTCCTCAGAGTCTAGAGGTCAGGTCACAGTGACTCAGCCTGGAGTAGTGAGCTCTGCTGTAGGAGGCTCAGTCACCATCAACTGTAGAACTGGTCAGAATGTTTACAGCAACAACCGTTTAGCCTGGTACCAACAGAGAGATGGAGAAAAACCTAAACTCCTTATTTACTACGTTTCCACTCGAGCATCAGGGATTCCAGGTCGTTTTACAGGCAGTGGATCAAACTCTGACTTCACTCTGAGCATCAGTGGAGTCCAGGCTGAAGATGCAGCAGTTTACTACTGTCAGAGTCTTCACTACATCAACAGTCAGTATGTGTTCACACAGTGAAAAAGCGTCGTACAAAAACCTCCCTCAGTCAAAGTGAACAGAAACTGAACCGACTGCTGCAGCTGGAAGATACTGCAGAGACTGATACAGTTCACTGAGGACACACACACGCACACACACACACACACACACACACACACACACACACACACACACACACACACACACACACACACACACACACACACACACACCACACACACACACACACACACACACACACACACACACAGATAATTGTATACATTTTATAAGAGAAGATAAGTTAGATTATTGTCTCCTAGAGTGGAGAAATATGTCTTGGGCAATTAGGAGAGAAAGACACAGATACAGACAATAAATAAATACATATTTCCTGCCACAAGCAATGAAAAACATTTAGTCAAAGCACAAATACATAAAATGGGATGTCCCCTACTACATCACACACACCTCAGCTCACACTTACCTCATCCCCCAGCTGTCCCAACCACACTCACATTTACAAAAACACACTCACCTGCCCATCCATGAGATCCTTCCTCACTCAGACACCTCTACTCACACAGTAACATGCATAATATTGCCCAGTGATAATCCATAAATACCACACGATAACACTACTCTCTCTATCTCTGACTGATAGACCATAGTGTCTGTGTCCCTTGTTAAAAGACAGAAAACATATTAATATAATTATGTTTAGTGGTACCTGCATTCATTTGATATGAAACTATATGAAACTGATCTAGCAAAGGTTTTAGTATCTTTTCAGTGCGTCAGTATGAGACGGGACATGGTACATAAGGCATCTCCAGTACTACTCCAGTACATCCCTAGATGCAAATTGATAGGGATCAAAAAGATGTTGGACCTGTGTACCAATTTCTCCAAACATAATACGTTCAAAAGATTTCATGACGACTGACGTTGTTGCAACTGGTCTGTAGTCATTATTCTCTTGTGGGCATGGTGTCTTTGACATTGTGTTGTTACACTGTGTGTTACCAAATATACTTCAACACTGGTCTCCGACTTTATTAATTTCAGAATAAAGGTTCAGTAGACATCATCATGCATCATATTTCTATGATCTACATATTGTAGGGTTTGGGTGTGTGTGTGTGTCCTCAGTGAACTGTATCAGTCTCTGCAGTATCTTCCAGCTGCAGCAGTCGGTTCAGTTTCTGTTCACTTTGACTGAGGGAGGTTTTTGTACGACGCTTTTTCACTGTGTGAACACATACTGACTGTTGATGTAGTGTTCACTCTGACAGTAGTAAACTGCTGCATCTTCAGCCTGGACTCCACTGATGATCAGAGCGAAGTCAGAGTTTGATCCACTGCCTATAAAACGATCTGGAATCCCTGATGCTCGAGTGGTGGCAAGATAAATGAGGAGTTTAGGTTTTTCTCCATCTCTCTGTTGGTGCCAGGCTAAATAGTTGTAAACATTAACATTCTGACTGGTTTTACAGGTGATGGTGACTGAGCCTCCTACAGAAGTGCTGACTACTCCAGGCTGAGTCACTGTGACCTGACCTCTGGACTCTGAGGACACAGAGACAGAAAGATAAAACAGAGTCATGGTTTTGTGGGCTTCATTTCAGAGGGACAGATGTTGATAGAGGAGTTGGATTCTCTGGACTTTACCTGTGAAGCAGCAGCAGAGGAGAGTCCAGATGAGGACGGAGACCAAAGTCATGTTTTTGATGAGGAGGATTTCTGTGTCTTGTGTTGTCATGAAGGACAGCTGTCAGTCATCCAGTCTTCAACTCTCAGGACTATAAACTCTCCCAGAGCACTGGAGCATGGTGCTGCTGATGCAAAGTGGCTCTCTATGGAAATGCTCTGACTGACTCCAACAGGGACTGGGATCAATCTCATTGTGCTGATTATCAATGGATCAATCACATTAATGGAATAAATATTAGAAATCCTGAAAAACCCGGGTTAAAGCTTTCTGAAATGTCATATATTGTACTAATTTAAACACGAGCAGTCACAATATAACATGATGATACATTGAGGACAGCTCCAGTTGAGTGACTCTGTGTGTTTGCATATGTGTCCTTCCTCTCTGCTCCCAGCCGTTAAGAGGCCAGTGTTGATCAGTGTGTGTCCAGGCCTTTCACAGCCACTGACACCACAGCAGCTCAATGATGATGTCTGTGACTCTACTGCTGGCCACCCTGGGGCTCCTTGTTCAGGGTGAGACTCTCTGCTGAAAACTTTGCTTCAGGATGGAACCAGGTTCACCACAATGATGTTCTGCTATGATGGAGAAACACTGAAACCAGCAGCATTGACCTTCTTCCATCTATTCTCCATGTTAAAGAAATGATCCTCTTCTGTTTGGATGTTGATCTTTCTCCAAGATGGATTTGTCTCAATAACTCTTCTCCTCTTGTTGATGTTTTTCAGGTTCATCAGGAGAAATCATCCTGACTCAGACTCCTGGAGCTCAGTCTGTTGTTCTTGGTCAGACTGTTTCTATGAGATGTAAAACCAGTTCAAGTGTTAGTTATGACATCCACTGGTACCTTCAGAAATCTGGAGAAACTCCTGAACTCTTGATTTATAATGATGTATACCGTTACTCTAGAGTCCCTGAACGTTTCAGTGGAAGTAAATCTGGTGGAACTGACTTCACTCTGACCATCAGTGGAGTTCAGGCTGAAGACGCAGGAGTTTATTACTGTCAGCAGAGTGAGAGCACCCGTTCACACAGTGATACAACGTTGTACAAAAACCTCCCTCAGCTGCAGAGGAACTGATCTGACTAAACAGCTGCACTGAAACTAAAACACTTGGAGCTAAACTAAAACACTTTCCCTGATTGAAATACTTTTTTTAAGATTTGAGAGATCAGTGAAGAAAATAGTGAATCTTCAAAATCTACAGAGGAACTGATTTGATAGCTGCACAGAAATAACACGAGAGATTTGATTTTAACATATTATCATGTTTCAAAAGATTTTCCTCAATGAGAAATCTAGGTTCGCCATTTGTAAACCTAAATTTTACTATTTAGAAATTAAAATGAAGAAATTGTTACCAAAATTAAAAATGTCAGTTCAATATATCTTGACCATTACTGTCAATTTTGGAAAAAAAAAATACAATTGACTGAAGTCATGATTTGAAACTATGAACTAATTTCATTTGACACTAGTTAAAAAAAGTAACTGAGGCACATTTCACAAAGAAAATGAGAGAAATTCCAAAAGTCTCTGCACTGCATCTACTTGTAACACCAGCACAGAGAAGGTCAGAGGTCACACGTGAGAGACATAATGCACTTGCTTGATGTAAAAAAAAAAAAACTTATGTGATCAAAGGATTTTTTTTATTGCCATAACATATTGAAGCAAACAGCACTGTTTAAATGTATAACAGTCCGTTAAAAGAAGTTAGTGGATAACTTCTGACAGCAGATTTCTGTCTGACAAACGACAGAACAATAAGTTTAATAGTCCTCTAGGTAAAAAACAAACAAACACACAAAAAATGTATATAAAAATGTTTTATGATTATCCACTGGTCTTCTAAAAACCATAGACAGAATCAAAACTTATTTGATGAACAGATTTTTATTTTCTGGAAATTCTGGAAATACAACCATGGAAGAAAACTGTCAAACGCTTCAGAGAGAAAGTCAAAACATGAGAAAGACAAATAAAATAGAAACAAAGAAGAGAGACTTTATGAAACTTTACTCCCTCTTGTGGACAGCAGCAGAGGAGGTTTACTACTACTACTTTGTTCAGACTGGATGAAACTTCTCTTCAGTTTTTTCACTTCCCTCTTTCAGCCCAGTAACCATGGGAACAGTCAGGCATCACTGCTGATCCATGACAACAGACTGGTTTCAGTACAAAAGATTAAAAACTCAAAACTCCTCTTTTGTGTCAATGTTTAATCTCTAAAATATCAATTGAAAGTTGAAACAAGAAATGTCAAACATATGAAAAATGCCAGTTCTAAACTGATTCTGAAAAATGATCATCTGAAAAAGAGAAAATACTTTCCTCATTTATGATGAAATAAATAACATATTACAACTCATGAGATGAGATCCTATTCATCCAAATCTATCTTAATTAAACAGAACAGTGATGTAGATAATTTCGAAGATTTGGTGAAAAATGTGAGAATTGTTTTTGTTCCTGTGCTAATTTTAAAATGTGAAGTCATAAACATATTTTCTCAACATGCAATATTGTAACTAAACATCCCTGTCAAAATTTTAAAGTGAGAACAATTAGTTTTCCAGTTTGTCTGTGATGTGCTGAAAAATCGCTGAAGTTTCATTTAATCACAAATATCAACTAGAATTTTTCATAAATGTCCAACTGTTGTCATTTGAAACAATATGTATTTTAGGTATGAACATGGCAATATGTAGTTATAGTTAACATCAAATTCTTTCAGATATCAAAACAAATAATGGGAAAATGAGTATTAACAAATTCTAATAAATCCATTGATGATCAGCATGTTCAGATCCAAGTCCCTGTTGGAGTCAGTCAGAGCATTTCCATAGAGAGCCACTTTGCATCAGCAGCACCATGCTCCAGTGCTCTGGGAGAGTTTATAGTCCTGAGAGTTGAAGACTGGATGACTGACAGCTGTCCTTCATGACAACACAAGACACAGAAATCCTCCTCATCAAAAACATGACTTTGGTCTCCGTCCTCATCTGGACTCTCCTCTGCTGCTGCTTCACAGGTAAAGTCCAGAGAATCCAACTCCTCTATCAACATCTGTCCCTCTGAAATGAAGCCCACAAAACCATGACTCTGTTTTATCTTTCTGTCTCTGTGTCCTCAGAGTCCAGAGGTCAGGTCACAGTGACTCAGCCTGGAGCAGTGAGCTCTGCTGTAGGAGGCTCAGTCACCATCAGATGTAGAGTCAGTCCTGCTGTGAGCTATTTCCACTGGTACCAACAGAGAGATGGAGAAAAACTTAAACTCCTCATCAAATACACTTCCACTCGAGCATCCGGGATTCCAGATCGTTTTAGAGGCAGTGGATCACACTCTGACTTCACTCTGAGCATCAGTAGAGTCCAGGCTGAAGATGCAGCAGTTTACTACTGTCATAGTTATCATGAAATCAACAGTCAGAGTGTGTTCACACAGTGAAAAAGCGTCGTACAAAAACCTCCCTCAGTCAAAGTGAACAGAAACTGAACTGACTGCTGCAGCTGGAAGATACTGCAGAGACTGATACAGTTCACTGAGGACACACACACACACACACACACACACACACACACACACACACACACACACACACACAAGCCCAATCAGACCATTAAGATCACAACTACATCCAGCATAGTTGGCTCCACGAACACACACTTCCAATTCAGTATTCAGTATCAATGTCCACAGACTATGTTAAAGTCTCTGCACACTGAAACCTCACATCTGCAATGTCACAAGTGTTTTCTGTGGCAAAATCACTAGGACTGTCAAAAACACAATATATGTGAAATACAAACTGCACATGACACAGATAAAAGTGTTGTCAGATGATTAAACTGAACTTTTAACACAATCAGCTAATCAACAGTTTTAGGAGGAACTTTGGTATCGAATGTCTGAGAGTTTCTGATCAAAGATTTATTACTGGTAGAAAAATGAATCATAGCAACAATTAAAACATAAACTAGAGGAGACTAAAGATGGCGCCTTGTGGAACTCCGGGAGTAAATTTTATCATAGCAGATGAACATTAAGCAAGTGAGAAAAAAAAAATCATCAGTCAAGCGATGACGTAATAACACTGAAACAAGAGGAACATGTGCTGTTCATATGTTAATATACAGTACATGAGTCAACAGTATCAGTGGCTGCACTTTAAAATCAACATTCATAATTTAAACAGTCTTCAGAATGAGTGCAGACTTAGTGGATATCACTCGATGCAGATGATACTTGACTTTATATTTGTGTATCCCCAAAGGATACAGACACATATCAAGCTTCTGTCTTTCAAACAACACAGTAGTTGACTAGTCCTTTTTTGAAAGCAAGGCTACCAATGTATTAATTGAAAAATATTCAAAGTATGAGAAAAAAGATAATTAAAAAAAACAAAAAAACATTCACATTTGGATCCCACAAATGTTTTGTGTATATAAATCAGTTGATCCATTGATCAAGTGTTGTTTCATGACAGTGACAAAACATCATCATCTTATGATGTTAAAAAAACCAAAGATAGAATCAAAATTTAATTGATGAACAGATCTTTATTTTCTGGAAATAGTGAAATTACAAACATGACAGAAAACTGTCAAACACATCAGAGAGAAAGACAGAACATGGTAATGAAAGAAAAAGAGAGAGTGTTAGAGAGAACAGAGTAAAACCAGTAGTACAGTCCCAGTGAGTCAGCTCAGGACTGGGGACACTGGTCTCTCCTCAGTGTCTCTGAGACCAGAGTCTGGGAGCCCTGGGTGGCCTCACAGGTCACAGAGCCCAGCTTCCTCCACTGGTCTGCAGGGAGCCTCAGGGTGCTGCTCCAGCTGTAGAGGCCGTCCTTCCCCAGCACCACGGGGCTCCTGCTCTCCTCCCAGCTGCTGCTGCTGCTGCCGTCCACCTTCCAGACCAGACTCCAGTCTGAGGGGAAGCCCTTGTTGGCCAGGCACATGAGCGTGGCCTTCCCCTGCTGCTGCAGCTCCTCACTGGAGGGGGGCAGCACCGTCAGGGTGGGACGGGTATCACCTAGGAGACACAGACCATAAACTGACAATCCAACAGCAGCCACTTGGACACCTTTACTGTGTAAGAGCTGATTTTGTCCTTTAAGGAGTTTCTGTCAGATGTTTTTCTGCTCCACCAGTCACTCACTCACACATTGTTTCACTTCCCTTCAAGAAGCCTCTCATGCACATCAGCACAGAGACAATCATCATACAGTTTGACCTGAAACATATCAAACTACACTAGAAATACATGAAGCTTACATACATTTCATACATTTTTCGTGAGTTTGATTTTCAAGTGCAACACAAACATTTATCAAATAATCTGACAACGATCAAATGTTCCTCGAGTGGAAAATACTCCTCATTGAACAAACTCTTGAAAATGATTCAAATGAACAATGGAAACAGTGAATCACAGGTGTCAAAGGGATTTCAAAAACTAGTACTACTACTACTAAACAAAATATTGAATATACAATATATTAAAAAACAAATTATGTTTAACCATTTCTACAGTTCAACTTCAATTCAATCATGGCAGGCATGCGTCAAGAAAACCTCAGAAAAGAGGCCCTACATTTAACTCAATGATTAAGAAGGAGAAATAAAAACACAAATATGAAAAATATAGTTAATAAAATAAATATTTTATTCGCTAAAAACTAAAAAAAAAAATAGATATTTTTTCAGAAACTTACTTCCAAGCTCCAGTCTGGTTCCTCCACCAAAAGTCCACCACAGTGATACAAACTCATTGAGCCGTCGTACAAAAACCTCTCACTGTAGAGACACGGCTCTCTGACTCTGTCACACTGAACTACTCTTATCTACAAGATTTTATCATAAAACTTTAACGTAAATTTTTTGTATCTGTTTCTTTATCGTTTATCCTCTTTATGTTGCAAAATTTGGAACCATCAGATTTTTTTTTTAAAGAATTAATATTTTTGGTTCCTACTAAAAATAGCTTACACCTACAATTAAAGGTAACGAACCTACTGCTATGACTATAACAATTATGGCAATGGGCCAATTTGCCAAAATGTTGAACTATCCCTTTAACAAATTAAATGAAATAAAAGTTCATGAAGAAATATTTACTTACTTCCAATATCCAGTCTGGTTCCTCCACCGAACGTGTACCACAGTGATACAAACTCATTGAGTCGTCGTACAAAAACCTCTCACTGTGGAGACACGGCTCTCTGACTCTGAAACAAACAAACTCACCAGAATTAGTCTGTTTGTAACGTTTTGGCAGCTGATGTGAGAAATGACAACAACACAGTATAAAAAGGAAAATATGTATTGTCAATTCTCAATATTTGTTCATTTTAAGAAAAATCAACTTTTTCAAAAATGTTTTAAGACATGAGAAAATATAATCGGAATAAAAGAAGCTCAAGCAAATAAAACCTAAACAGCATTTAAAAAAAAGCACTTTCTGATCAATATACTCATGTGGGACCCATAAGTACAGTTGTTTATGAAACATGGGCACCCCCCATCTGCATTTATTATTTATTTTAATTATTATACTCACCATTATTGTATTTTATATTTCACCATTATTTTATTCACAGTAGTTGGTCTGAATGTGGATGAATGTAACTGGAAGAGTGTGTGTGTTAATGTGAGGCAGAGAATAGAGATTAGTGCAGGCACTGTGGGCAGCCAGGGGTCCAGGTAGGGGTCCTCAGGACCAGGAAGGCGTGTATGTGCCATAGTAAACAGAGCGCCGCAGTGAGCGACCACGTAACTTACCGTGTCTGTATTCCTGTGTTATCAGGTGAGCATGTTGGTGAATTATCAAGAACAGTATTACACCTCATATTTCCACAGTGATAAGAGTTACATTACAGAGACCAGCTGAGTAAATGGTGTGTGAATGTGAAAGTAGTATGTGTGAGAAAGTTACGGTTTAAGTTAAGTGTGTACATGTGATATAGTAAACAGAGCGCCGCAGTGAGCGACCACGTAACTTACCGTGTCTGTATTCCTGTGTTATCAGATATTAAAAGAAAGACACAAACTTCATGCACGCCTGGAGTGTACTTTGTCCAAGTGTGCAACAAATATGGAGGCACCGCTGGGATGATTAACGCCGCGTCGTGAGACGAGGAAGTGCGCTGGATTACCGGAGTGACGGCGGATGCGCGCAGCGTCGGGAGCACCGCCATGTCGGACACATTGGACCTGGAAGAGTTGGCAGAGACCCTGTCGGAGAAACTATGGCTTCTACAGTTGAACCAGCTCCAAAAGGTCTGTGTGGAAAATAAAATCCAGAGCGGGACGGTCGCAACAAGGCGAGCGTTAATCAGACTAATTACAGAATCTATGGACAGTGTGATTGATGATGAAGAGCAGGATGTTGCAGCACATCATCTAAGGACATTAATGAAACGAGTGGATCAGATGATAGGAAATAGTGAAAATACTGACGATGAAGAAAGTACAGAAAACACAGCACAAACCAGTCAGAAAACAGCTGAAGAAATGAGTTTAGCAGAAAAATACTCACAGCTCCAGCTCAGCAGCCAAGCCCTGCAAGATGAAGTGAGAAGGCTGAGTGAAAGACTGAATAGTGCATCTCCAAGTCAAGCTTCAGTGACACAAAATGTGATGCCTACAACTGTGAACCGGCTTCCAGAAGTGACCATAAGGAGGGATTTCAAGATCTGTGGTCAGATTGGGGAGAAGGGACAAAAGGACAAACTCTCATATACAAACCTGATGCATCAGATAGACAGAGGCCTGATGAGAGAACACAGTGAGGCTGAAGTCATGGAGGCCGTCATCAAGTCGATCAGTCCAGGTTTGAGTCTTCGCGACATGCTTGAGATAAAAAGAGACCTAACCCTCCCCCAGTTGAAGGCAATATTAAAGGGACATTTCAAAGAGGACAGTTCAACAGACCTGTATCACCGACTAGTCAACATAACACAAGACAGTCGTGAGTCCCCTCAAAACTTCCTCTTTAGAGCAATCGAGTTAAAAGAGAGACTTTTGCTTGCTTCCAGTGATGTCGGATCAGATGAACAGTACAGTCCAGAGCTCATCCAG
This sequence comes from Trachurus japonicus, assembly GCF_045865225.1. Classification (NCBI taxonomy): domain Eukaryota; kingdom Metazoa; phylum Chordata; class Actinopteri; order Carangiformes; family Carangidae; genus Trachurus; species Trachurus japonicus. Next base: position 8,720,648 of record NC_140917.1, on the reverse strand, counting down.
AAGAAATTCTTGAGGTCAGTGAGTACTGGGTTGTTGAGTGACCACATCAAGTTCCAGCTAAAACCCTGTCTTGATGATCTGAAAGTAACAGATGAAATACTCATTGACAGAATGAATGAAGCAGCTAGTGTTGAATCAGAACGACAATTAAAGCAACGAAAGAACACAAGCAGCAAAGTCACAAAAATAAATGAAATACAGACAGACATGCAGACCAGTCAGCAGAGCCAGTGTGCAGCCGAGGCCAGAGTGGGTGTTCAAGAACAGTCAGCTGAAGTTGTGAAGCCTAAGAATCGTAAGCCACCTGCTGTTGCCAGTTCAAGAGACTCGGACCTCTATGAAACAGTCAGGCAGCTAAGAGAAGAAATGGCTGAATTAAGAAAAAGCATGACACAAGGGCCCACACGCCAAATAAGAATGACTGTTAAGAGAGGATGTAAAGCATGTCAGGAGCAAGGAACAAGTGACCAGTGTGAACACTGTTTTAAGTGTGGACAGTCGGGGCACTTCTCAAGGGGCTGTAGAGAACAAAAGAGGCTAACAGTGAAACCAGGCAACATTAAAGCTACAATACAGACTGTTGCAACATCGAACCCGTCCACTACAAGCCAAGCGGAACCAGATGACAAGGTGCATGAGCTTCTACGCGAGAGAATCAGGCAGCTGGAGGCAGAGTTTGAGGGAAGTGAGGAGACTGGACAGATTGTGGGTGCTACCTATGCTAGTCATCTCTCGTTACATCGCCAAGCCAAGCTGAAAGCTCTCATCGGGAAGAAGTGTATGGTGGATTGCTTGTTCGAGGGAGTAGCAACACAAGCGTTGTGGGACACAGGCTCACAGGTCACAATTATCAACGACAGATGGAGAAAATCCTGCCTCCCACACATCCAGCTACGCAGCCTCAATGAACTCCTGGGTGAAGAGGAGACGCTTGTTGGAAAAGCAGCGAATCAAACAGTCATACCATTTTCTGGCTGGGCCGAAATGAAGTTCAAGCTTGGATCAAGTCAGAGTCCACAACCAGAGCTGCTCGTGCCAGTGCTTGTCTCTAATGAACCAGGAGTAGCAGAGCCACCGATCATCGGCTACAATGTGATCGAGCATCTGGTGATGAATGGAATGAAGCAGCATCCAGAAGTTACACCTGCTGTAGTGAGAGATGCTTTCTCTATTGACTGTAAAAAAGCAAATGTGTTAATAAACATAGTGCAGAACAGTGAGCAGAATGACGAAGAGGGTGTGGTTAAAGTAGGAAGACTAAAGACAGTGATCCCCGCTGGACAGACTAAGGAGGTGAAGTGCAGTGTGAGGACAGGTCCCCTGTCCACAAAGCAGGAAGTTCTTTTTCAGCCAGAGGAGGTGCCAAGGTGGCCAGAGGGCTTGAACATCCTGGAAACCATCATCTGCCTGCAGAAGGGAAACTGGTCGAAGGTAACTATACCTGTCACCAATGAGAGCCACCATGACATCATTCTCACTCCTCGCACAGTGCTGGGACAGTTACAGCAAGTCAAAGCTATTTACCCAGTGGATGTGAGACCAGCCAGCATGACTGAGGGCACAGACAAAACGTCCGATGTGAGTAAAAAGCCAGCAGACACAGCCAGTGCTCCTGAAAAAACACAAAGAAGAAAATAGACAGTTACACAGTTGCACACATGATTCATGGGATCCCCCAGTGTCTGTTGATCACCTGACACCAGAGCAGCAGGAGAAGGTGAGACTGATGCTAAAAGAAGAATGTGCAGCATTTTCAAAAGATGAGAGTGATGTGGGCTGCATTCCATCTCTGCAGTTAAAAATTAGACTGAGTGACACAACTCCAGTGAGACGCACTTACACATCTGTGCCCAAGCCACTCCACAAGGAGGTGAAGCAGTATTTGGAGGACTTACTGAATAGAGGATGGATTCAAAAATCCCGGTCCCCATACTCATCGCCTATAGTCTGCGTGCGCAAGAAGGATGGGAGTTTACGTCTTTGTGTGGATTATCGTGAGCTGAATCAGAAATCCATTCCTGACCGCCACCCCATCCCTCGAGTCCAGGATATGTTGAACAGCTTGACTGGCAGTGCATGGTTTTCAATACTGGACCAGGGCAAGGCCTACCATCAGGGGTTCGTGGAGGAGAGCAGCAGACCACTTACAGCCTTCATAACACCCTGGGGCTTGTACGAGTGGGTTAGGATCCCCTTTGGCCTGTCCTCGGCTCCAGCGGAGTTCCAGCGCAGCATGGAGGAGTGCCTCACAGGTTTGCGCGATGAAACATCTCAGCCATACCTGGATGACAACCTCGTCCACAGTAAGACTTTTGATGATCATCTGTTGGATATGAGAGAGGTGTTGCGTCGCTATCAAGCACATGGAGTCAAATTAACAGCAAAAAAGTGTGATGTGTTTAAAGACAGAGTGAAATTCCTGGGAAAGATTGTGTCCAAAGACGGCTACTGCATGGATCCGGCTGAGATAGCGCCAGTACAAGCACTCAGAGACCGCAAACCTGAAACTGTGGGAGACCTGAGGAAAATGCTGGGCTTCCTATCATATTATCGGCAATATATCCCCAATTTTTCACGCATTGCCAAGCCGTTGTACATGTTGTTATGCACTGAAAACACATCACAGAGCAAAACACAAGGATCCGGTGTAAATAAGAACAAGGGAAAACACAAGAAATCAGATCAGCTACCTTCTGGTCGACGGATCACCTGGACAGAACAACACCAGGAAGTGATCTGTCAGCTGCTAGAACACCTGCTGCATCCACCACTCCTCGGCTATCCAGACTTTGAGAAGCCATTTGTGCTGCATTGTGATGCCTCGCAGGAGGGGCTGGGTGCAGTACTGTACCAGAGACAGCAAGGCAAGCTGGTTGTAGTGGGTTATGGGTCAAGAACACTAACTGCTCCTGAAAAGAATTACCACCTTCATTCGGGCAAGTTGGAGTTCTTAGCGATGAAGTGGGCCATTTGTGAAAGGTTTCGTGACTACCTCTATTATGCACCCTCCTTCATTGTCTATACTGACAATAATCCTTTAACTTATGTTTTAACCACAGCAAAACTGAACGCCACAACACACCGGTGGATTGCTGAGCTGGCAGACTTTAATTTCTCAATTAAATATCGGCCCGGAAAAGTGAATGGAGACGCAGACGGTTTGTCACGCATGCCACTTGACATGGAACAGTACATGCGCACATGCTCACAGGAAACAGAGTCAGAGGTAATAACAGCTGTCACACAGGCACTTCAGCTTGAGTCCTACGAACGTGAGCCCTGGTTGTGTCCAAGCACCATCGCTGCAGCATGTGCTGATGTAGAGCAGGAGCGAGTGACATCCCCAGTAGCTGAAATCTCCACAGAGGCCCTAAAGAAAGCACAAGAAGAGGATTCAGTCATTGGAAAGGTGCGAGAATATGTCGTGACAGGACAGTGGCCTCGTCTGGGAGGAAGAGACCGACGTGATGACATCTCTGTTCTAATCCGGGACAGAAACAAACTGTATGTCAACGAAGATGGTATCCTGTACAGAAAGTCAGTGGCTCGGGCTCAACTGGTGCTGCCAAAGACGTTCCATCAGCTGATCTACCGGGAGCTGCATGAGGAAATGGGACACCTCGGAGTGGAGAGGACACTCAGTTTGATCCGTGACAGATTTTATTGGCCTCATATGCAGAGGGACGTGGACCATTATGTGACCAAGGTGTGTAGCTGTCTGAAGCGGAAGCGACCAAACAAGCCGACCAGAGCGCCGCTGGTTAATGTGGTCACCACATACCCCTTTGAAATGGTGTCGATAGATTATCTGCATCTGGAAAGTTGTAAAGGAGGATATGAGTACATCCTAGTGATCATAGATCATTTCACGCGCTTCGCCCAGGCATATGCATGTACCAACAAGTCAGCAAAAACTGCAGCTGAAAAGATCTTTGGAGACTTTGTGCTCAAGTTTGGATTTCCTGCCAGGTTACACCATGATCAGGGCAAGGAGTTCGAGAACAAGCTCTTTTCCAAGCTGGAAGAATACTGCGGGATTCAAGGCTCACGCACAACACCTTACCACGCAGCTGGAAACGGCCAGGCAGAAAGATTTAATCGAACACTCCTGTCCATGCTTAGAAACCTGACAGCAGAAGCCAAATCAGACTGGAAGAGCTCCTTGGCCAAAGTTGTACATGCATATAACTGTACGCGCAGTGAAGCGACAGGTTACGCCCCATATTACCTCCTCTATGGTAGAAACCCTCGGCTCCCGGTAGACATAATGTTCGGCTTGACACCAAGTGATCAGAGCACGTCTCACAGTGAGTATGCCAATAAATGGAGAAGACGGATGCAGGAAGCATATCGGCTGGCATCAGAGACAGCTCAGAAGGAACAAAAAAGAGCAAAGAAGCAGTATGACCGGAAGACATATGGAGTTGAACTGCAGCCAGGGAGTAGAGTGCTAGTGCGGAACTTCAAGGAGAGAGGAGGACCCGGGAAACTCAGGTCTTATTGGGAGGATGAAGTTCATGTGGTGACTGAGAGAAAGCACAAAGATAGTCCTGTCTACGTAGTACGACCCGAGTCAGGCCCAGGAAGGACCAGAGTTCTGCATAGGAACTTGTTACTTCCCTGTGACTTCCTGCCAGTTGAAAGAGATAAGTGGGAAGAAGAGGAAACAAGGAGGAAGAGGAAGTCACATACAGACAAGAGGAAAGAAAGACAGGTGAAACAGAAGAACAGAGACCCTGACAGTAGCTCAGAGGATGAAAGTGACTGGAGATTCATCACCACTCGACCATCAGAATCATCCAACCAGGTCAGAAGTCAGCTGAGAGTGGAAGCAGAAGAATTCCAGCCACAAGCAGCAGACAGAGAAGTGGAGCAAGGAGGAGAGAATGATGTGAGTCCAGAGGAGGATGAGAACGGCAGGATGGAGCCAGTGGTGGAGAGAGGAGAAACGGCAGGGGCAGAAGGAGACGCGTCATCTGATGGAGCAGAGGAGCTGAACTCTGAGCAGGAGGCGTCATCTGATGAAGCAGACGAGCCTCAGCCACCTCCCACAAGAAAGTATCCTTCGCGAGAAAGAAATCCACCCAAGACACTCACATACAACAGATTAGGTCAACCATCAGTGACACACAGACACAATTGATGCTTACAGTAAAACACACAAGTTCATAATCACAGGTTAAGTTCATTTATTGTGACAATTTAAAAGAGTTCATGATCATAGTTAAAACTGAAGTAAAATGAAAAATTCATGCAATATGGCACAGTGATTTTTGTCATTTAAAAAGTGAAATATCAGAGCTCAGACCACTAACACATAACAGATACTAAAACACATATGTGAGGCATACAGTAGTACATGTGGGTCTGTGTAAGGGGTTATGGGGTAGAAATAGGGCCAAACCTTTCAGTCAAGAGATACATATCCCGCATAAGTGGCGGAGTAGCACTTCAGATGTCACCTGGCCAGTGGTGTCTGTTGCTGACCCATGACATAAAGAGGGAGATGTGTGTCATGTCAAAGACTGTGGCTGTACAGAGCGTATCTCTAAAGACTGACTCCCATAAGATACCGCCATAACTCACCTGTTGAAGACACGAGACTCTGGGAACTCATAATGTCGAGACGACATTTATTTTTGTAGGGGAGAGTGTGGGACCCATAAGTACAGTTGTTTATGAAACATGGGCACCCCCCATCTGCATTTATTATTTATTTTAATTATTATACTCACCATTATTGTATTTTATATTTCACCATTATTTTATTCACAGTAGTTGGTCTGAATGTGGATGAATGTAACTGGAAGAGTGTGTGTGTTAATGTGAGGCAGAGAATAGAGATTAGTGCAGGCACTGTGGGCAGCCAGGGGTCCAGGTAGGGGTCCTCAGGACCAGGAAGGCGTGTATGTGCCATAGTAAACAGAGCGCCGCAGTGAGCGACCACGTAACTTACCGTGTCTGTATTCCTGTGTTATCAGGTGAGCATGTTGGTGAATTATCAAGAACAGTATTACACCTCATATTTCCACAGTGATAAGAGTTACATTACAGAGACCAGCTGAGTAAATGGTGTGTGAATGTGAAAGTAGTATGTGTGAGAAAGTTACGGTTTAAGTTAAGTGTGTACATGTGATATAGTAAACAGAGCGCCGCAGTGAGCGACCACGTAACTTACCGTGTCTGTATTCCTGTGTTATCAGATATTAAAAGAAAGACACAAACTTCATGCACGCCTGGAGTGTACTTTGTCCAAGTGTGCAACACTCATCACGTGATTGATCCATTGATAGTCAGGATGATCAGATTGATCCCAGTCCCTGTTGGAGTCAGTCAGAGCATTTCCATAGAGAGCCACTTTGCATCAGCAGCACCATGCTCCAGTGCTCTGGGAGAGTTTATAGTCCTGAGAGTTGAAGACTGGATGACTGACAGCTGTCCTTCATGACAACACAAGACACAGAAATCCTCCTCATCAAAAACATGACTTTGGTCTCCGTCCTCATCTGGACTCTCCTCTGCTGCTGCTTCTCAGGTAAAGTCCAGAGAATCCAACTCCTCTATCAACATCTGTCCCTCTGAAATGAAGCCCACAAAACCATGACTCTGTTTTATCTTTCTGTCTCTGTGTCCTCAGAGTCCAGAGGTCAGGTCACAGTGACTCAGCCTGGAGCAGTGAGATCTGCTGTAGGAGGCTCAGTCACCATCAACTGTAGAGTCAGTCAGGATGTTTACAGCAACAACCGTTTAGCCTGGTACCAACAGAGAGATGGAGAAAAACCTAAACTCCTCATTAGATACGCTTCCACTCGAGCATCAGGGATTCCAGGTCATTTTACAGGCAGTGGATCAAACTCTGACTTCACTCTGAGCATCAGTGGAGTCCAGGCTGAAGATGCAGCAGTTTACTACTGTCAGAGTTTTCATGTCATCAACAGTCAGTATGTGTTCACACAGTGAAAAAGCGTCGTACAAAAACCTCCCTCAGTCAAAGTGAACAGAAACTGAACTAGCTGCTGCAGCTGGAAGATACTGCAGAGACTGATACAGTTCACTGAGGACACACACACACACACACACACACATACTTCCAGCGAAGAAGCCCAGTCAGACCATTACTGTAACATCACATCTACATCCAGCATAGTTGGCTCAACGGACACCCACACATGCACCTGATTCAGTATTCAGTATAAATGTCCAGACTATGTTAAAGTCTCTGCACGATGGAACCTCATATCTAACGTGTCACAAGTGTTTTCTGTGACAAAATCACTAGGACTGTCAAAAACACAATTGTGTGTGAAACACAAACTGCACATGACACAGATAAAAGTGCTGCAAGATGATTAAACTGAACTTTGGACACAATCAGCTAATCAACAGTTTTAGGAGGAACTTTGGTATCGAATGTCTGAGAGTTTCTGATCAAAATTTGTAGAAAAATTAATCATAGCAACAATTGAAATATAAACTAGAGGAGACTAAAGATGTGGAACTCCGGGAATAAATTTGATCATAGCAGATATTAAGCAAGTGAGAAAAAAAATCATCAGTCAAGCGATTGCGTAATAACACTGAGACAAGAGGAACATGTGCTGTTCATATGTTAATATACAGTACATGAGTTGACAGTATCAGTGGCTGCACTTTAAAATCTTTATATGACACAACATCCATAATTTAAACAGTCTTCAGAATGAGTGCAGACTTAGTGGATATTACTCTATGCAGATGATACTTGACTTTATATTTCTGTATCCCCAAAGGATACAGAGACATATCAAGTTTCAGTCTTTCAAGCAACAGAGAAGTTGACTCGCCCTGCTTTCAAATCAAGGCTACCAATGTATTAATTGAAAAATATTAAAAGTATGAGACAAAAGATATTAAAAAACATTCACATTTGGATCCCACAAATGTTTTGTGTATATAACTCAGTGAAGACATCGATCAAGTGTTGTTTCATGACACTGACAAAACATCACCATCTTATGATGTTATAAAAACCAAAGATAGAATCAAATTTTATTTGATGAACAGATCTTTATTTTCTGGAAATAGTGAAATTACAAACATGAAAGAAAACTGTCAAACACATCAGAGAGAAAGACAGAACATGATGATGAAAGAACAAGAGAGTGTTAGAGAGAACAGAGTAAAACCAGTAGTAGAGTCCCAGTGAGTCAGCTCAGGACTGGGGACACTGGTCTCTCCTCAGTGTCTCTGAGACCAGAGTCTGGGAGCCCTGGGTGGCCTCACAGGTCACAGAGCCCAGCTTCCTCCACTGGTCTGCAGGGAGCCTCAGGGTGCTGCTCCAGCTGTAGAGGCCGTCCTTCCCCAGCACCCCGGGGCTCCTGCTCTCCTCCCAGCTGCTGCTGCTGCTGCCGTCCACCTTCCAGACCAGACTCCAGTCTGAGGGGAAGCCCTTGTTGGCCAGGCACATGAGCGTGGCCTTCCCCTGCTGCTGCAGCTCCTCACTGGAGGGGGGCAGCACCGTCAGGGTGGGACGGGTATCACCTAGGAGACACAGACCATAAACTGTCAATCCAACAGCAGCCACTTGGACACCTTTACTGTGTGAGAGCTGGTTTTGTCCTTTAAGGAGTTTCTGTCAGATGTTTTTCTGCTCCACCAGTCACTCACTCACACATTGTTTCACTTCCCTTCAAGAAGCCTCTCATGTACATCAGCACAGAGACAATCATCATACAGTTTGACCTGAAACATATCAAACTACTCTAGAAATACATGAAGCTCATTTAGGAAACAATCATACATTTTCCGTGAGTTTGGTTTTCAGGTGCAACACAAACATTTATCAAATAATCTGACAACGATCAAATGTTTCTCGAGTGGAAAATACTCCTCATTGAACAAACTCTTAAAATGATTTAAATGAACAATGGAAACAGTGAATCACAGGTTTCAAAAGGATTTCAAAAACTACTACTACTACTACTACTACTACTACGAAACAATATATTAAATATACAATATATTAAAAAACAAATGATGTTTGACCATTTCTACAGTTCAACTTCAATTCAATCATGGCAGGCATGTGACAAGAAAACTTCAGAAAAGAGGCCCTACATTTAACTCCATGATTAAGAAGGAGAAATAAAAACACAAATATGAAAAATATAGTTAATAAAATAAAATATTTTATTTGCTAAAAACTAAAAAAGGGAAGAAATCTTTTTAGTAATTTTGCAGAAACTTACTTCCAACATCCAGTCTGGTTCCTCCACCAAAAGTCCACCACAGTGATACAAAGTCATTGAGCCGTCGTACAAAAACCTCTCACTGTAGAGACACTGACTCTGTCACACTGAACTACTCTAATCTACAAGATTTTATCATGAAACTTTAACATAAATGTTTTGTATCTGTTTCTTTATCGTTTATCCTCTTTATGTTGCAACATTTGTCATCAGATTAAAAAAAAAAAAAAGAATAAATATTTTTGGATCCTAAAACTGAAATTTTTTCACTTTTCAAAAAATCACAAAAAGCCAAGTATGTGCTTCTCTTTGCCATTTTAGGATTTAACAAATTAAATTAAATAAAATTTCATGAAGAAATATTCACTTACTTCCAATATCCAGTCTGGTTCCTCCACCGAACGTGTACCACAGTGATACAAACTCATTGAGTCGTCGTACAAAAACCTCTCACTGTGGAGACACGGCTCTCTGACTCTGAAACAAACAAACTCACCATAATTAGTCTGTTTGTAACGTTTTGGCAGCTGATGTGAGAAATAACAACAACACAGTATAAAAAGGAAAATATGTATCGTCAATTTTTAATATTTGTTCATTTTAAGAAAAATCAACATTTTCAAAAATGTCTTAAGACATGAAAAAGTATTAAAGAAGCTCAAGCAAATAAAACCTAAACATCATTTTAAAAAAGCACTTCCTGATCAATATACTCATCAACTGATTGATCCATTGATAATCAGCATGATCAGATTGATCCCAGTCCCTGTTGGAGTCAGTCAGAGCATTTCCATAGAGAGCCACTTTGCATCAGCAGCACCATGCTCCAGTGCTCTGGGAGAGTTTATAGTCCTGAGAGTTGAAGACTGGATGACTGACAGCTGTCCTTCATGACAACACAAGACACAGAAATCCTCCTCATCAAAAACATGACTTTGGTCTCCGTCCTCATCTGGACTCTCCTCTGCTGCTGCTTCACAGGTAAAGTCCAGAGAATCCAACTCCTCTATCAACATCTGTCCCTCTGAAATGAAGCCCACAAAACCATGACTCTGTTTTATCTTTCTGTCTCTGTGTCCTCAGAGTCCAGAGGTCAGGTCACAGTGACTCAGCCTGGAGCAGTGAGATCTGCTGTAGGAGGCTCAGTCACCATCAGATGTAGTGTCAGTCCTGCTGCGAGCTCTTTCCACTGGTACCAACAGAAAGATGGAGAAAAACCTAAACTCCTCATTTACTACACTTCCAATCGAGCATCAGGGATTCCAGGTCGTTTTACAGGCAGTGGATCAAACACTGACTTCACTCTGAGCATCAGTGGAGTCCAGGCTGAAGATGCAGCAGTTTACTACTGTCAGAGTTATCACTATATCAACAGCAAGTATGTGTTCACACAGTGAAAAAGCGTCGTACAAAAACCTCCCTCAGTCAAAGTGAACAGAAACTGAACCGACTGCTGCAGCTGGAAGATACTGCAGAGACTGATACAGTTCACTGGGGACACACACACACACAGTTCCAGAGAAGAAGCCCAATCATACCATTAACATCACAACTACATCCAGCATAGTTGGCTCAACGGACATCCACACATGCACCCGATTCAGTATTCAGTATCAATGTCCATAGATTGTGTTAAAGTCTCTGCACACTGAAACCTCATATCTACAGTGGGACAAGGGTTTTCTGTGGCAGCATCACTGGCACTGTCAAAAACATAATGTGTCTCAAACACAACACAAACTGCACATGACACAGATAAAAGTGTTGTCAAATGATTAAACTTAACTTTGAACACAATCAGCTCATCAACAGTTTTAGGAGGAACTTTGGTATCGAATGTCTGAGAGTTTCTGATCAAATATTTAAATGAATCATAGCAACAATTAAAATATAAACTAGAGGAGACCAGAGGTGTATAGTAACGAAGTAGATGTACTTCGTTACACTACTTAAGTAGTTTTTTTGAGGATTTGTACTTTACTGGAGTTCTTTTTTTAATCAGGACTTTTACTTTTACTTCACTACATTTAAAAGTTAAAAAATATACTTTTACTCCGTTACATTTACGTTTGCCACCTCGTTACTCGTTACAAATTAAAATAGAAATATAATTACCTGTAGGCTATATGACCAAATAATCGCCTGCGTGCAAATATGCGCATGTGCTCTAAAAGCCGTCGAGGGTCCGACCTCATTCAGTGAAAGCCCGTTCAATTAAATGCCCGGGCGATTACTAGGCTAGTATTTGAATCTGCGATAGTGAAGCATTCACACAGTCTCTGTCACCACGAGTCCACGACCTGCTGCTGCTGCTGCTGCTGCTGCTGCGGAGAGCTGTGGCCGCAGACGGCTCCAAAGATCCTCTATGCCTAACAGGATCGATCACTCTCATGCGCCGATTGATAAGTTTCGTTTTTACCGCGCTCCACTGCATGCGTGCCTGTTGCAAATACCGGCCTGGTTCTTATAAACGCCTTGGCTCCAAGTTGATTGAGCATATTAAAGGCCCGGGCCACTAATGATCATATACGGTACACAGACAGACGCCTGCTTTATATTCTCAGGCAGACACAGACACTTGATTCACTCACTCTACATGTTTGCTCAGGTGTTTTTTGGTTTTATCATTCCACATCTATTCACCTGAAAGTGAAATAAAACAACACACAAGCAAAACAAGTGGTTGTTTTGCTTCTTTTTATGCTAAATACATTGTACTTGTACTTGTACTTTTGATACTTGAGTATATTTTTTCACAAGATACTTTTGATACTTAAGTACATTTAATGTGAGCTACTTTAAGACTTTTACTCAAGTAATTTTCTTATGCGTGACTTTTACTTTTACCAAAGTCGTTTTTTGTTATGGTAATTCTACTTTTACTTAGTTATTTTTTTCAAGTACTTTATACACCTCTGGAGGAGACTAAAGATGGCGCCCTGTGGAACTCCGGGAGTAAATTTGATCATAGCAAATGAACATTAAGCAAGTGAGAAAAATATCATCAGAGGAGCGATGACGTAATAACACTGAGACAAGAGGAACATGTTCTGTTCATATGTTAATATACATGAGTCACAGTATCAGTGGCTGCACTTTAAAGTATTTATATGACACAACATCCATAATTTAAACAGTCTTCAGAATGAGTGCAGACTTAGTGGATATCACTCTATGTAGATGATACTTGACTTTATATTTGTGTATCCCCAAAGGATACAGAGACATATCAAGCTTCTGTCTTTCAAACAACAGAGAAGTTGACTCGTCCTGCTTTCAAATCAAGGCTACCAATGTATTAATTGAAAAATATTAAAAGTATTAGAAAAAAGATATAAAAAAACATTTGCATTTGGATCCCACAAATGTTTTGTGTATATAACTCAGTGAAGACATTGATCAAGTGTTGTTTCATGACACTGACAAAACATCACCATCTTATGATGTTATAAAAACCAAAGATAGAATCAAATTTTATTTGATGAACAGATCTTTATTTTTTGGAAATAGTGAAATTATAAACATGAAAGAAAACTGTCAAACACATCAGAGAGAAAGACAGAACATGGTAATGAAAGAACAAGAGAGTGTGTTAGAGAGAACAGAGTAAAACCAGTAGTAGAGTCCCAGTGAGTCAGCTCAGGACTGGGGACACTGGTCTCTCCTCAGTGTCTCTGAGACCAGAGTCTGGGAGCCCTGGGTGGCCTCACAGGTCACAGAGCCCAGCTTCCTCCACTGGTCTGCAGGGAGCCTCAGGGTGCTGCTCCAGCTGTAGAGGCCGTCCTTCCCCAGCACCACGGGGCTCCTGCTCTCCTCCCAGCTGCTGCTGCTGCTGCCGTCCACCTTCCAGACCAGACTCCAGTCTGAGGGGAAGCCCTTGTTGGCCAGGCACATGAGCGTGGCCTTCCCCTGCTGCTGCAGCTCCTCACTGGAGGGGGGCAGCACCGTCAGGGTGGGACGGGTATCACCTAGGAGACACAGACCATAAACTGTCAATCCAACAGCAGCCACTTGGACACCTTTACTCTGCTCCACCAGTCACTCACTCACACATTGTTTCACTTCCCTTCAAGAAGCCTCTCATGCACATCAGCACAGAGACAATCATCATACAGTTTGACCTGAAACATATCAAACTACTCTAAAAATACAAAAAGCTCATTGGGAAACAATCATACATTTTCTGTGAGTTTGATTTTCAGGTGAAACACATACAGATTTATCAAATAATCTGACAACGATCAAATGTTCCTCGAGTGGAAAATACTCCACATTGAGCAAAGTCTTAAAATTATTTAAATGAACAATGGAAACAGTGAATCACAGGTTTCAAAAGGATTTCAAAAACTAGTACTACTACTCAGTGGCGGCCGGTCAATAGGGGGCGCTAGGGCGCCGCCCCCATCAAAATTTCAGGAAAAAAGTGTAGACACAGTAAACATAAATATAATAAAAAGTAATTACCATATCTGTTCAGTGTTCACTCATACAATGGGTTTTACTTTGAAATTCGTAAGCCTTTCCATTCCATATTGGGTTTATTCTGGGTTGTTTCATACATTTCAATAGCGAGGGGCGCCGGCCTAATGAGTGTGTATGTGGGCTCTTAAACTTTTGGCTTCCATGTGACTTCATGCTGGTCTCTAATTGGTCACTTCAAGATTCTCCTCCGGGCGCAGCTCTCTGCGCCCGTGGCCAATCAGCGCGTTTGGGTCATTTTTTCATCCAATCGGATTGATTCATGATACCTGACCTGTCAATCAAAGTCACTCCCCTGGCAGCGGCGACGTGCCTGTCACTCAAACAGCTACAGCGCACCCGCGTGCACCGTTAATATAATACATACATGGCGTGCACACGGAGCAGACAGAAAACAACAACAAGACAGGAGACAATGGCGGCCGCAGCAAAAGAAAAATCTGTTGTTTCAGGTTATGTTCAGAGTTTCATCCTAAAATCGGCTATAAAGGCGCCGCTGTTTCACTATTTAGCCTAACTAATTTTCAGCTGCGTCACCTTTACTTTGAAAGTCCAGTGGGGCTAGATCAGAACGGAGCGTTTGTACGGAGGGAGAGATCAGCTGATCCGCTGCTGACTGCTGTTTACTGCTGGATGTGAAGTTAGCAATGCTCTTTATTTATCTTATTTATCTGACGCCCCCCCAATTTATTTTAGCACCAGCCGCCACTGCTACTACTACTACTACTACTACGAAACAATAAATTAAATGTACGATATATTAAAAAACAAATGACGTTTGACCATTTCTACAGTTAAACTTCAATTCAGTCATGGCAGGCATGAAACAAGAAAGGCCCTACGTTTAACTCCACGATTAAGAAGGAGAAATAAAAACACAAATAATAAAAAATATAGTTAATAAAATAAAAGATTTTATTTGCTAAAAACTAAAAAAAGAAAAAAATCTTTTTAGTATTTTTGCAGAAACTTACTTCCAACATCCAGTCTGGTTCCTCCACCAAAAGTCCACCACAGTGATACAAAGTCATTGAGCCGTCGTACAAAAACCTCTCACTGTATAAACACGGCTCTCTGACTCTGTCACACTGAACTACTCTTATCTACAAGATTTTATCATGAAACTTTAACAAAAATGTTTTGTATCTTTTTCTTTATCGTTTATCCTTTTTATGTTGAAAAATTTGAAGTCATCAGATTTTTTTTTTAAAGAATAATATTTTTGGATCCTAAAACTGAAATTTTTTCACTTTTCAAAAAAATCACAAAAAGCCAAGTATGTACTTTTCTTTGCCATTTTAGGATTTAACAAATTATATTAAAGAAATATTCGCTTACTTCCAATATCCAGTCTGGTTCCTCCACCGAACGTGTACCACAGTGATACAAAGTCATTGAGTCGTCGTACAAAAACCTCTCACTGTGGAGACACGGCTCTCTGACTCTGAAACAAACAAACTCACCATAATTAGTCTGTCTGTAATGTTTTGGCAGCAGATGTGAGAAATGACAACAACACAGTACAAAAAGGACAATACGTATCATCAATTTTTAATATTTGTTCATTTTAAGAAAAATCTACACTTTCAAAAATGTTTTAAGACATGAGAAAATATAATAGGAATTAAAGAAGCTCAAGCAGATAAAACCTAAACAGCATTAAAAAAGCACTTTCTGGTCAATATACTCATCAACTGATTGATCCATTGATAATCAGGATGATCAGATTGATCCCAGTCCCTGGTGGAGTCAGTCAGAGCATTTCCATAGAGAGCCACTTTGCATCAGCAGCACCATGCTCCAGTGCTCTGGGAGAGTTTATAGTCCTGAGAGTTGAAGACTGGATGACTGACAGCTGTCCTTCATGACAACACAAGACACAGAAATCCTCCTCATCAAAAACATGACTTTGGTCTCCGTCCTCATCTGGACTCTCCTCTGCTGCTGCTTCACAGCTAAAGTCCAGAGAATCCAACTCCTCTATCAACATCTGTCCCTCTGAAATGAAGCCCACAAAACCATGACTCTGTTTTATCTTTCTGTCTCTGTGTCCTCAGAGTCCAGAGGTCAGGTCACACTGACTCAGCCTGGAGCAGTGAGATCTGCTGTAGGAGGCTCAGTCACCATCAGATGTAGAGTCAGTCCAGCTGTTGCTAGCACGAGCGATTTACACTGGTACCAACAGGGAGATGGAGAAAAACCTAAACTCCTCATCAAGTACACTTCCACTCGAGCATCAGGGATTCCAGGTCGTTTTACAGGCAGTGGATCAAACTCTGACTTCACTCTGAGCATCAGTGGAGTCCAGGCTGAAGATGCAGCAGTTTACTACTGTCAGAGTGTACACAATATCAACAGTCAGCTTTTGTTCACACAGTGAAAAAGCGTCGTACAAAAACCTCCCTCAGTCAAACTGAACAGAAACTGAACTGACTGCTGCAGCTGGAAGATACTGCAGAGACTGATACAGTTCACTGACACACACACACACACACACACACACACACACGCACACACACACACACAATACCAGTGAAGCTTAGTCAGACCATTAACATCACAACTACGTCAGCACAATCGGCTCCACTGATGTCCACACTATGCCACAATATGATAACGGAACGTTATGAGACAGAGTTGTTTTCAAGGTAAATACAGAGACTGCTTGCTGAAAAAATTACCTCTAAAACAACTCTGTCTGGTAATGTTCTGTTATTATCTCATAGCGTGGTGGATGTGCAGGTCACAACTTGTCCATGAGAGCGTATTGGAGTTGTTGGATTGTGTATTTGATGAGTTTGATGAGGGAAACCAAGAAATCCCATTAGCTTAGCTTAGCTCTGAGCGGCTCGCCGTTCGGCTCGGCTGTTCTCACCGACAAATAAAGGTAACAAACCTTCTGCTATGACTACAGGGATTAAGGCAATGGGCCAGTTTGCCAAAAATGTTGAACTATCCCTTTAAGGAAACATCAATGTCCACAGACTGTGTTGAAATCTCTGCACACTGAAGCCTCACATCTGGAATGTCACAAGTGTTTTCTGTGGCAGAAACACTGGCTTTGTTGTAAACATAATTTGTCTGAAACACAACACAAACTGTACATGACACATTCAAAAGTGTTGTTAGATGATTAAATTGAACTTTGAACACAATTCGCTGATCAACATTTTCAGGAGAAACTTTGGTATCTAATGTCTGAGATGTTCTGATCAAATATTTATTACTGTTGGAAAAATGGATCATAGCAACAAAAAAAATATAAACGTGAGGGGACTAAAGATGGCGCCTTGTGGAACGCCAGGAGTAAATTTCTTTATAGGTGATGAACATTAAGCAAGTGAGAGAAAAAAATTACAGGACAGGTGAACACTGTGAGACAAAATAAGAGGGACATGTGCTGTTTATATATAAGTCAACAGTATCAGTGGCTGCACTTTAAAATGTCTTATATGAAACCATATCCAGCGTTTTAATCAGTGAGGATGATTGAATGAGTGAGTTGTTCCAGCAGTGAGGAGGACACAGCATGATGTGTTGAGGACAGCTCCAGTTGAGTGACTCTGTGTGTTTGCATATGTGTCCTTCCTCTCTGCTCCCAGCCGTTAAGAGGCCAGTGTTGATCAGTGTGTGTCCAGGCCTTTCACAGCCACTGACACCACAGCAGCTCAATGATGATGTCTGTGACTCTACTGCTGGCCACCCTGGGGCTCCTTGTTCAGGGTGAGACTCTCTGCTGAAAACTTTGCTTCAGGATGGAACCAGGTTCACCACAATGATGTTCTGCTATGATGGAGAAACACTGAAACCAGCAGCATTGACCCTCTTCCATCTATTCTCCAAGTTAAAGAAATTATCCTCTTCTGTTTGGATGTTGATCTTTCTCCAAGATGGATTTGTCTCAGTAATTCTTCTCCTCTTGTTCATGTTTTTCAGGTTCATCAGGAGAAATCATCCTGACTCAGACTCCTGGATCTCAGTCTGTTGTTCTAGGTCAGACTGTTTCTCTCAGATGTAAAGCCAGTTCAAGTGTTGCTTATGACCTACAGTGGTACCTTCAGAAACCTGGAGAAGCTCCTAAACTCCTGATTCGTGATGATACAACCCGTTACTCTGGAGTCCCAGAACGTTTCAGTGGAAGTAGATCTAGTGACACTGACTACACTCTGACCATCAGTGGAGTTCAGGCTGAAGATGCAGGAGTTTATTACTGTCAACAGGATGAAACCTTCCCGTTCACACAGTGATACAACGTCGTACAAAAACCTCCCTCAGCTACGCAGGAACTGATCTGACTAAACAGCTGCACTGACACTATGGTTTGACTAGAAAGTTTTCCCTTAAAGGAATACTATATTTATTAAATATACTAATTAACAAAGGAATTCATTTATGTTTTTAAAACAGTATTTAAGAAGTAATTTTGTCAAAACAGTTCAATCAAATGGCCCCTTTTGAGTTAAGATTTTTTAGGATGCTAACAACAATATATTAACAAAATATGCAAGACTGAAGAACTTCCAAATTGAACTCTGAATATCCATCAAATAAAATAATGTGTATTGAGAAATGACAATACACTTAAACTTTAAAAATGTTCTTCATTAAATATTGAAAAAGATAGCACAGTTGAATAATATGATGGTTCTGTTAAAAAGAGAAACAGCTGCAGAGTGAGTGAAGACTTAGTGGATAATATCACCCTATGCTGATGATACTTGACTTTGTGAATCCCCAAAGGATACAGAGACATTGTAAAATTCTGTCTGTCAAACAAATAGGACTAGCCCAGTTTTCAAATCAAGGCTGCCAATGTATTAATTGAAAAATAATACAAGTTTAAGAAAAAAACTTCTAGAAAAAAACATTTACATTTGTATCTCACAAATTCTTTGTTCAGTGGAGACATTGATCAAGTGTTTTTTCATGTCACTGACAAAGCATCATCATCTTATGATAGTATAAAAAGCGACAGAATCAAAATTTATTTGATGAACAGAACTTTATTTTCTGGAAATAGTGAAATTACATGATAGAAAACTTTCAAACACATCAGAGAGAAAGACAGAACATGATAATGAAAGAATGGAGAGTGTTAGAGAGAACAGAGTAAAACCAGTAGTAGAGTCCCAGTGAGTCAGCTCAGGACTAAGGACACTGGTCTCTCCTCAGTGTCTCTGAGACCAGAGGCTGGCAGCCCTGGGTGGCCTCACAGGTCACAGAGCCCAGCTTCCTCCACTGGTCTGCAGGGAGCCTCAGGGTGCTGCTCCAGCTGTAGAGGCCGTCCTTCCCCAGCACCCCGGGGCTCCTGCTCTCCTCCCAGCTGCTGCTGCTGCTGCCGTCCACCTTCCAGACCAGACTCCAGTCTGAGGGGAAGCCCTTGTTGGCCAGGCACATGAGCGTGGCCTTCCCCTGCTGCTGCAGCTCCTCACTGGAGGGGGGCAGCACCGTCAGGGTGGGACGGGTATCACCTAGGAGACACAGACCATAAACTGTCAATCCAACAGCAGCCACTTGGACACCTTTACTGTGTGAGAGCTGGTTTTGTCCTTTAAGGAGTTTCTGTCAGATGTTTTTCTGCTCCACCAGTCACTCACTCACACATTATTTCACTTCCCTTCAAGAAGCCTCTCATGCACATCAGCACAGAGACAATCATCATACAGTTTGACCTGAAACACATCAAACTACACTAGAAATATATGAAGCTCATTTAGGAAACAATCATACATTTTTCGTGAGTTTGGTTCTCAGGTGCAACACAAACAGATTCATCAAATAATATGACAATGATCAAATGTTCCTCGAGTGGAAAATACTTCTCATTGGATAAACTCTTAAAATGACTCAAATGAACAATGGAAACAGTGAATCGCAGGGATCAATGGATTTTAAAAACTAGTACTACTACTACTACTAAACAATATATTAAACATACAACATATTTAACAACAAATTATGTTTGACTATTTCTACAGTTCAACTTCAATTCGATCATGGCTGGCATGCGACAAGAAAACTTCAGAAAAGAGGCCCTACATTTAACTCCATGATTTAGAAGGAGAAATAAAAACACAAATATGAAAAATATAGTTAATAAAATAAATATTTTATTCGCTAAAAACTAAAAAAAAAAAAAAGATATTTTAAATATTTTTTCAGAAACTTACTTCCAACATCCAGTCTGGTTCCTCCACCAAAAGTCCACCACAGTGATACAAACTCATTGAGCCGTCGTACAAAAACCTCTCACTGTAGAGACACGGCTCTCTGACTCTGTCACACTGAACTACTCTCATCTACAAGATTTTATCATAAAACTTTAACGTAAATTTTTTGTATCTGTTTCTTTATCGTTTATCCTCTTTATGTTGCAAAATTTGAAGTCATCAGATTTTTTTTTTCTTTAAAGAATAAATATTTTTGGATCCTAAAACTGAATTTTTTTCACTTTTCAAAAAATCACAAAAGCCAAGTATGTGCTTCTCTTTGCCATTTTAGGATTTAACAAGTTAAATTAAATTAAATTTCATGAAGAAATATTCACTTACTTCCAACATCCAGTCTGGTTCCTCCACCGAACGTGAGCCACAGTGATACAAAGTCATTGAGCCGTCGTACAAAAACCTCTCACTGTAGAGACACGGCTCTCTGACTCTGAAACAAACAAACGAACGTTTTGGCAGCTGATGTGACAAATTACAACAGTATAATTGTAAATTTTTAATATCTGTTAAATTTAAAGAGACCCTGAGGAGTTTGCTTTTGGTTATAAAAGAGTCTCATATCTACATAAGTCACACTTGTTAATGGGTCCATTTTCGATAAATATATTTTTTTGTCTTTTTAATTATTTTGATATTATTATTTATAGGTCGAGTCGCCCAGCATTTACTACTTTCGGTTTCCTGGATGCCGGCGGGTCAAGGGAATAACGCTGGCGGATCGCCATTTATGGTCGGAAAGATGACAGAATCTGATCCAGTGGCGGCTGGTGCTAAAATAAATTGGGGGGGCGTCAGATAAATAAGATAAATAAAGAGCATTGCTAACTTCACATCCAGCAGTAAACAGCAGTCAGCAGCGGATCAGCTGATCTCTCCCTCCGTACAAACGCTCCGTTCTGATCTAGCCCCACTGGACTTTCAAAGTAAAGGTGACGCAGCTGAAAATTAGTTAGGCTAAATAGTGAAACAGCGGCGCCTTTATAGCCGATTTTAGGATGAAACTCTGAACATAACCTGAAACAACAGATTTTTCTTTTGCTGCGGCCGCCATTGTCTCCTGTCTTGTTGTTGTTTTCTGTCTGCTCCGTGTGCACGCCATGTATGTATTATATTAACGGTGCACGCGGGTGCGCTGTAGCTGTTTGAGTGACAGGCACGTCGCCGCTGCCAGGGGAGTGACTTTGATTGACAGGTCAGGTATCATGAATCAATCCGATTGGATGAAAAAATGACCCAAACGCGCTGATTGGCCACGGGCGCAGAGAGCTGCGCCCGGAGGAGAATCTTGAAGTGACCAATTAGAGACCAGCATGAAGTCACATGGAAGCCAAAAGTTTAAGAGCCCACATACACACTCATTAGGCCGGCGCCCCTCGCTATTGAAATGTATGAAACAACCCAGAATAAACCCAATATGGAATGGAAAGGCTTACGAATTTCAAAGTAAAACCCATTGTATGAGTGAACACTGAACAGATATGGTAATTACTTTTTATTATATTTATGTTTACTGTGTCTACACTTTTTTCCTGAAATTTTGATGGGGGCGGCGCCCTAGCGCCCCCTATTGACCGGCCGCCACTGATCTGATCACCTTCGAACCTTCGACTTTCATTCTTGATTAATGAAAACATTCTTGGCAAATGTTTTCACTTTCATCCGTCTTGCGCCGGTCCAAGAATTTCACGCGTGCTGAGGCTCATGGAAAATTTAGGGTGAAGAATTCCGAAACTAGTCCCTTAAATGAAAAAAATCCACATTTTACAAAACTGTTTTAAGATATGTGAAAATATATTAAGAATAAAATTAGTGCAAACACATAAAACCTAAGAAGCATTACAAATAATAATTAGCACTTTCTGATCAATACTCTGATGAAGTTATTGATCCATTGATAATCAGGATGATCAGATTGATCCCAGTCCCTGTTGGAGTCAGTCAGAGCATTTCCATAGAGAGCCACTTTGCATCAGCAGCACCATGCTCCAGTGCTCTGGGAGAGTTTATAGTCCTGAGAGTTGAAGACTGGATGACTGACAGCTGTCCTTCATGACAACACAAGACACAGAAATCCTCCTCATCAAAAACATGACTTTGGTCTCCGTCCTCATCTGGACTCTCCTCTGCTGCTGCTTCACAGGTAAAGTCCAGAGAATCCAACTCCTCTATCAACATCTGTCCCTCTGAAATGAAGCCCACAAAACCATGACTCTGTTTTATCTTTCTGTCTCTGTGTCCTCAGAGTCCAGAGGTCAGGTCACAGTGACTCAGACTGGAGCAGTGAGATCTGCTTTAGGAGGCTCGGTCACCATCAACTGTAGAGTCAGTCAGGATGTTTATGCTGACAGCAACGGGCACTTTTTAGCCTGGTACCAACAGAGAGATGGAGAAAAACCTAAACTCCTCATTTATCTGGCTTCCACTCGAGCATCAGGGATTCCAGGTCGTTTTACAGGCAGTGGATCAAACTCTGACTTCACTCTGAGTATCAGTGGAGTCCAGGCTGAAGATGCAGCAGTTTACTACTGTCAGTCATATAGTCAACACTATATCAACAGCCAGTGGGTGCTGGGGGATTTAATGCTACCATTTGGCGTGTTCACACAGTGAAAAAGCGTCGTACAAAAACCTCCCTCAGTCAAAGTGAACAGAAACTGAACTGACTGCTGCAGCTGGAAGATACTGCAGAGACTGATACAGTTCACTGAGGACACACACACACACACACACACACACACACTTATATACATAAATATATAGAATAGATTAGAAAATACTCAGATCAAATTCAGATCCTCCAACAGCTTACATAACAATGATAT
The DNA here is from genome assembly GCF_045865225.1 of Trachurus japonicus. Taxonomy (NCBI): domain Eukaryota; kingdom Metazoa; phylum Chordata; class Actinopteri; order Carangiformes; family Carangidae; genus Trachurus; species Trachurus japonicus. Next base: position 8,697,893 of record NC_140917.1, on the reverse strand, counting down.
GATATGATATAAATGATATAAAAAATAAAACTTGTATAACATAACAAAAGGCATTGTGCATTTTGATGGCAGTATGAATGAAGGATTTCCTGAATCTTTCTATTCTGCAGGTCAGGGGGATGAGCCTGCTACTGCTCCTCTGACCTATGAGAGTCTTGTGTAGAGGGTGTTGGGGGTCACACAGGATGCACTTTCCTCCACTTAACCACAGCCACCACCAGCTCTGCTCCCCCTCCCCATCACACAGCTACCTTTCTTGATGAGCTTGTCTAGTCTGTTCCTGTCCCTGACCCTGATGTTTCTCTGGGAGGGAGTTCAGTATTCACCCAAGTCCAGTTAACCTAGACTGAACAACTTCCAAAGGATTAAATGCTGAACAATGTTGCAGCACCATGCTCCAGTGCTCTGGGAGAGTTTATAGTCCTGAGAGTTGAAGACTGGTGACTGACAGCTGTCCTTCATGACAACACAAGACACAGAAATCCTCCTCATCAAAAACATGACTTTGGTCTCCGTCCTCATCTGGACTCTCCTCTGCTGCTGCTTCACAGGTAAAGTCCAGAGAATCCAACTCCTCTATCAACATCTGTCCCTCTGAAATGAAGCCCACAAAACCATGACTCTGTTTTATCTTTCTGTCTCTGTGTCCTCAGAGTCCAGAGGTCAGGTCACAGTGACTCAGCCTGGAGCAGTGAGATCTGCTGTAGGAGGCTCAGTCACCATCAGATGTAGAACCAGTCAGGATGTTTATAACAACAACTTTTTAGCCTGGTACCAACAGAGAGATGGAGAAAAACCTAAACTCCTCATTTACACTGCTTCCACTCGAGCATCAGCGATTCCAGGTCGTTTTACAGGCAGTGGATCAAACTCTGACTTCGCTCTGAGCATCAGTGGAGTCCAAGCTGAAGATGCAGCAGTTTACTACTGTCAGAGTGCTCACTACATCAACAGCAAGTGGGTGTTCGTCGTACAAAAACCTCCCTCAGTTAAAATGAACAGAAACTGAACTGACTGCTGCAGCTGGAAGATACTGCAGAGACTGATACAGTTCACTGAGGACACACACACACACCTACATCACATCCACCGCTTAGATATTTTCATTTTCATACACACAGGCACAGGCACAGGCACAGGCACACACACACACACACACACACACACGCACGCACGCACGCACACACACACACACACACACACACACACACACACACATACACACACACACACTGTTCACAATGTCTCCATCAGTCTACCTACAGAGTCCTGCAGAGTTAGCTCCAGTAACGTCACCTCAGAGTCAGAGTCAGAGTCAGTTTATCTGCCATTTGTGGAAGGAGACCACATTGGAAAAGGGTTTGCGAGAGCTCAAAAATAAACATTTAAGACAATAATACAATAGACAACCAAAATAAACAATCAATAAACAGATACAATAGATAAAATAAAAATGGACAATTTGCCCCCATAGGCTGACGGTCACATAGGAAAAGTACAGTACATATTAAAAAAATGCATACTTTGTAAAGTGCAAAGTGCAAGGTGCCTGCCACTGGCGCCTGCAGGAGCATAAAAAAAACAAAGAAAGCAAAGAAAAAAACCTGATTCAATATCAAGGAAACATCAATGTCCACAGACTATGTTAAAGTCTCTGCACACTGAAGCCTCACATCAGCAATGTCACAAGTGTTTTCTGTGGCAGAAACACTGGCTGTGTCATAAACATAATGTGTCTGAAACACAACACAAACTGTACATGACACATTCAAAAGTGTAACCAGAGGATTAAACTGAACATCAAACACAGTCGGCTGATCAACAGTTTTAGGAGGATCTTTGGTATCTAATGTCTGAGATGCTCTGATCAAATATTTATTACTGGTAGGAAAATGGATCATAGCAACAAATAAAATATAAACTAGAGGGGACCAAGGATGGCGCCTTGTGGAATGCCTGGAGTAAATATGGTTATAGCAGATGAACATTAAGCAAGTTAGAAAAAAAATGTGTAATGGTGATGACTGATTAACACTGTGAGACAAAATAAGAGGGACATGTGCTGTTTATATATAAGTCAACAGTATCAGTGGCTGCACTTTAAAATTTCTTATATGAAACCATATCCAGAGTTTTAATCAATGAGGATGAATGAATGAGTCAGTTGTTCCAGCAGTGAGGAGGACACAGCATGATGTGTTGAGGACAGCTCCAGTTGAGTGACTCTGTGTGTTTGCATATGTGTCCTTCCTCTCTGCTCCCAGCCGTTAAGAGGCCAGTGTTGATCAGTGTGTGTCCAGGCCTTTCACAGCCACTGACACCACAGCAGCTCAATGATGATGTCTGTGACTCTACTGCTGGCCACCCTGGGGCTCCTTGTTCAGGGTGAGACTCTCTACTGAAAACTTTGCTTCAGGATGGAACCAGGTTCACCACAATGATGTTCTGCTATGATGGAGGAACACTGAAACCAGCAGCATTGACCTTCTTCCATCTATTCTCCACGTTAAAGACATGATCCTCTTCTGTTTGGATGTTGATCTTTTTCCAAGATGGATTTGTCTCAATAACTCTTCTCCTCTTGTTGATGTTTTTCAGGTTCATCAGGAGAAATCATCCTGACTCAGACTCCTGCAGCTCAGTCTGTTGTTCTAGGTCAGACTGTTTCTCTCAGGTGTAAAGCCAGTGCATATGTTGGTACTGATCTACAGTGGTACCTCCACAAACCTGGAGAAACAACTAAACTCCTGATTTATAATGATGTAACCCGTTACTCTGGAGTCCCTGAACGTTTCAGTGGAAGTAAATCCAGTGACACTGACTTCACTCTGACCATCAGTGGAGTTCAGGCTGAAGACGCAGGAGTTTATTACTGTCAACAGGATGAAACCCTCCCGTTCACACAGTGATACAACGTCGTACAAAAACCTCCCTACGCTGCAGAGGAACTGATCTGATTTAACAGCTGCACTGAAACTAAAAACTTCAACATATTCTAACGTTGTAAAAATCACTAAATTTTCAATATGAGGTAATTTTATCAAATCAGTAATGTTTAATCAAATGTCTCTTTTTGAGTTGATAAGATTTCCAATTAATTTTTTTATCAAACACATTCAGTAGGTCAATCAATGCAATAAAAAAAAGTCAACTAAACCCAAACTAAATGAATTTATTGCAAAAACAATGCTACAACTAAATATTCAAGACATAAGAACTTCCAAATTTTACTCCAAATATCCATCAAATTAAATACTTTTTGTACAGATGGCATTACAGTAAAAATGTCTAATTTTCATAAAATATTGAAGAAAATAGCAGAGTTGAACTTTATCATGGCCCTGTCATAAAGAGAAACAGAGGGAGAGCTAGGAAAGTGCAGACTAAATATTACTCTATGCGGATGATACTTGACTTTATATTTGTGTGTCCCCAAAATATATTAAATTTCTGTCAGTCAAACAACAGAGAAGTTGACTAGTCGAATTTACCAATCATGGCTACCAGTGTATTATTGAAAAATATTAAACGTATGAAGAAAAAGTCATTTGTAGGTTCTAAATGTGAATGGTTTTTTAAAGTTTGGTGTATGGAGGGATCGATGAAGTGTTATTTCATAGCACTGACAAAGAATCATCATCTTATGATGTTATAAAAACCAAAGACTGAATCAAAATTTGATGAACAGATCTTTATTCTCTGGAAATATTGAAATTACATGAAAGAAAACTGTCAATCACATCAGAGAGAAAGACAGAACATGATCATGAAAGAACAAGAGAGTGTTAGAGAGAACAGTGTAAAACCAGTAGTAGAGTCCCAGTGAGTCAGCTCAGGACTGGGGACACTGGTCTCTCCTCAGTGTCTCTGAGACCAGAGTCTGGGAGCCCTGGGTGGCCTCACAGGTCACAGAGCCCAGCTTCCTCCACTGGTCTGCAGGGAGCCTCAGGGTGCTGCTCCAGCTGTAGAGGCCGTCCTTCCCCAGCACCACGGGGCTCCTGCTCTCCTCCCAGCTGCTGCTGCTGCTGCCGTCCACCTTCCAGACCAGACTCCAGTCTGAGGGGAAGCCCTTGTTGGCCAGGCACATGAGCGTGGCCTTCCCCTGCTGCTGCAGCTCCTCACTGGAGGGGGGCAGCACCGTCAGGGTGGGACGGGTATCACCTAGGAGACACAGACCATAAACTGTCAATCCAACAGCAGCCACTTGGACACCTTTACTGTGTGAGAGCTGGTTTTGTCCTTTAAGGAGTTTCTGTCAGATGTTTTTTCTGCTCCACCAGTCACTCACTCACACATTGTTTCACTTCCCTTCAAGAAGCCTCTCATGCACATCAGCACAGAGACAATCATCATACAGTTTGACCTGAAACATATCAAACTGCTCTAGAATACATGAAGCTTACATACATATCATACATTTTCCGTGAGTTTGATTTTCAGGTGCAACACAAACAGATTTATCAAATAATCTGACAACCATCAAATGTTCCTCGAGTGGAAAATACTCCTCATTGAACAAACTCTTAAAATGATTTAAATGAACAATGGAAACAGTGAATCACAGGTTTCAAAAGGATTTCAAAAACTAGTACTACTACTACTACGAAACAATATATTAAATATACAATATATTTAAAAACAAATGACGTTTGACCATTTCTACAGTTCAACTTCAATTCAATCATGACAGGCATGCGACAAGAAAGGCCCTATGTTTAACTACGATTAAGAAGGAGAAATAAAAACACAAATATGAAAAATATAGTTAATAAAATAAAAGATTTTATATGCTAAAAACTAAAAAAAGAAAAAAAATCTTTTTAGTATTTTTGCAGAAACTTACTTCCAAGCTCCAGTCTGGTTCCTCCACCAAAAGTCCACCACAGTGATACAAAGTCATTGAGCCGTCGTACAAAAACCTCTCACTGTAGAGACACGGCTCTCTGACTCTGTCACACTGAACTACTCTTATCTACAATATTTTATCATGAAACTTTAACATAAATGTTTTATATCTGTTTTTTAATTGTTTATCCTCTTTATGTTGCAAAATTTGAAGTCATAATTTTGTTTTTTTTTAAAGAATAAATCTTTTTGGATCCTAAAACTGAAATTTTTCACTTTTCAAAAAATCACGAAAAGTCAAGTATGTGCTTCTCTTTGCCATTTTAGGATTTAACAAATTAAATTAAATAAAATTTCATGAAGAAATATTCACTTGCTTCCAATATCCAGTCTGGTTCCTCCACCGAACGTGAGCCACAGTGATACAAACTCATTGAGCCGTCGTACAAAAACCTCTCACTGTAGAGACACGGCTCTCTGACTCTGAAACAAACAAACTCACCAGAATTAGTCTGTTTATAACGTTTTGGCTGATGTGAGAAATGACAACAACACAGTATAAAAAAGACAATAAGTATCGTCAATTTTTAATATTTGTTCATTTTAAGAAAAATCAACATTTTCAAAAATGTTTTAAGACATGAGAAAATATAATCTGTATTAAAGAAGCTCAAGCAAATAAAACCTAAACAGCATTAAAAAAGCACTTCCTGATCAATATACTCATCAACTGATTGATCCATTGATAATCAGCACGATGAGATTGATCCCAGTCCCTGTTGGAGTCAGTCAGAGCATTTCCATAGAGAGCCACTTTGCATCAGCAGCACCATGCTCCAGTGCTCTGGGAGAGTTTATAGCCCTGAGAGTTGAAGACTGGATGACTGACAGCTGTCCTTCATGACAACACAAGACACAGAAATCCTCCTCATCAAAAACATGACTTTGGTCTCCGTCCTCATCTGGACTCTCCTCTGCTGCTGCTTCACAGGTAAAGTCCAGAGAATCCAACTCCTCTATCAACATCTGTCCCTCTGAAATGAAGCCCACAAAACCATGACTCTGTTTTATCTTTCTGTCTCTGTGTTCTCAGAGTCCAAAGAAATGGTCTCAGTGACTCAGCCTGGAGCAGTGAGATCTGCTGTAGGAGGCTCAGTCACCATCAACTGTAGAACTGGTCAGAATGTGTATGTTCGGAGCAACAAGCACTCTCTGTCCTGGTACCAACAGAGAGATGGAGAAAAACCTAAACTCCTCATTTATCTTGCTTCCACTCGAGAATCGGGGATTCCAGGTCGTTTTACAGGCAGTGGATCAAACTCTGACTTCACTCTGAGCATCAGTGGACTCCAGGCTGAAGATGCAGCAGTTTACTACTGTGTTGGGGAATTTGATGCTAGCCGTTGGCAGCAGTTCACACAGTGAAAAAGCGTCATACAAAAACCTCCCTCCGTGAAACTGAAGAGGAACTGAACTGACTGCTGCAGCTGGAAGATACTGCAGAGACTGATACAGTTCACTGAGGACACACACTTCATCAGTCTACCTCCCACCTCAGCAAGCTAAATGTTTCCTCATATAAAGAGAACAGTTCCAGTGACAACGTCCAATCAGACCATTAACATTACAACTATCAAGTCCCCATGTCCAAGGTCCACAGACAGTATTAAAATCACTGCACATTGAAGCCTCACATATGCAGTGTCACAATCCCTTACTATGGCAGAATGGCACTGGCACTGACATGACACAAACATGTGTCTGAAAAACAACACAAACTGCACTTCACACATACAAAAGTGTTGTCAGAGGACCAAACTTACACACAATCATTGTGTCCATTGTGTGTGAGTGTGTGCATGTGTGTGTGTGTGTGTGTGTGTGTGTGTGTGTGTAGCTCACCTTCTGATTCTCCTATCCTCCGCCCCTGCTTGTTATTTACCACAACATATGATGATGCTTTGTGTGCCTTTTTGTTAATATACAGTGAGACTATTTACTTTGTTATCTTTGGTCAATGAATTCTGTTAAAGGTATGAATGTCATTCATTTGAACATTAGGAGCTTGTGGCCTAAAATTGATCTACTGAAAGCCTGGCTCGCCTATAATAAACCTCATGTAATTACGCTTTCTGAAACTTGGTTGAACAATAATATTTCTGATAATGAATTAAACTTGATAATTATGTTTTATATAGAAAAGACAGAGAGGCTCAAGAGGAGGGGGTCTCTTGACGTATGTCTCCTCAAACTTGGCTTCAGAACCAGTCTCACCAACGGTGAATCCTCTGCACTTTGAATGCCTCTTTGTTAAAATAACATTACATGAGAACAAACGGCTGATCATAGGTAACATCTATAAACCTCCTAATGCTCCTGCTGAAACTACCAAAGGTATTCTGACCACAATCAATTCTTTAGATTGCACTAGTGAAAAAATTATACTGGGTGATTTTAACTCAAATTGGTTAGATCGTTCCTCTTACAATGATCGTAATCTTTTTAATGGCATAAACCTAACACAATTGATCACTGAACCAACGAGAGTTGGTCCCAGTTCTTCCTCCTTGCTTGACTGGATCTTAGTTTCCCATCCTGACAGAATCTCACACTCTGGGGTATTACCTGACTCCTTCAGTGACCATTCAATTGTCTTCTGCGTCTGGAAAATCAAAATGCCCCATCTTCCTCCCAAATTTATCAAAGTTCGAAAAGCTAATAATATTAACCCTGAACTCTTTATCCACGATATTTTAAGTATAAATTGGGAGAGATTTCAATTAATACCATTTGTTGAAGACGCTTGGAACTTTCTATATACAGAATTTGTTGAGGTTATCAATAAACATGCACCCTGGACAATAATTAAAGTCAAGGGTCGACATCTGCCGTGGATAAAAGGAGATCGCATACAGTTGTTTAAACAAAGAGACAAGGCATGGAAAAAACACCGTACAACAAAGGATCCTGCTGACTGGAGCACTTACAAGGAGCTGAGGAATAAATGTAAAACGCATACTAGAAATGCTAAAGCAAATTATTATAAAGACTGTTTAGCCACTGATTTTAAGAACCCAAAACAATTTTGGAGGAGAATAAATAGCATAACTAATAAATCCACAGGAAATCCCACTACGCATTTTAGAATAAACAATGAAAGTGTCAGCGAACCACTATCAATTGCAGAGGCATTTAGCCAGCATTTTTCTACCATTGGTAGTTCTGGCCCTCACTCCTACTCTGAATCTTTCCCAACTCCGAGTAGGTGTGGTAGTTCCTTCTCTTTTGGAACAATCACACCAACTGATGTCCAACGTGTTATTGATAATCTTAACTCTGGATGCAGTGCTGGTCCAGATGGTCTGGAGATTAAGTTCTTCCAATTGGCCTCTCACATTTTGTCATTTCCTCTGTCTGATCTATTTAATTTATCTTTAGCAACTTGCAAAGTTCCTTCATCCTGGAAATGTGCCAGGGTAACCCCTATTCATAAAGGGGGTGACACCACAGATGTCAATAATTACAGGCCAATCTCAATTATCAATTCCATAACAAAAATATTTGAAAAATTGATTTTTAATGAATTATCCTCATATCTTAATGACCATAACTTACTATCTCCTCATCAATCTGGTTTTCGACCACATTTTTCGACCACCACTGCACTCCTAAAAGTTACCAGTGATATCTCATCAGCATTTGATAACAATATGCATACAGGCGCTATATTTATTGACCTTACTAAAGCATTTGATATGGTTGATCATTATCTTCTTTTGGACAAATTGTATTCTGTTGGTCTTTCTCCTGTTTCTTTATTATTTTTCAACTCTTTCCTTCATCATAGAAGTCAATGTGTCTCTTTCCAAGGTTGCCAGTCTGGTTTTAAGATCATTGATAAAGGCGTGCTGCAAGGCTCATCCCTAGGTCCTTTACTATTCTCAATCTTTATCAATGATCTTCCACAAACTTGTTCTCATTGCCATGTCATTTATATGCAGACGACACAGTAATATACTCGTCTAGCTCTGATATTTCGCAAATCCAGCAATCATTACAATCTGACTTTATTTCAGTCCAAAATTGGTTTTCTTCAAACAAATTACAACTGAATAAGAAAAAATCATACACCATGTCGTTTTGCACTCGACCCAATTCTTTACCTGCAAGTACTAACTGGTGTATTAGTTTCATTGATGGAACAGCACTAGTAAAAACTGAAGAATTCAAATACCTGGGTCTTTGGCTTGACTCACAGCTATCCTTTAAATGCCACATTGACTCAGTTTCCAAGAAAATCTATTTTCAGCTGAAATCCCTCTATCGGTCTATTGAATGCTTTTCCTTTCAAGTTCGTAAAAGAATCATAACACAACTGATACTCCTAATAATTGACTATGGTGATGTTATCTATCAGAACACCTCAGAAACAAATCTTCGTCCTCTTACTGTCTTGTATAATAGTTTATGTAGATTTATTCTCAGGTGTCCTTATATGACCCATCACTGTCATATGTACCAGTCCTTGAACTGGCTGGCCCCCAAGTCCAGAAGGCAGAAGCACTGGTTATTATTTATTTTCAAGTGCAACTACTTCAATTTCCCTCTATATTTGAAACAATATTTGATTCCCTTCAGTTCACAATATAACCTTAGGCATACTGGTCAACTTTTCTTTTTTACCCCTAGAATCAATAAAGAATCTGGTCGACGTGCATTCAAATACAAAGCCCCTGCTGACTGGAATAATCTCCCTGGTTCAATTAGGTCCATATCCTCTCTACATCTTTTTAAATCAGCTTTGTTTACCTACCTTCAAACACCCTGCTCCTGTCTGTGATGTAAGGCCCCTTTGACATGAAGTGTAACTAATCAAATCAACTACTGTATTTATTTTATTTCATCTATTTATTTTTATTTTTTACTGGAGTGTTGTATGGGGGGATTCAGGATTGATAGAGCATTGTAGTGTGAGTGTGTGTGAATGGGCGTCTGTGTCTTTATATTGTATCATGTGTCTGTTCTCTTTTTTGTTTGTTCTTTGTTGTTTGTTCTGCTTACTTTCTTTGTATATTATAATGTACTAAGTATGTTTGTATTTCCGTTGATAACATGGACCCCCTTGAAAATGAGATGGCACATCTCAAGGGGCTATCCTGTAAAATAAAGTATAAGTATAAAGTATAAATCAGCTGATCAACATTTTCAGGAGGATCTTAGTGTGGCAAGGTGAAGAGGGCCTAGGCAGGGATTGAACCCACACCTCCCGGGTAGGAGTCACACACGCTTGCCAGTCACCCAAAGGGACATCCCCTTGGCCAAGTAACCAGAGCACATGATCAATTGGAGGCATAGTGACAGGACCACCACTGTCACATTAGGTATCTAATGTCTGAGACATTCGGATCAAATATTTATTACTGGTACAAAAATTAAGCATAGCAACAAAGAAAATATAAACTAGAGGGGACCGAGTATGATGGTGCCGTGTGGAACTCAGGGAGTAAATTGGCAGATGAACATTAAGTGAGAAAAAAATCACCAGACAGGTGATGACTGATTAAGACTGAGACAAGAGGTGCATGTGCTGTTTATGTATTACTATATGAAACTAAATCCAGAATTTTATGGGGATGAATGAATGAGTGAGTTGTTCCAGCAGTGAGGAGAGCACAGCATGATGTGTTGAGGACAGCTCCAGTTGAGTGACTCTGTGTGTTTGCATATGTGTCCTTCCTCTCTGCTCCCAGCCGTTAAGAGGCCAGTGTTGATCAGTGTGTGTCCAGGCCTTTCACAGCCACTGACACCACAGCAGCTCAATGATGATGTCTGTGACTCTACTGCTGGCCACCCTGGGGCTCCTTGTTCAGGGTGAGACTCTCTGCTGAAAACTTTGCTTCAGGATGGAACCAGGTTCACCACAATGATGTTCTGCTATGATGGAGAAACACTGAAACCAGCAGCATTGACCTTCTTCCATCTATTCTCCACATTAAAGAAATGATCCTCTTCTGTTTGGATGTTGATCTTTCTCCAAGATGGATTTGTCTCAATAACTCTTCTCCTCTTGTTGATGTTTTTCAGGTTCATCAGGAGAAATCATCCTGACTCAGACTCCTGGAGCTCAGTCTGTTGTTCTAGGTCAGACTGTTTCTCTCAGATGTAAAGCCAGTTCAACTGTTAGTGCTGACCTACAGTGGTACCTTCAGAAACCTGGAGAAACTCCTAAACTCCTGATTTATGATGATACAACCCGTTACTCTGGAGTCCCTGAACGTTTCAGTGGAAGTAAATCCAGCAACACTGACTTCACTCTGACCATCAGTGGAGTTCAGGCTGAAGACGCAGGAGTTTATTACTGTCAACATGATGAATCCCTCCCGTTCACACAGTGATACAACGTCGTACAAAAACCTCCCTCAGCTGCAGAGGAACTGATCTGACTGAACAGCTGCACTGAAACTAAAACATGGTTTGACTTAAACATATTCTCATGTTTTAAAAGGATTTTCCTCAAATAAGTATTCTATTCACTAAATTTACAATTTTAGGTAATTTTTTATCAAACCAGTACTGTTTAACTCATTGAGTGCCAACCACGTAATTTCTCGTTTTTCGTTCCCATGCGTTGAGTGCCAAAAACGAAATTTTTCGTTTTTTGCTTTTTTTTTAAATTATGAAAATAGACACTTTAATACACATTATATGTAAATTTGGGGACTCTACGACGAGGAGAACTGAAATAGATGACGATCAAAGTCACATGACAGCTCATGAACTGGAAGTTTTTTATCATAACTCGGCTTCTGCAAACGGAGTTCTGCATGCAGATGCAGCAGCTGCTCTGCTCTCACCTGCGCTGCTGCTCCAGCTGCTCGAGCTGCTCGGAGCAGAAACAGGAAGCTCTCAGCCCACTGTCCCGCCCGGTCTTCATCTGGAGCAACACCGTGTCCTCCCCAAAGTCCTCCCGCGGTAAAATCTGATGGTCTCTGGGTCAAAGCAGACCGCCGTCACCGACCCGTACCACAGAAGGACCGCGACCACCGGCGGGACCGGTGTTCGCGAGCCGCTGTGGCCGACAGACCCTCACGCTCCGCGGCGAGAGGCTGTGACACGGCACGGTGCGTCTGTGTTATTGTTGTTTAGTGGCGCCCCCCCCGCCCCCGATGGTGGTTTTGTGAATAGAACAACAATTGTTGTGTATATTTATCTTATACGAGCCCTTTGATCCAGAAATGCGAGTGTCAGAAGAGCGACAGACACAAACAGAGCACCTTTCAGAAAAGAGGCTCTATCTCCTTTTCTAGAAAAAAAGGAGGGATTTTGGTGAAACCCAGCCATGTTTAGCTTGACTTTTCTCAGGAACAGAGGCACGTAGAAACAAACGGTTTGTGGTCATTTGAAGCATAAAGTTAAACCTTTCAATTGAGCTACAGTATGTGTTGGTGGCAATAATATAGAATACACTATGGCTCTACATAAAAAGTCAAAAATGGTCTAAATTGCCGGTACACTTGACTAAAACTTTGGAAAGGAGCGCGGCACTCAATGAGTTAATCAAATGGCTCCTTTTGAGTTGTTAACATTTCAATTCATATTTTAACAAACACATAGGTGTCAAAGTCAAATAAACCTAAGCTTACTTAATTTATTGCAAAAACAATGTTATAACAAAACATTCATTTCAAATTGAACTCCAAATATCCATCAAATGAAGGATTTTTTTTTACAGATGGCATTACAGTTCAAATGTCTAATTTTCCCACGTGAAATATTGAAGCACAGTTGAACTATATCATCTGTCATAAAGAGAAACAAAGGAGAGCTGCAGAGTGAGTGCATACTCAGTGAATATCACTCTATGCTGATGATACTTGACTTTATATCCCCAAAAGATACAGAGACATTACATTTCTGTTTGTCAAACAACACAGAAGTTGACTGGTCCAATTTGCCACTCAAGGCTACCGATTTATTAATTAAAAAATATTAAACGTATGAGAAAAAAGTCATTTGTGGGTGTGAATGTGAATGTTTTTTAAATGTTTTGTGTATATACGTAAATCAGTGGAGGGATTGGTCAAGTGTTAATTAATATAACTGACAAAGAATCATCATCTTATGACAAACCAAAGACTGAATCAAAATTTATTTGATGAACAGATCTTTATTTTCTGGAAATAGTGAAATTACATGATAGAAAACTTTCAAACACATCAGAGAGAAAGACAGAACATGATAATGAAAGAACGAGAGAGTGTTTGAGAGAACAGAGTAAAACCAGTATCAGAGTCCCAGTGAGTCAGCTCAGGACTGGGGACACTGGTCTCTCCTCAGAGTCTCTGAGGCCAGAGTCTGGGAGCCCTGGGTGGCCTCACAGGTCACAGAGCCCAGCTTCCTCCACTGGTCTGCAGGGAGCCTCAGGGTGCTGCTCCAGCTGTAGAGGCCGTCCTTCCCCAGCACCCCGGGGCTCCTGCTCTCCTCCCAGCTGCTGCTGCTGCTGCCGTCCACCTTCCAGACCAGACTCCAGTCTGAGGGGAAGCCCTTGTTGGCCAGGCACATGAGCGTGGCCTTCCCCTGCTGCTGCAGCTCCTCACTGGAGGGGGGCAGCACCGTCAGGGTGGGACGGGTATCACCTAGGAGACACAGACCATAAACTGTCAATCCAACAGCAGCCACTTGGACACCTTTACTGTGTGAGAGCTGGTTTTGTCCTTTAAGGAGTTTCTGTCAGATGTTTTTCTGCTCCACCAGTCACTCACTCACACATTGTTTCACTTCCCTTTAAGAAGCCTCTCATGCACATCAGCACAGAGACAATCATCATACAGTTTGACCTGAAACACATCAAACTACACTAGAAATACATTAAGTTCATTTAGGAAACAATCATACATTTTCCGTGAGATTGATTTTCAGGTGAAACACAAACAGGTCTATCAAATAATCTGACAACCATCAAATGTTCCTCGAGTGGAAAATACTCCTCATTGAACAAACTCTTAAAATGATTTAAATGAACACTTTCAAAAACTAGTACTACTACTACTACGAAACAATTTATTAAATATACAGTATATTAAAAAACAAATTATGTTTGACCATTTCTACAGTTCAACTTCAATTCAGTCATGGCAGGCATGCGACAAGAAAACTTCAGAAAAGAGGCCCTACATTTAACTCCATGATTAAGAAGGAGAAATAAAAACACAAATATGAAAAATATAGTTAATAAATTAAAATATTTTATGTGCTTAAAACTAAAAAAAGAAAAAAAAATCTTTTTGGTATTTTTGCAGAAACTTACTTCCAACATCCAGTCTGGTTCCTCCACCAAAAGTCCACCACAGTGATACAAAGTCATTGAGCCGTCGTACAAAAACCTCTCACTGTAGAGACACGGCTCTCTGACTCTGTCACACTGAACTACTCTCATCTACAAGATTTTATCATAAAACTTTAACAAAAATATTTTGTATCTGTTTCTTTATCATCTATACTTTTTATGTTGCAAAATTTGAAGTCATCAGATTTTTTGTTTAAAAGAATAAACATTTTTGGATCCTAAAACTGAAATTTTTCACTTTTCAAAAAATCACAAAAAGCCAAGTATGTACTTTTCTTTGCCATTTTAGGATTTCAAAAATTATATTAAAGAAATATTCACTTACTTCCAATATCCAGTCTGGTTCCTCCACCGAACGTGTACCACAGTGATACAAAGTCATTGAGTCGTCGTACAAAAACCTCTCACTGTGGAGACACGGCTCTCTGACTCTGAAACAAACAAACTCACCATGATTAGTCTGTTTATAACGTTTTGGCAGCTGATGTGAGAAATGACAACAACACAGTACAAAAAGGAAAATATGTAACGTCCATTTTTAATATTTGTTCATTTTAAGAAAAATCTACAATTTCAAAAATGTTTTAAGACATGAGAAAATACTGTATAATCTGAATTAAAGAAGCTCAAGCAGATAAAACCTAAACAGCATTAAAAAGCACTTCCTGATCAATATACTAATCAATTGACTGAACCATTGATAATCAGGATGATCAGACTGATCCCAGTCCCTGTTGGAGTCAGTCAGAGCATTTCCATAGAGAGCCACTTTGCATCAGCAGCACCATGCTCCAGTGCTCTGGGAGAGTTTATAGTCCTGAGAGTTGAAGACTGGATGACTGACAGCTGTCCTTCATGACAACACAAGACACAGAAATCCTCCTCATCAAAAACATGACTTTGGTCTCCGTCCTCATCTGGACTCTCCTCTGCTGCTGCTTCACAGGTAAAGTCCAGAGAATCCAACTCCTCTATCAACATCTGTCCCTCTGAAATGAAGCCCACAAAACCATGACTCTGTTTTATCTTTCTGTCTCTGTGTCCTCAGAGTCCAGAGGTCAATACACAGTGACTCAGCCTGCAGCAGTGAGATCTGCTGTAGGAGGCTCAGTCACCATCAACTGTAGAACCAGTCAGAATGTTTATAACAACAACTATTTACACTGGTACCAACAGAGAGATGGAGAAAAACCTAAACTCCTAATTTATGTTACTTCCACTCGAGCATCAGGGATTCCAGGTCGTTTTACAGGCAGTGGATCAAACTCTGACTTCACTCTGAGCATCAGTGGAGTCCAGGCTGAAGATGCAGCAGTTTACTACTGTAAGAGTGTTCACTATATCAACAATCAGTATGTGTTCACACAGTGAAAAATCGTCGTACAAAAACCTCCCTCAGTGAAACTGAACAGAAACTGAACTGACTGTTGCAGCTGGAAGATACTGCAGAGACTGATACAGTTCACTGAAGACACACACAGTTCTAGTGAAAAAGCCCAATCATACCATTAATATCACAACTACATCAAGCACAATCGGCTCCACTGACGTCCATACATCCATCTGATTCAATATTAAGGAATCATCAATGTCCACAGACTATGTTAAAGTCTCTGCACACTGAAGCCTCACATCTGCAATGTCACAAGTGTTTTCTGTGGCAGAAACACTGGCTTTGTCATTAACATAATGTGTCTGAAACACAACACAAACTGTACATGATGCATTCAAAAGTGTTGCCAGAGGATTAAATTGAACTTTGAACACAATCAGCTAATCAACATTTTCAGGAAGATCTTTAGTATCTAATGTCTGAGACATTCTGATCAAATATTTATTACTGGTAGGAAAATGAATCATAGCAACCAGAGGTGGGAGAAAGTCCCTATGTTGCAAGTCCAAGTAGAGTCTCAAGTCTTTGCTCTCAAGTCTCGAGTAGAGTCTCAAGTCTTTGCTCTCAAGTCCCAAGTCAAGTCCAAGTCCTAAGATTTTTGTTTCGAGTCCCAACCAAGTCCTAAGATTTTTTTTTCAAGTCCCAACCAAGTCCTAAGATTTTTTTTCAAGTCCCAACCAAGTCCTAAGATTTTTGTTTCGAGTCCCAAACAAATCGATTATAATTAATGATACGTAAAGATCACGACCACGCCTCAATTGTTAAGTTGTTTATATTTTATTGTTAATGTTCTGCCACTTATTCATCTGTTTATTTTTATTAATATTCTATTGTGATATGCTTTGTCAATATAAGCACTGCCTTCTCATGCCAATAAAGCTATTTAAAATTGATGTACAGTAACACGCCAGAAATCTCGTGTGATCAAACGTGATCTGACGTAGTCTGTTGATGGTAGCCATGGTGCATGGATGTATTATATAGATAAAACATAAAGAAGCAGAGCCAGTGACTCGAGATTGTCGGCTTCCCCCACACACAAGCCGATTTTTGATCCAAATGGTCACGATTGTTGGGACCAACAATCGTAAATACTGAACATGTTTAATATTTACGATTGTCGCCGCCGACCATTTTACGAGCCGATTGTTGGGAGAATTTAAATCTTAAAACACCATATGCTACAGGAGAATCTCATAAAATACTCTTAGGAGCCAAGATAATCGGGCGATTTTTGACTTTGGTCGGAAGGGGGAAAATCGGGGCAAAATCAGCCAGATTATCTTTATGTGTGTGGTAGGCATTAGTGTGTTGGCATTAATTATAGAGCCAAGACTGATAACAGGACTGGGTTCTATAGGAATGTCTCTGGCTGGCTGCTGCAGTATAACATTGATGTGACACTTTTTAAAATATTTTAATATTTGTGCTTGCTGCTTGTGACTTGACTTGAATTCAAGTCTTTGCTCTCAAGTCCAAGTAGAGTCTCAAGTCTTTGGCATCAAGTCCCAAGCGAGTCCAAGTCTTTTTTTGATTTGATCAAGCAAGTCTTAAGTCATCAAAATTGGGACTCGAGTCCAAGTCAAGTCTCAAGTCTCGAGTCCAAGTCCACACCTCTGATAGCAACAAATAAAATATAAACTAGAGGGGACAAAAGATGGCGCCTTGTGGAACTCCAGGAGTAAATTTAGTTATAGCAGATGAACATTAAGCAAGTTAGAAAAAAAATGTGTAATGGTGATGACTGATTAACACTGTGAGACAAGCGGGACATGTGCTGTTTACATATAAGTCAACAGTATCATTGGCTGCACTTCAACATTTTTATATGAAACCATATCCAGAGTTTTAATCAATTTCCATGAGGATGATTGAGTTGAGTGAATTGTTCCAGCAGTGAGGAGGACACAGCATGATGTGTTGAGGACAGCTCCAGTTGAGTGACTCTGTGTGTTTGCATATGTGTCCTTCCTCTCTGCTCCCAGCCGTTAAGAGGCCAGTGTTGATCAGTGTGTGTCCAGGCCTTTCACAGCCACTGACACCACAGCAGCTCAATGATGATGTCTGTGACTCTACTGCTGGCCACCCTGGGGCTCCTTGTTCAGGGTGAGACTCTCTGCTGAAAACTTTGCTTCAGGATGGAACCAGGTTCACCACAATGATGTTCTGCTATGATGGAGAAACACTGAAACCAGCAGCATTGACCTTCTTCCATCTATTCTCCATGTTAAAGAAATGATCCTCGTCTGTTTGGATGTTGATCTTTCTCCAAGATGGATTTTGTCTCAATAACTCTTCTCCTCTTGTTGATGTTTTTCAGGTTCATCAGGAGAAATCATCCTGACTCAGACTCCTGGAGCTCAGTCTAGTCTAGGTCAGAGTGTTTCTCTCAGGTGTAAAGCCAGTTCAAGTGTTACTTATGACATGCAGTGGTACCTTCAGAAACCTGGAGAAACTCCTAAACTCCTGATTCATAGTGATACAACCCGTTACTCTGGAGTCCTGCACGTTTCTGTGGAAGTAAATCCAGCAACACTGACTTCACTCTGACCATCAGTGGAGTTCAGGCTGAAGACGCAGGAGTTTATTACTGTCAACATGATGAATCCCTCCCGTTCACACAGTGATACAACGTCGTACAAAAACCTCCCTCAGCTGCAGAGGAACTGATTTGACTCAACAGCTGCACTGAAACTAAAACGTGGTTTGACTTCAACATATTCTCATGTTGTAAAACAGATTGTCCTCAAATAAGTATTCTATTCACAAAATTTACAATTTCAGGTAATTTTTATCAAACCAGTACTGTTTAATCAAATGGCTCCTTTTGAGTTGTTAACATTTCAATTCATATTTTAACAAACACATAGGTGTCAGTCAATTGTTGTGCTCTGGCACAACTATAAGAAAAGTGTTAAGAATTGTTATGATGCCTCACAATGGAAGCGCCATTTATGTTGTGCTCTAGCACAACTTATAAGAAAAGGTTATTAAGATTTATTATGATGCCTCACAAAGGAAGCACCATTTGTGTTGGGGTTATACCAACTATAAGTAAAGTTATTATTAAGAGGGTTATTGGCTATCAAATTTGTAAAATATCAATACCAAAATATTAATAATTACTATAAAAATTATTAATGGGATTTAATTTGATTAAATCCACCTCGGGGCACCAGACAGCCAATGTACCAAAGTCAGTCTCATAAGGGTGTGCTAACTATTAATATAGAACATTGTTTAATGATTAAGTTAATAATTATAAACAAAATAACATTATCAATAGCTGCAAAGTTGAAGGATTTAGAAGTTCTACTGCGTAGAGGTTGGCATACTCACTATTGTACAACATTAACAGACGAGTAAAGTTTCAAGGAAGTTTATTGGACACATCTAGAAAATGGAATAACAAAACATGAAACTAAGACAAGCTACATACACTGTGTACACGTGTGGGTGTGTGGGTGTTGGTGAGAGTGTATGGCTATGTGTCGGTGACCATGTGTCTGTGAGGTGTGAAGTGTGACCTCAGACAATGGAAAAGATGGAGGGTGGCCTTTTGTCCTGAGACTTCTAAGGCCAACCGCATGTGATGTGGTGGAGGTGAGCAAAGGTGTCCCTTTGTTCAACGCTCAGGTCACAAACTAAACGTACAGGTTAAGTGAAGATCAGGCTCTAACTGACAACAACAACAACAAAGCTCAAGTATTTAAACTGATTTCAAATCAATACATACATTGGCATGGTTGAAGTACTCTATGCTTAGTCAAGGTGCAAGGTAAGCTAACTAGGCCCAGTTACGTTACCAAGTCACGTGAGGGTGAGAAGTTCCCGGTGCTGGTGGGGATTCCTGCGGTTGCAGGTTTTGCTGGTCCTGTTGCAGCAGTCAAGTCCAGTGATTGTGTCTTTGTCCAGTGAACTACAGCCGTCCTGGCTGTGTAGTTTGAGTTCCGTTGAGGAGAGACCTTCTCCTTGCAGAGTTGGTTGGTTGTTCTGCTTGGCGTTGTGGCTCCTTCCTTGTTGACTCAACTAGCAGACCTTGTGTCATGCTAGTTGGTTCTTGTTCTTTAATCCGTTGGTAGGCACTTGCGTCGCTGCCAAGGGTTGCTCCAGTGTAGGCGTCTGCCTTGTGCAGGCCTCACGGAGGTAGGAGAGTCGTAGCAGTAGCTCCAGGTGAGGAGCTGAGAGGAACAGCAGCTCCTGCTGAGGTGAAGAAGAGAAGAAGGCGAAGAGAGAGAGAGGAGAAGGGAACTTCTCCTTTTTATATGGCCTGTGACCTCACAGGTCCTGGGGCCATACCTGACCAATGGGGGGTCAGTAGTGGAGGTTTCACACCTAGGTGCGAAGAGGTGAAGGATTGAGTTCATTGGTTTCCCTTTGTCTGGAAGACAAAGAAGCCCTGCAGCCTTATCCTCCATTTTGACTGGGCTGAGTCCCAACACAATATAATACATTGTGAAGAAAAACTCAAATAAACCCAAGCTTACTTAATTTATTGCAAAAACAATGTTATAACAAAAGATTCATTTCAAATTGAACTCCAAATATCCATCAAATGAAGGATTTTCTTTTTCTTTTCGTTTTTTTCAGATGGCATTACAGTTAAAATGTCTAATTTTCCCACATGAAATATTAAAGAAAAAAAGCACAGTTGAACTATATCATCTGTCATAAAGAGAAACAAATGAGAGCTGCAGAGTGAGTGCATACTCAGTGAATATCACTCTATGCTGATGATACTTGATTTTATATCCCCAAAAGATACAGATACATTCAATTTCTGTTTGTCAAACAACACAGAAGTTGACTAGTCCAATTTGCCACTCAAGGCTACCAATTTATTAATAGAAAAATATTAAACGTATGACAAAAAAATTCGTTTGTGGGTGTGAATGTGAATGTTTGTTTTTTTTAATGTTTTCTGTATATAAATCAGTGGAGGGATTGATCAAGTGTTATTTCATATCACTGACAAAGAATCATCATCTTATGACAAACCAAAGACTGAATCAAAATGTATTTGATGAACAGATCTTTATTTTCTGGAAATAGTGAAATTACATGATAGAAAACTGTCAAACACATCAGAGAGAAAGACAGAACATGGTAATGAAAGAAAGGCAGAGAGTGTTAGAGAGAACAGAGTAAAACCAGTATGAGAGTCCCAGTGAGTCAGCTCAGGACTGGGGACACTGGTCTCTCCTCAGTGTCTCTGAGACCAGAGTCTGGGAGCCCTGGGTGGCCTCACAGGTCACAGAGCCCAGCTTCCTCCACTGGTCTGCAGGGAGCCTCAGGGTGCTGCTCCAGCTGTAGAGGCCGTCCTTCCCCAGCACCCCGGGGCTCCTGCTCTCCTCCCAGCTGCTGCTGCTGCTGCCGTCCACCTTCCAGACCAGACTCCAGTCTGAGGGGAAGCCCTTGTTGGCCAGGCACATGAGCGTGGCCTTCCCCTGCTGCTGCAGCTCCTCACTGGAGGGGGGCAGCACCGTCAGGGTGGGACGGGTATCACCTAGGAGACACAGACCATAAACTGTCAATCCAACAGCAGCCACTTGGACACCTTTACTGTGTGAGAGCTGGTTTTGTCCTTTAAGGAGTTTCTGTCAGATGTTTTTCTGCTCCACCAGTCACTCACACACATATTGTTTCACTTCCCTTCAAGAAGCCTCTCATGCACATCAGCACAGAGACAATCATCATACAGTTTGACCTGAAACATATCAAACTACTCTAGAAATACATGAAGCTCATTTAGGAAACAATCATACATTTTATGTGAGTTTGAGGTGCAACACAAACAGATTCATCAAATAATCTGACAAACATCAAATGTTCCTTGAGTGGAAAACACTCCTCATTAAAATGATTGAAATGAACAGTGGGAACAGTGAATCACAAGTTTCAAAAGGATTTCAAAAACTAGTACTACTACTACTACTACTACTACGAAACAATATATTAAATATACAATATATTAAAAAACAAATTATGTTTGACCATTTCTACAGTTCAACTTCAATTCAATCATGGCAGGCATGCGACAAGAAAACCTCAGAAAAGAGGCCCTACATTTAACTCCATGATTAAGAAGGAGAAATAAAAACACAAATATGAAAAATATAGTTAATAAAATAAAAGATTTTATTTGCTAAAAACTAAAAAAGGGAAGAAATCTTTTTAGTATTTTAGCAGAAACTTACTTCCAACATCCAGTCTGGTTCCTCCACCAAAAGTCCACCACAGTGACACAAAGTCATTGAGCCGTCGTACAAAAACCTCTCACTGTAGAGACACGGCTCTCTGACTCTGTCGCACTGAACTACTCTTATCTACAAGAATTTATCATGAAACTTTAACATAAATGTTTTGTATCTGTTTCTTTATCGTTTATCCTCTTTATGTTGCAACATTTGAAGTCATCAGATTTAAAAAAATAAATAAATAAATAAATATTTTTGGATCCTAAAACTGAAATTTTTTCACTTTTCAAAAAATCACAAAAAGCCAAGTATGTGCTTCTCTTTGCCATTTTAGGATTTAACAAATTAAATTAAATTTAATTTCATGAAGAAATATTCACTTACTTCCAATATCCAGTCTGGTTCCTCCACCGAACGTGTACCACAGTGATATAAACTAATTGAGCCGTCGTACAAAAAACCTCTCACTGTAGAGACACGGCTCTCTGACTCTGAAACAAACAAACTCACCACAATTAGTCTGTTTGTAACGTTTTGGCAGCTGATGTGAGAAATAACAACAACACAGTATAAAAAGGACAATATGTATTGTCAATTTTTAATATTTGTTCATTTTAAGAAAAATCAACATTTTCCAAAATGTTTTAAGACATGAGAAAATATAATCGGAATAAAATAAGCTCAAGCAAATAAAACCTAAACAGCATTAAAAAAGAACTTCCTGATCAATATACTAATCAACTGATTGATCCATTGATAATCAGCATGATCAGATTGATCCCAGTCCCTGCTGGAGTCAGTCAGAGCATTTCCATAGAGAGCCACTTTGCATCAGCAGCACCATGCTCCAGTGCTCTGGGAGAGTTTATAGTCCTGAGAGTTTAAGACTGGATGACTGACAGCTGTCCTTCATGACAACACAAGACACAGAAATCTTCCTCGTCAAAAATATGACTTTGGTCTCCGTCCTCATCTGGACTCTCCTCTGCTGCTGCTTCACAGGTAAAGTCCAGAGAATCCAACTCCTCTATCAACATCTGTCCCTCTGAAATGAAGCCCACAAAACCATGACTCTGTTTTATCTTTCTGTCTCTGTGTCCTCAGAGTCCAGAGGTCAGGTCACACTGACTCAGCCTGGAGCAGTGAGCTCTGCTGTAGGAGGCTCAGTCACCATCAGATGTAGAGTCAGTCAGAATGTTTATGTTGACGGCTACGGGCACTATTTAGCCTGGTACCAACAGAGAGATGGAGAAACACCTAAACTCCTCATCTATCTTGCTTCCACTCGAGCATCAGGGATTCCAGGTCGTTTTACAGGCAGTGGATCAAACTCTGACTTCACTCTGAGCATCAGTGGAGTCCAGGCTGAAGATGCAGCAGTTTACTACTGTAAGAGTTTACACAACAGTCCATGGAGGTTCACACAGTGAAAAAGCGTCGTACAAAAACCTCCCTCAGTCAAACAGAACAGAAACTGAACTAACTGCTGCAGCTGGAAGATACTGCAGAGACTGATACAGTTCACTGAGGACACACAAACACAGTTCCAGTGAAAAAGCCCACTCAGACCATTAATATCACAACTACATCAAGCACAGTCAGCTCCACTGACGTCCACACATCCATCTGATTCAATATTAAGGAAACATCAATGTCCACAGACTATGTTAAAGTCTCTGCACACTGAAGCCTCACATCTGCAATGTCACAAGTGCTTTCTCTGGCAGAAACACTGGCTGTGTCATTAACATAATGTGTCTGAAACACAACACAAACTGTACATGACACATTCAAAAGTGTAACCAGAGGATTAAATTGAACTTTGAACACAATTTGCTGATAAACTGTTTCAGGAGGAACTTTGGTATCTAATGTCTGAGATGCTCTGATCAAATATTTATTACTGCTGGAAAAATGGATCATAGCAACAAAAAAATATATAAATTAGAGGGGACTAAAGATGGCGCTTTGTGGAACTCCAGGAGTAAATTTGGTTATAGCAGATGAACATAAAGCAAGTAAGAAAAAAATCATCTGGTGATGCACTGTGAGAGAAAATAAGAGGGACATGTGCTGTTTATATATAAGTCAACTGTATCAGTGGCTGCACTTTAAAATTTCTTATATGAAACCATATCCAGAGTTTTAATCAGTGAGGATGATTGAGTTGAGTGAGTTGTTCCAGCAGTGAGGAGGACACAGCATGATGTGTTGAGGACAGCTCCAGTTGAGTGACTCTGTGTGTTTGCATATGTGTCCTTCCTCTCTGCTCCCAGCCGTTAAGAGGCCAGTGTTGATCAGTGTGTGTCCAGGCCTTTCACAGCCACTGACACCACAGCAGCTCAATGATGATGTCTGTGACTCTACTGCTGGCCACCCTGGGGCTCCTTGTTCAGGGTGAGACTCTCTGCTGAAAACTTTGCTTCAGGATGGAACCAGGTTCACCACAATGATGTTCTGCTATGATGGAGGAACACTGAAACCAGCAGCATTGACCTTCTTCCATCTATTCTCCATGTTGAAGAAATGATCCTCTTCTGTTTGGATGTTGATCTTTCTCCAAGATGGATTTGTCTCAATAACTCTTCTCCTCTTGTTGATGTTTTTCAGGTTCATCAGGAGAAATCATCCTGACTCAGACTCCTGGAGCTCAGTCTGTTGTTCTAGGTCAGACTGTTTCTATCAGATGTAAAGCCAGTTCAAGTATGAGCAACTACTGTCATTGGTACCTTCAGAAACCTGGAGAAACTACTAAACTCCTGATTCGTTACGCTACAACGCGTCAGTCTGGAGTTTCAGATCGTTTCAGTGGCAGTCAGTCAGGAACTGACTTCTCTCTGACCATCAGTAGAATCCAGAGTGAAGATGCAGGAGTTTATCATTGTGGACAGAGTGGTCACAGCTACCCGTTCACACAGTGAAAAAGCGTCGTACAAAAACCTCCCTCAGCTGCAGAGGAACTGATCTGATCAACAGCTGCACTGAAAGATCATAATGTCTGAACAAAACATCATGTAGTAATAATGTTTTACACTGCACATTTTAACTTCACTACAATTAACTTCATTCTTCTTTTTTTTTTTTGAATTCATTTTAGTCAAAGTTCTCACAAAAACCATTTATGACACTAAGACTGAAATCACAGACAAGTTAGTAGCTTCACATGAAGACACATCAGTGTTTCTCTTGTTCAGAATTATATTCTAAGGTTTTATTGAGAGTATTTTACTGATGTATCCAACAAACACAGTGAGTGAAGGGACATTATGTTGTTGAGCTTCAGTTGTAAATCAGTTGCAGTAAAAGATTATTTCAAGTTTTGTTGAGAAGTGTTAAATATCATTGAAGAAAATAATAGACTTAAATTTATGTCATATACACTTATGCTGACAATGATTTTCAAAATATATAAAATACTTAAATCGATGGCCACACCTTTTAAAATTATTTAAAGTACATTTTAACACAATCTTGATCGTTTTAGTTTCACCTATACAGTATCAATCCTACCTCATATATACAACTGTTATTTAAAAATATTTATCACAATAAGAGAAAACAATCAATTCATTGATTATATGTTGATAGTTGTTGACATTGTATTGGATAAAATAATGGATTATTTATGAACATACAAGGCTGAATAAAATGTGAATTATATCTTAACTTTACTTCACAGTTTCATGAAACTTAACTCCCTCTAGTGGACTGCAGCGGAGGAGACTTCTACTCTGTTGGTTTTCTTCAGACTGGATGAAACTTCTCATCTAACTTCAGTTTTTTCATTTCATCACTGCTGATCCATGACAATGGTTTCAGAGCAAAATAGGAAAAAATAAAAAAAAACTCTCTTTTGTATCAATGTAATCTCTAAAATATGAATTCAAAGTTTAAACCAAAAAGTCACAAATTAAAAAAAAAATGCCAGTTATAAACATTGTCCTGAAAAAGTGATTATCTGAAAAAGAGAAGATACTCTCAATTAGGATGAACTAATTAACATATTACAACTCACAAAAATGAATCTCATTCATCCCAAAAAAAAAAAAAGAACATTGATGCAGATAATTTCACAAATTCTCTGAAAAATTTGACATTTTAGAATATCAGTGAAAAGATGTGAGAATGTTTTTTGTCCCTGTACTCATTTTAAAATCTGAAGACATAATGGTATTTTTTCTCAGTGCGAAAATATAGCAAGTCATTATCACTGTCAAATTTCTGTAGTGAGAACTTTACTTTTCCACTTTGCCTGTGATGTGCTGAAGAATTCCTGAGGTTTCTTTAAATCACAAATATCAGCAAGCATTTTTCATATATGTCCAACTCCTGTCAGTCAAAACAACAAGGCAATATGTAGTTAGTTACATGTCACATCCAATTATTTCAAGTATCAAAACAAATAATGGGAAAATGAGTATTAACTAATTCTAATAAAGATGATGATCAAATAATTGATTCATTTATAATCAGCTTGTTCAGATTGATTTAAGTCTTGGTTGGAGTCACTCAGAGCATTTCCATAGAGAGCCACTTTGCATCAGCAGCACCATGCTCCAGTGCTCTGGGAGAGTTTATAGTCCTGAGAGTTGAAGACTGGATGACTGACAGCTGTCCTTCATGACAACACAAGACACAGAAATCCTCCTCATCAAAAACATGACTTTGGTCTCCGTCCTCATCTGGACTCTCCTCTGCTGCTGCTTCACAGGTAAAGTCCAGAGAATCCAACTCCTCTATCAACATCTGTCCCTCTGAAATGAAGCCCACAAAACCATGACTCTGTTTTATCTTTCTGTCTCTGTGTCCTCAGAGTCCAGAGGTCAGTACACACTGACTCAGCCTGGAGCAGTGAGATCTGCTGTAGGAGGCTCAGTCACCATCAACTGTAGAGTCAGTCAGAATATTTACAGCAACTATTTAGCCTGGTACCAACAGAGAGATGGAGAAAAACCTAAACTCCTTATTTACTACATTTCCACTCGAGCATCAGGGATTCCAGGTCGTTTTACAGGCAGTGGATCAAACTCTGACTTCACTCTGATCATCAGTGGAGTCCAGGCTGAAGATGCAGCAGTTTACTACTGTCAGAGTAATCATAATGACCCGATGTTCACACAGTGAAAAAACGTCGTACAAAAACCTCCCTCAGTCAAAGTGAACAGAAACTGAACTGACTGCTGCAGCTGGAAGATACTGCAGAGACTGATACAGTTCACTGAGGACACACACACACACCCAAACCCTACAATATGTAGATCATAGAAATATGATGCATGATGATGTCTACTGAACCTTTATTCTGAAATTAATAAAGTCGGAGACCAGTGTTGAAGTATATTTGGTAACACACAGTGTAACAACACAATGTCAAAGACCCCGTGCCCACAAGAGAATAATGTCTACAGACCAGTTGCAACAACGTCAGTCGTCATGAAATCTTTTGAACGTATTATGTTTGGAGAAATTGGTACACAGGTCCAACATCTTTTTGATCCCTATCAATTTGTGTATAGGGATGTACTGGAGTAGTACTGGAGATGCCTTATGTACCATGTCCCATCTCATACTGACGCACTGAAAAGATACTAAAACCTTTGCTAGATCAGTTTCATATAGTTTCATATCAAATGAATGCAGGTACCACTAAACATAATTATATTAATATGTTTTCTGTCTTTTAACAAGGGACACAGACACTATGGTCTATCAGTCAGAGATAGAGAGAGTAGTGTTATCGTGTGGTATTTATGGATTATCACTGGGCAATATTACACATGTTACTGTGAGTAGAGGTGTCTGAGTGAGGAAGGATCTCATGGATGGGCAGGTGGGTGTGTTTTTGTAAATGTGAGTGTGGTTGGGACAGCTGAGGGATGAGGTAAGTGTGAGCTGAGGTGTGCGTGGTGTAGTAGGGGACATCCCATTTTATGTATTTGTGCTTTGACTAAATGTTTTTCATTGCTTGTGGCAGGAAATATGTATTTATTGTCTGTATCTGTGTCTTTCTCTCCTAATCGCCCAAGACAAATTTCTCCACTCTAGGAGACAATAATCTAACTTATCTTCTCTTATAAAATGTATGAAATTATCTGTGTGTGTGTGTGTGTGCGTGTGTGTGTGTGTGTGTGCGTGTGTGTGTGTGCGTGTGTGTGTGTGTGTGTGTGTGCGGGTGTGTGTGTGTGTCCTCAGTGAACTGTATCAGTCTCTGCAGTATCTTCCAGCTGCAGCAGTCAGTTCAGTTTCTGTTCACTTTGACTGAGGGAGGTTTTTGTACGACGCTTTTTCACTGTGTGAACACATACTGACTGTTGATGTTGTGTTCACTCTGACAGTAGTAAACTGCTGCATCTTCAGCCTGGACTCCACTGATGATCAGAGCGAAGTCAGAGTTTGATCCACTGCCTATAAAACGATCTGGAATCCCTGATGCTCGAGTGGTGGCAAGATAAATGAGGAGTTTAGGTTTTTCTCCATCTCTCTGTTGGTGCCAGGCTAAATAGTTGTAAACATTAACATTCTGACTGGTTTTACAGGTGATGGTGACTGAGCCTCCTACAGAAGTGCTGACTACTCCAGGCTGAGTCACTGTGACCTGACCTCTGGACTCTGAGGACACAGAGACAGAAAGATAAAACAGAGTCATGGTTTTGTGGGCTTCATTTCAGAGGGACAGATGTTGATAGAGGAGTTGGATTCTCTGGACTTTACCTGTGAAGCAGCAGCAGAGGAGAGTCCAGATGAGGACGGAGACCAAAGTCATGTTTTTGATGAGGAGGATTTCTGTGTCTTGTGTTGTCATGAAGGACAGCTGTCAGTCATCCAGTCTTCAACTCTCAGGACTATAAACTCTCCCAGAGCACTAGAGCATGGTGCTGCTGATGCAAAGTGGCTCTCTATGGAAATGCTCTGACTGACTCCAACAGGGACTGGGATCAATCTGATCATGTTGATTATCAATGGATCAATGACATTAATGGAATAAATATTAGAAATCCTGAAAAACCCAGGTTTGGGCCTTCTGAAATGTCATATATTGAACTAATTTAAACATAAGCAGTCATGAAACAATAGCATGATGTGTTGAGGACAGCTCCAGTTGAGTGACTCTGTGTGTTTGCATATGTGTCCTTCCTCTCTGCTCCCAGCCGTTAAGAGGCCAGTGTTGATCAGTGTGTGTCCAGGCCTTTCACAGCCACTGACACCACAGCAGCTCAATGATGATGTCTGTGACTCTACTGCTGGCCACCCTGGGGCTCCTTGTTCAGGGTGAGACTCTCTGCTGAAAACTTTGCTTCAGGATGGAACCAGGTTCACCACAATGATGTTCTGCTATGATGGAGAAACACTGAAACCAGCAGCATTGACCTTCTTCCATGTATTCTCCATGTTAAAGAAATGATCCTCTTCTGTTTGGATGTTGATCTTTCTCCAAGATGGATTTGTCTCAATAACTCTTCTCCTCTTGTTGATGTTTTTCAGGTTCATCAGGAGAAATCATCCTGACTCAGACTCCTGGAGCTCAATCTGTTGTTCCAGGTCAGACTGTTTCTATCAGATGTAAAGCCAGTTCAAGTATGAGCAACTACTGTCATTGGTACCTTCAGAAACCTGGAGAAACTCCTAAACTCCTGATTTATCGAGCTACAACCCGTCAGTCTGGAGTTTCAGATCGTTTCAGTGGCAGTCAGTCAGGAACTGACTTTTCTCTGACCATCAGTAGAGTCCAGAGTGAAGATGCAGGAGTTTATCATTGTGGACAGAGTGGTCACAGCTTCCCGTTCACACAGTGAAAAAGCGTCGTACAAAAACCTCCCTCAGCTGCAGAGGAACTGATCTGATCCACAGCTGCACTGAAAGTAAAAGATCATATATAATGTCTGAACCAAACATCATGTAGTAATTATGTTTCATACTGAATATTTTGACTATATTACAATTAGCAAATTTTTTTCCCCCATTCATTTCAGTCAAAGTTCTCACTTAAAACAGTTCATGAGACTGAGTTAAAGTCAGAAGGACAAACATCACAGACAAGTTAGTAGCTTCACATGAAAACACATCAGTGTTTTTTAATTAAGTTTTAATTAGATTATTATTATTTTTACTTGTTTGCCCAACAAACACAGTGAGTGAAGGGACACAGAATATGATGTTGTTGAGCTTCAGTTGTAAATCAGTGGCAGTTAAAGTTTATTTCAAGTTTTTTTCTTTTTCCAGGTTTCTGTTGAGACATTTTTAAGTGTTAATTTTCATTGAAGAATATAATAGACTTTAATTCATGTCAAGTCTATTTATGCTGGTGATGATTTTCAAAGTATGTCCAATATTTTAATCAATGGCCACACCTTTTTTAACTTGTTTAATGTACATTGTAACAGAATCTTGATCCTTTTATTTTCACCTATCCTACCTCATATATGCAACTAAAATATTTAATCACGATAAGAGAAATCAGGGAATACATTGATTATATCATTAGGTTGATAGTTGTTGACATTGTATTGGATAAGATAATGGATTAATTATTAACATACAAGACTGAATAAAATGTTAATTATGCCTTAACTTTATGTCATACCAAATTAGTTTTTACAGTTGGCTGTTTTATATACCATAGTTTAAAAAGTTCATAGATGTCCAACTGTTGTGATTCAAAACAATAAATGTCTATTTTAGGTCAAGTTTGAACAAGGCAATGTGTAATTACAGTTCACATGCAATTATTTCATATATCAAACTAAAACCAAGTGAACATGAGAACTAACAAATTCCAATAAATATTATGATCATTTGATTGATCCATTGATAATCAGCATGATGAGATTGATCCCAGTCCCTGTTGGAGTCAGTCCAAGCATTTCCATAGAGAGCCACTTTGCATCAGCAGCACCATGCTCCAGTGCTCTGGGAGAGTTTATAGTCCTGAGAGTTGAAGACTGGATGACTGACAGCTGTCCTTCATGACAACACAAGACACAGAAATCCTCCTCATCAAAAACATGACTTTGGTCTCCGTCCTCATCTGGACTCTCCTCTGCTGCTGCTTCACAGGTAAAGTCCAGAGAATCCAACTCCTCTATCAACATCTGTCCCTCTGAAATGAAGCCCACAAAACCATGACTCTGTTTTATCTTTCTGTCTCTGTGTCCTCAGAGTCCAGAGGTCAGGTCACACTGACTCAGCCTGGAGCAGTGAGATCTGCTGTAGGAGGCTCAGTCACCATCAGATGTAAAGTCAGTCCTGCTCCGAGCTATTTCCACTGGTACCAACAGAGAGATGGAGAAAAACCTAAACTTTTCATTAAAGGCACTTCCACTCGAGAATCAGGGATACCAGGTCGTTTTACAGGCAGTGGATCAAACTCTGACTTCACTCTGAGCATCAGTGGAGTCCAGGCTGAAGACGCAGCAGTTTACTACTGTAAGGGACATAATTTTATCAATAGTCAGGAGGTGTTCACACAGTGAAAAAGCGTCGTACAAAAACCTCCCTCAGCTGCAGAGGAACTGATCTGATCCACAGCTGCACTGAAAGTAAAATATCATAATGTTTGAACACAACATTATGTAATAATGTTTTACACTGAACATTTTGACTTAAAGCAGATATCAGTGGAATGTTTTTGTTAATATAAGTCCTAAATAGTCCTATTTTCCGTCAGCAATCACTTACATGAAGTATTTCAGCCTAAACACGAGTCTCTCCGTCGCTCTGCTCTGCTGTAACCCGAGGAGAAAATTTTCCTTGTGGGATACAAGTGTTATCCAATGAGGGGAGAGAACGGCATGAAGGGCTGTGTGTGCAGCCAAGGGATGCGCGTGAATGTGGTGACGTAGCACGAGGACCAATTGATGCCTGACAAGGGCGGGGGCTGCTAACTCATGGTGCGTTCAAGGAAACTCGTACTTTGTGTTTTTCCTTCCTGTGAAGTCATACCAGTTCGATCTGGTACGAGTTCACGGGTCGGAAGTTACGAGTGGCCGTTATAGCGAACTTTCACAGACAACAGGACGGTAAAAACACGAGCTACGGGTTACCTGGAACGCTACCAAGTCGCAGTTGTGACTTGAAGCTGTAACTTACGGTTTCAAAAGCCTGCCTTGAACACAGCATTAGCCGAAACGGCCGTGCCACTGATATCTGCTTTAACTACAATTAACTTAATTTTCTTTTTTTATTCATTTTAGTCAAAGTCAGAGTGACAGACATCACAGATGAGTTAGCTTCACATGACACAGTGTTTCTCTTGTTCAGAATTAAGGTTTTATTGAGAGTATTTTACTGATGTATCCAACAAACACAGTGAGTGAAGGGACATGATGTTGTTGAGCTTCAGTTGTAAATCAGTTTCAGTTAAAGATTATTTCAAGTTTTTGTTGAGAAGTGTTAAATATCATTGAAGAAAATAATAGACTTAATTTATGTCATAAATCCTTGATCCTTTTAGGTTTACCGATACAGTATTAATCCTAACTCATATACAACTATTATTTAAAAATATTTTACCACAATAAGAGAAAACAATCAATTCATTGATTATATCATTATGTTAATAGTTGTACCAGTATCAGAGTTCCAGTGAGTCAGGTCTGGACTGGGGACACTGGTCTGTCCTCAGTGTCTCTGAGACCAGAGTCTGGGAGCTCTGGGTAATTTCAAATCTTTTATTAAACTTAACTCCCTCTAGTGGACTGCGGCAGAGGAGACTTTTACTCTGTTGGTTTTCTTCAGACTGGATGAAACTTCTCGTCAGTTTTTTCACTTCCCTCTTTCAGCCCAGTAACCATGGGAACAGACAGGCATCACTGCTGATCCATGACAACGGTTTCAGAACAAAATATGAAAAAGTTCAAAACCCCTCTTTTGTGTTAATGTTTAATCTCCAAAAATATAAATTCAAAGTTTAAATGAAAAAGTCACAAAATGAGAAATGTTCTAAAGTGTGTCTGAAAAAATATCATTTAAAAAAGAGAAAATACTTTGCTCATTTAATTAACATATTAAAACCCATGAAATTAACCCCTCATTCATTAATTTTCTATACCACTTATCCTGCAGAAGGGTGAAGGGTGAACTGGAGCCTGTCTCAGCTGACTTCGGGTGAGAGGCAGGATACACCCTGGACAGGTCGCCAGTCTGTTGCAGGGCAAACATATACAGACAGACAACCATTCACACTTATGGGCAATTTATATCATATGTGTTGCCAATTAACCTAACCTGAAGGTCTTTGGTTTGTGGGAGCAAACCGGTCGGACACCTCTAGCTGAGGCGACAGTGACCACTGCAACACCGTGCCGCCCCGATGAATCCACTTCATTCAAACTTCTTTTTAAACAGAACAGTGATGTAGGTAATTTCACAGATTCTGTGAAAAATTTTATATTTTTGAAAATCAGTAAAAAAAAAAAAAAAGGGAGATTTTTTTTTGTCCCTGTGCTTGTTTTAACATGTGAAGACACAACTGTATTTTCTCAATACGCAATATAATGTCCAAACATCACTGTCAAAATTGATAACAGTTACTTTTCTAGTTTGTCTGTGATGTGCTGAAGAAAACCCTGAAGTTTCTTTAAATCACAAATATCAACTACAATTTTTCATAAATGTCCAACTGTTGAGATTCAAAACAATAAATGTCTATTTTAGGTCACGTTTGAACAAGGCAATATGTGGTTACAGTTCACATCCAATTATTTCAGATACCAAAATAAAACCAAGTGAACATGAGAACTAACAAATTCCAATAAATATTATGATCATTTGATTGATCCATGATAATCAGCATGATGAGACTGATCCCAGTCCCTGTTGGAGTCAGTCAGAGCATTTCCATAGAGAGCCACTTTGCATCAGCAGCACCATGCTCCAGTGCTCTGGGAGAGTTTATAGTCCTGAGAGTTGAAGACTGGATGACTGACAGCTGTCCTTCATGACAACACAAGACACAGAAATCCTCCTCATTAAAAACATGACTTTGGTCTCCGTCCTCATCTGGACTCTCCTCTGCTGCTGCTTCACAGGTAAAGTCCAGAGAATCCAACTCCTCTATCAACATCTGTCCCTCTGAAATGAAGCCCACAAAACCATGACTCTGTTTTATCTTTCTGTCTCTGTGTCCTCAGAGTCACGAGGTCAGGTCACACTGACTCAGCCTGGAGCAGTGAGATCTGCAGTAGGAGACTCAGTCACCATCAGATGTAGAGTCAGTCAGAATGTTTACAGCAACAACCGTTTAGCCTGGTACCAACAGAGAGATGGAGAAAAACCTAAACTCCTCATTTATGTTGCTTCCAATCGAGCATCTGGGATTCCAGGTCGTTTTACAGGCAGTGGATCAAACTCTGACTTCACTCTGAGCATCAGTGGAGTCCAGGCTGAAGATGCAGCAGTTTACTACTGTCAGAGTGTACACGACAGTCCATGGAGGTTCACACAGTGAAAAAGCGTCGTACAAAAACCTCCCTCAGTCAAACAGAACAGAAACTAAACTGACTGCTGCAGCTGGAAGATACTGCAGAGACTGACACAGTTCACTGAGCATACACACATAGTTCCAGTGAAAAAGCCCAATCAGACCATTAATATCACAACTCCATCAAGCACAGTCAGCTCCACTGACGTCCATACATCCATCTGATTCAATATTAAGGAAACATCAATGTCCACAGACTATGTTAAAGTCTCTGCACACTGAAGCCTCACATTTGCAATGTCACAAGTGTTTTCTGTGGCAGAAACACTGGCTTTGTCATTAACATAATGTGTCTGAAACACAATATAAACTGTACATGACACATTCAAAAGTGTAGCCAGAGGATTAAATTGAACTTTGAACACAATTTGCTGATCAACTGTTTCAGGAGGAACTTTGGTATCTAATGTCTGAGATGCTCTGATGAAATATTTATTACTGCTGGAAAAATGGATCATAGCAACAAATGAAATATAAACTAGAGGGGACCAAGGATGGCGCCTTGTGGAACGCCTAGAGTAAATTTGGTTATAGCAGATGAACATTAAGCAAGTTAGAAAAAAAATGTGTAATGGTGATGACTGATTAACACTGTGAGAGAAAATAAGAGGGACATGTGCTATTTATATATAAGTCAACAGTATCAGTGGCTGCACTTTAAAATTTCTTATATGAAACCATATCCAGAGTTTTAATCAGTGAGAATGATTGAATGAGTCAGTTGTTCCAGCAGTGAGGAGGACACAGCATGATGTGTTGAGGACAGCTCCAGTTGAGTGACTCTGTGTGTTTGCATATGTGTCCTTCCTCTCTGCTCCCAGCCGTTAAGAGGCCAGTGTTGATCAGTGTGTGTCCAGGCCTTTCACAGCCACTGACACCACAGCAGCTCAATGATGATGTCTGTGACTCTACTGCTGGCCACCCTGGGGCTCCTTGTTCAGGGTGAGACTCTCTGCTGAAAACTTTGCTTCAGGATGGAACCAGGTTCACCACAATGATGTTCTGCTATGATGGAGAAACACTGAAACCAGCAGCATTCACCTTCTTCCATCTATTCTCCATGTTAAAGGAATGATCCTCTTCTGTTTGGATGTTGATCTTTCTCCAAGATGGATTTGTCTCAATAACTCTTCTCCTCTTGTTGATGTTTTTCAGGTTCATCAGGAGAAATCATCCTGACTCAGACTCCTAGAGCTCAGTCTGCTGTTCTAGGTCAGACTGTTTCTATGTTGTGTAAATCCAGTACATACCTTGAGGATGACATCCACTGGTACCTCCACAAACCTGGAGAAACTACTAAACTCCTGATTCGTGATGATACAATCCGTTACTCTGGAGTCCCAGAACGTTTTAGTGGAAGTAAATCCAGAGGTATTGACTTCACTCTGACCATCAGCGGAGTTCAGGCTGAAGATGCAGGAGTTTATTACTGTCAACAGGATGAAACCCGCCCGTTCACACAGTGATACAACGTCGTACAGAAACCTCCCTCAGCTGCAGAGGAACTGACCTGACTAAACAGCTGCACTGAAACTAAAACGTGGTTTGACTTCAACATAGTATTAAAAATAATTTCCTCAAATATATTCTATTCAATAAATTTACAATTTAAGGTGTTTTTATCAAACCCAAACTGTTTGATCAAATGGCTCTTTTGGAGTTGTTAAATTTTCCAATTCATATTTTATCAAACACATTAAGTAGGTGTCAACCAATACAATACAGTACATTGTGAAGAGCAAGTCAAATAAACCTAAACTTACTTAATTTTTTGCAAAAACTATGTTATGTTGAACTCCAAATATCCATCAAATGAAGGATTTATTTTACAGATAGCATTACAGGTCAAATGTCTAATTTTCCCACATGAAATATTGAAGAAAAAAGCACAGTTGAACTATATCATCTGTCATAAAGAGAAACGAAGGAGAGCTGCAGCGTGAGTGCATACTCAGTGAATATCACTCTATGCTGATGATACTTGACTTTATATCCCCAAAAGATACAGAGACATTACATTTCTGTTTGTCAAACAACACAAAAGTTGACAAGTCCAATTTGCCATTCAAGGCTACCAATTTATTAATAGAAAAATATTAAATGTATGAGAAAAAAAAGTCGTTTGTGGGTGTGAATGTTTTTTTAAATGTTTTTAAATGTTTTGTGTATACAAAGGGATTAATGAAAACATTCTTGGCAAATGTTTTCACTTTCGTCCGTCTTGCACCGGTCCAAGAATTTCACCATGCGCGCTGAGGCTCATGGAAAATGTAGTGTGAATACACTTTGCTTTCCGAAACTCCTCGTAGTCCTCCTCCTCGTAGTCCTCCAAAAAAAAAAAAAAAATATAAATATTAAGAATAAAATTAGTGCAAACACATAGAGCCTAAGAAGCATTAAAAATAAGAATTAGCACTTTCTGATCAATACTCTGATGAAGTTATTGATCCATTGATAATCAGCATGATGAGATTGATCCCAGTCCCTGTTGGAGTCAGTCAGAGCATTTCCATAGAGAGCCACTTTGCATCAGCAGCACCATGCTCCAGTGCTCTGGGAGAGTTTATAGTCCTGAGAGTTGAAGACTGGATGACTGACAGCTGTCCTTCATGACAACACAAGACACAGAAATCCTCCTCATCAAAAACATGACTTTGGTCTCCGTCCTCATCTGGACTCTCCTCTGCTGCTGCTTCACAGGTAAAGTCCAGAGAATCCAACTCCTCTATCAACATCTGTCCCTCTGAAATGAAGCCCACAAAACCATGACTCTGTTTTATCTTTCTGTCTCTGTGTCCTCAGAGTCCAGAGGTCAGGTCACAGTGACTCAGCCTGGAGCAGTGAGCTCTGCTGTAGGAGGCTCAGTCACCATCAGATGTAGAGTCAGTCAGAATGTTTATGCTGACGGCAACGGGCACCATTCATACTGGTACCAACAGAGAGACGGAGAAAAACCTAAACTCCTCATTTACTACACTTCCACTCGAGAATCGGGGATTCCAGGTCGTTTTACAGGCAGTGGATCAAACTCTGACTTCACTCTGAGCATCAGTGGAGTCCAGGCTGAAGATGCAGCAGTTTACTACTGTAAGAGTTTACACAACAGTCCATGGAGGTTCACACAGTGAAAAAGCGTCGTACAAAAACCTCCCTCAGTCAAACAGAACAGAAACTAAGCTGACTGCTGCAGCTGGAAGATACTGCAGAGACTGATACAGTTCACTGAGGACACACACACACACACACACACACACAAACACAGTTCCAGCGAAAAAGCCCAATCAGACCATTAATATCACAACTACATCAAGCACAGTCAGCTCCACTGACGTCCACAGATCCATCTGATTCAATATTAAGGAAACATCAATGTCCACAGACTGGAACCCCAGGAGTAAATTTCTTTATAGGTGATGAACATTAAGCAAGTGAGAAAAAAAATTACCAGACAGGAAGGGCCGTAGCCAGGATTTTTGAAATACCGAGGTCATAGTCGTGGTGCGCGGGGGGGTGGCGTCAGAAATTTGGGGCAATTTTATATTAAAAGGCTTCAATCTGGTGCACTTTGACAGATAAAAACTACACACATCATATTAGATTAATGCCATTTTTTATGATATTATCATCACTAGTGATCATCCAGAGAAGACCCAACTTCACTGAATTCTGATGAGAACACACCACCTATTACAAACAGTAGACTAGCTCCTCACATTCGTAGCAGCCACAGAGTAGCAAAAATATTATATTATAAAGTTTAATTCCAGCTCGAAAAAAAAAAGTCTGAAATGCAATGTGATGGTCCTGGTTGTTAACATAAAGATGAACAGGTTTCTAGGGTGAATTGTGCACTCTTTTTTTACCATAGCTATAGCCTACTATCTTTGGGGTGACTTCCTTCTGGAGCGTCAGCTGTGTTCCTCACTTTGAAACAGGCCCAGGAAGTTTGTTTGCTTTTCCTTATAGTTACCACAAACATACATCTGACTGCTCCTTGTTGCAGCAAATTTTGGTTGTTGGTTTGTGTAGTATTTCACATTTCTATGCATATTTTTTACGAGTAAAATATTGGTGTCAAACTTCATTTCGGTTGTATGGTCTTCTTTGAATGGGAAAATATGAAAAGGTCTAGGTGAAATCAAAATGAGCCAAAAACAGTTGTATTTGGATGGAGTGAATATTATGACACAGGCTATTAGTGAAATATAGCCTAATTAGTTTTCCAAAGGTCAAATTCCACCTGGACATACGTATCTCTGATAATAAAACAGCTTCAAAATTGCTCAGGTTCATTTTTTTAGCATCTACTTTTACTCAGTTAGCCTACACATTACTTATTCATTTGCCTGATATCCCATGATTCAAAGGTAGATTTTACGCTAATGTGATTTTTGTTAGTATTCTTACTAGGCAGAGATGAAAAATTTACATTTTCTACTGTAGCCTACTCCAGACATGTCTGTAGTAATCTCACCGGTCTTAGCTTTCTTTAAATAAATAAATAAATAAATAAAAAAGACTGAAATAAAACTAATGGTTGCCTAAACTTTACACCGTATGCTCTTTGTTAAATCTGTCCAAAATTTTTTAGAAACAATTTCACAGTCTTTGTTTGTGAAATATTTGTGCTTGTGCACCACATATGCTCATATCTTGTGCATCTCCTGGGGGCTAAGCCCCCCCTGTCCTTAAAACTTAGTGACGCCCCTGTCTGTAAACATAAAATTTATCATGTCACTGTGCTTTTCACATAAAGTTGATGGAAGAATGGACAGTGCAGATGCCCCCTCAGTATAGTATCTGCAGGAAAGAGGTCTCTGCTCTCCCCCACTTAGCTCAACTAGTGCATAGTGCAGGACACAGACAGTAA
Source organism: Trachurus japonicus (assembly GCF_045865225.1). Taxonomy (NCBI): domain Eukaryota; kingdom Metazoa; phylum Chordata; class Actinopteri; order Carangiformes; family Carangidae; genus Trachurus; species Trachurus japonicus. The sequence goes on along the minus strand of NC_140917.1, from coordinate 8,658,764 downwards.
ACGGCGCTGGATTGACCCTATTAAACAGCTGTTTTCTCCGCATACATGAGGTTCCGTCCCGAAATAATACAGCGCTTCAAGTGCACGTATGTACGAAACTTTTACAGTGTAACAACTGGTTGGAAAGAGCAGTTTATCTAGAGCCAACTCACTCAGTAGCCTTCTCCTCCATGCACACAGGCTCCGCGACGCGCTGTATCACTCGCTTTTTCCGAATGAATCGCCTTTTTTCCCGCGACCAGTAAACAAACACCAGCGTACGTGAGGGCGTCAATAAACAAGAGCATTATAGGCCTACCGGAATTGTTGTTTGGACAAGAGAGGAGTCACTCAGTCACCTTCCATCTGTCCTCCCTAATACTTTGCACTTTTTTTTTTTTTTTCATTCATTAGGCCGAAAAAAATACCGAGGTCATGACCTCGGTGTCCTCAATGGTAGCTACGGCCTTGCAGACAGGTGAACACTGTGAGACAAAATAAGAAGAACATGTGCTGTTTATGCATAAGTCAACAGTATCAGTGGCTGCACTTTAAAATTTCTTATATGAAACCATATCCAGAGTTTTAATCAGTGAGGATGAGTGAGTTGTTCCAGCAGTGAGGAGGACACAGCATGATGTGTTGAGGACAGCTCCAGTTGAGTGACTCTGTGTGTTTGCATATGTGTCCTCTTAACCAGCCGTTAAGAGGCCAGTGTTGATCAGTGTGTGTCCAGGCCTTTCACAGCCACTGACACCACAGCAGCTCAATGATGATGTCTGTGACTCTACTGCTGGCCACCCTGGGGCTCCTTGTTCAGGGTGAGACTCTCTGCTGAAAACTTTGCTTCAGGATGGAACCAGGTTCACCACAATGATGTTCTGCTATGATGGAGAAACACGGAAACCAGCAGCATTGACCTTCTTCCATCTATTCTCCATGTTCAAGAAATGATCCTCTTCTGTTTGGATGTTGATCTTTCTCCAACATGGATTTGTCTCAATAACTCTTCTCCTCTTGTTGATGTTTTTCAGGTTCATCAGGAGAAATCATCCTGACTCAGACTCCTGGATCTCAGTCTGTTGTTCTTGGTCAGACTGTTTCTATGTTGTGTAAATCCAGTACATACCTTGATGCTGACATCCACTGGTACCTCCACAAACCTGGAGAAACTACTAAACTCCTGATTTATGATGATACAAATCGTTACTCTGGAGTCCCTGAACGTTTTAGTGGAAGTAAATCCAGAGGTATTGACTTCACTCTGACCATCAGTGGAGTTCAGGCTGAAGATGCAGGAGTTTATTACTGTCAACAGGATGAGAGTTCCCCGTTCACACAGTGATACAACGTCGTACAAAAACCTCCCTCAGCTGCAGAGGAACTGATCTGACTACACAACTGCACTGAAACTAAAACATGGTTTGACTTCAACATATTCTCGTGTTTTAAAAAGATTTTCCTCAAATAAGTATTCTATTCACTAAATTTACAATTTAATGTAATTTTATCAAACCAGTACTGTTTAATCAAATGGCTTCTTTGTTAACATTTCATTTCATATTTTAACAAACACATAGGTGTCAGTCAATATAATACATTGTGAAGAAAAAGTCAAATAAATCTAAACTTACTTAATTTATTGTAAAAACAATGTTATAACAAAAGATTAATTTCAAATTGAACTCAAATTATCCATCAAATGAATTATTTTTTTTTTCAGATGGCATGACAGTTCAAATGTCTAATTTTCCCACATGAAATATTGAAGAAAAAAGCACAGTTGAACTATATCATCTGTCAAGTGAAACAAAGGAGAGCTGCAGAGTGAGTGCATACTCAGTGAATATCACTCTACGCTGATGATACTTGACTTTATATCCCCAAAAGACACAGAGGGCCCTAGTTTGCTGGCGCAGCGCAGGTGGCGCAAGGTAGCGCAGCCGGTCTAATGCAAGTTTCAACCAGCGCAGCCTAGCGCAAAGTCAGATTGGAAGATTGGCAGATCGCGCTGCGCTGAGATAGGCGTGGCCGCGCAGCAGGGGGAGGCGTCACAGATTCAGCTTGGTGCAGTGGAAGTTTTGTGCGAAAATGTCCCGCTGAGGTTGCGCTGAAAGCTCGCCACCTCAAACCAGGTCTAATCTCAGCGCAGGGCGAAGCACAGCAGGTGCAGTGGAAGTTTGGCTGACTGACCTGCAGTGCACACACGTCACCAAGACCTCACAGGCAGATCTCCACAGTTCCAGACACATTTCAATGCAATAAATATCCACAATAACCACTATTTAATGCAACTAACGGAATCAACACGTGAATTTATATCTATATAGATTGTCCCGTCACATCTGACGTCAGATCAAAGCAGAGATCAAAGGCTGTTGGTGCGTAAAGGAAACTCCACCTGAATTAACACAGCAGGGACGAACTGGCACTGAAAAGCAGCTGTGGATGTCCCAAGCAGGACTGAGGGTGGATGACTGCATGTCGCTGCCGTGTTGAGATACCACTCTGCCCTTGTGATGATCCCCTTTATTTATTTATTTACTTATTAATTCATAAGCGCGTGCGACTGCATCACGCAGCCGTAATGAAAAACAAAACACAAATCATTATCTCTCTTAGTCCACCACAACAGTCTCGGTATCAGATAGTCAGTATATAGCCTACTACAGTATACTCAGCATCTCTATCACAGAAAAAAAAGAGAAAAAAAGAGACGGACAGAGAGAGAGAGAGAGGAGGACTGAGAGAGAGAGAGAGAGGGAGAGAGAGAGCGTCCTTTACGCTGATTTCATGGTGTTTGTTCATGTTGTGATTAGTGTAGCCTACACCCAGAGGTTGCGCTAGACTTTTTCGTCGCCGGTCATTTTGACTGACGGGGTCATAAAAATTCCGTCATAATCTATTTTTACCGGTCACTTTATTTATTTTTTTAAATGATAATAATGCCATATTCATATGGAGGTTATTTTCTATCATAAATCAAGAGCATATTATGTTGATTTGAGAGCATTACTTTTTGATTTGACGTTCAGAAAACTCTGCTCTCATATTCAAATTTACTCTGCTCGCGCTCAAACTATGTGCTCGATGTTTAAACCTGTGCTCTCGGATTCAAAGTTGCCCTGCTCGTGCTCAAACTTTGCTTTCGCATTCAAGTTTGCCCTGCTCGTGCTCAAACTGTGTGCTCGCACTTGGTCACAGCTGCCTGCGCAGAGTGTTTCCTCTTGCGCGGAAGTCCTGCTCTCGGATCTCTGCTCTGCTCACGGAGTTTCTGTCAACTGTCAACCAATAGAAGACCGGCTACTGTTGACCAATCAGATCATCCCTACTTCTATGCTTCTTTGTGGGTGCGTTCACTGTAATTCAAGGAGCGTCACATACGGGCGGGCACTCTTTCTACCGGGTTTATCTATTTCTGCCCCACAGGCTGTTAACTCATTGAGTGCCGCGCTCCTTTCCAAAGTTTTAGTCAAGTGTACCGGCAAATTAGACCATATTTGACTTTTTATTTTAGAGCCATAGTGTATTCTATATTATTGCCACCAACACATACTGTGGCTCATTTGAAAGGTTTAACTTTATCCTTCAAATGGCCACAAACCGTTTGTTTCTACGTGCCTCCGTTCCTGAGAAAAGTCAAGCTAAACATGGCTGGGTTTCACCAAAATCCCTCCTTTTTTTCTAGAAAAGGAGATAGAGCGTCTTTTATGAAAGGTGCGCTGTTTGTGCCTGTCGCTCTTCTCACACTCGCATTTCTGGATCAAAGGGCTCGTATAAGATAAATATACACAACAATTGTTGTTCTATTCACAAAACCACCATCGGGGGCGGGGGGGGGCGCCACTAAACAACAATAACACAGACGCACCGTGCCGTGTCACAGCCTCTCGCCGCGGAACGTGAGGGTCTGTCGGCCACAGCGGCTCGCGAACACCGGTCCCGCCGGTGGTCGCGGTCCGTCTGTGGTACGGGTCGGTGATGCCGGTCTGCTTTGGCCCAGAGACCATCAGATTTTACCGCGGGAGGACTTTGGGGAGGACACGGTGTTGCTCCAGATGAAGACCGGGCGGGACAGTCGGCTGAGAGCTTCCTGGTTCAGCTCCCAGCTGCTGCAGCCTCGCGGGTGAGAGCAGAGCAGCTGCGGCGCAGCTGCGCTGCATCCACATGCAGAACTCCGTTTGCAGAAGCTGAGTTATGATAAAAACTTCCAGATCATGAGCTGTCATGTGACTTTGATCGTCATCTATTTCAGTTCTCCTCGTCGTAGAGTCCCCAAATTTACATATAATGTGTATTAAAGTGTCTATTTTCATAATTTAAAAAAAAAGCAAAAAACGAAAAATTTCGTTTTTGGCACTCAACGCATGGGAACGAAAAACGAGAAATTACGTGGTTGGCACTCAATGAGTTAAATGTGGCGGCTCCCTTTATGTTTTAACAACTTTTGGAATAAAATATCAGTTAATTAATACACAAGCGCCCGTGCTTTTCATTACAATAGGTAGCTATATAAACATAAACTAGCAGTAGTAGCGGATGGGTGCCTTATGTATGTTTTTTTTTTTTTATCCACGTTCATCGGTATATATGTTTTATAGTCTAAATGCCAAGAGTCACTTGTAAGTGCTGTGATGGAACAGTGGTTAAGGCAGATGACAGTAGCTCTTTTTGTTGATCATGGGACCGCTGGTTCGAATCCCGGCCCTGCCGGCACCCTCATGTTATGCTATTTGATTTTTATGATTTTTTTTTTTTCATTGAAACGCTTAACAAGAGATGGTGGGTTACCATGCGTGATTAAAAACATGATGAAATGAAAATTAAAAAAATATGCCATGATGATAATAATTTTGGTGCGTGACACCCGGGGGTCAAAGCCAGGGGGCGCACTACTTTGGATCAGTGCAACGCAAGTGTGTGTTTTGAAAGCGAGGCTGATTTATGCATGGCCACATTAGGCTTAGCATTAGCTTCCCTGACACTACAAATTGTAGCCTATATTGAAACGATATGGAAGCATAGACTGTAAAAAGATGAAAGAGGTACAATATAGTAGGTATCTGGCAACATGAAACAATAAACTTACTTGAGTACTTCGGTCGGCCATGGTGACTGTCTCCCCGCTCACTCAGTCTCTTTCTTCTTGGGAAAGCACTGATTATTACTATTATCATCATGGCATATTTGGCATACCCACCATCTCTTGTTAAGCGTTTCAATGAAAAAAAAAATCATAAAAATCAAATAGCATAACATGAGGGTGCCGGCAGGGCTGGGATTCGAACCAGCGGTCCCATGATCAACAAAAAGAGCTACTGTCATCTGCCTTAACCACTGTTCCATCACAGCACTTACAAGTGACTCTTGGCATTTAGGCTATAAAACATATATACCGATGAACGTGGATAAAAAAAAAAAACATACATAAGGCACCCATCCGCTACTACTGCTAGTTTATGTTTATATAGCTACCTATTGTAATGAAAAGCACGGGCGCTCGTGTATTAATTAACTGATATTTTATTCCAAAAGTTGTCAAAACATAAAGGGAGCCGCCACATTTAACAGCCTGTGGGGCGGAAATAGATAAACCCGGTAGAAAGAGTGCCCGCCCGTATGTGACGCTCCTTGAATTACAGTGAACGCACCCACAAAGAAGCATAGAAGTAGGGATGATCTGATTGGTCAACAGTAGCCGGTCTTCTATAGGTTGACAGTTGACAGAAACTCCGTGAGCAGAGCAGAGATCCGAGAGCAGGACTTTCCTCCGCGCAAGAGGAAACACTCTGCGCAGGCAGCTGTGACCAAGTGCGAGCACACAGTTTGAGCACGAGCAGGGCAAACTTGAATGCGAAAGCAAAGTTTGAGCACGAGCAGGGCAACTTTGAATCCGAGAGCACAGGTTTAAACATCGAGCACATAGTTTGAGCGCGAGCAGAGTAAATTTGAATATGAGAGCAGAGTTTTCTGAACGTCAAATCAAAAAGTAATGCTCTCAAATCAACATAATATGCTCTTGATTTATGATAGAAAATAACCTCCATATATTCAATAGCATTCAATTTTAATTCCTGTTTAATTCATATCAAGTCCAAACAAATTGAACAGAGAATGCTCCGGAGCAGAGTCGGCGTCAGAGCACATCTAACTGTGGGTCAGTCAGTGAATGCGGGGGTCAGCACGTTTTCACATAGGCACCGCATAGTGCACCGGCGTTAGCTCTCTCTCTCTCTCTCTCTCTCTCTCTCTCTCTCTCTCTCTCTCTCTCTCTCTGTGCCTCTCTCTCTCTGTGCCTCTCATCTCTCTTTTACGCAGCACGCACGCAGCCGCTGCGCATCACTGAAACAACTGAAGCTATAGACCACACAGCCAGATGCAGCACAAATTCAGACAGGACCAAACCCCACTCAGCTTTACGTGTTATAAACAATGCCACGGCGGGCAGAATACATTAAAATAAGGCTTAACGTTACCTTTGGAAGAGTTGTGCGCGGCGAGTGTGTCCTACCCCCACCGCTTTACCTGTACCGAGACACACCTGTGTAGCTACAGCTACGTAACTTAACAGCTGACTACTGTCGGCCCCTCGGACACTGCAGCTGAATCTCGCCCGTTAAATCATCATCGACCATCATATTTGCACTGACACGACTCCCATCAACATTTAATCCACTTGAAGGAGTTTGAATACTGCGGGAAGCTTTCTGTCTTCTTCTCTGTTGTTAGTGTTTATGTGTGGCAGCGCTACAGCGCCACACACGCTCCACACAGGCCTGGAGGAGGTACTACAGCGTTCTACTGAGCGCACCAGCCAGCTGTGAGTTTGTTTTTTTTTTAAAATCTAATTCTCACCATAGTGACTTTGTGACATTGTATATGTTATATATCGTTATCCACCGCTCCATTTATTGATTATCCGCCGGCTTCATTGTAAACAAATGCACATGGCCAGACGACCATGGCTGTGAATTGCAATCTGTCAAAATGACGGATGGCCTCAAAATTTTTCCATCACCGTTTTAAAAAAACGGTCAATGACGGAAAATATTCGGTTAACGCGACCCCTGCCTACACCTCTCATCTTGCTTAGGGTTTGAAAAAATGTGAGTTTCTTTATTAGTTTATTAGATTGGGCAGGGGTTCTCGGGGAGCATACGTCAGTCCGACTGCCCACAAGTCCGACGGCTCATTTCTCCGACTCCCCATTCTACAGTGTTGAGGTTAGGTTTAGGGTAAGGTTAAGGGTTAGGGTATGGGATCAAATAAGGGTCATAAAGATTCTGTACTTGTACAATGATGTTCAAATGTGTAATAAAGTCTTGTGGTTGTAAAAATATTTTGTGCCCGTGTAAAAACACTTTGTGCGTGTGTAACACAGTTTTGAAGGTGTATAAAAGATTATGTGCAAGTGTAACAAAGTTTTGAAGTTGTAAAAAGATTTTGTGCATGTGTAACAAAGTTTTGAAGTTGTAAAACGATTTTGTGCATGTGTAACAAAGTTTTGAAGTTGTAAAAATAGTTTGTGCATGTGTAAAACATATTTGTATCTGTGGGAATATTTTGTGCATGTGTAAAACTAAATCCGACGGACACACAAATTTCCCACCTTCAAGTGCGACCCTGAAGTTACAAGTTTACAAAACTCAAGTTACAAGTACGAATTTTGACCCTGTTTTGACAGCTGAATGAATAGCCAATCAGCACGTTGCTTGCTGACTTGCCAATCAACCCGGTGCCCACCCATGTGCCAACCTACCATCCAATGAAAGAGCAGCCGCGATTTGAGCGCTTACTTCAGTGGGCACACATCATAATAGTTCCATAGCGAGAATTTCTAATATATCAATAGACTGGCTCTGATAGCACACACACTGGCACCGACTCTGAGGGAGGAAAAGCAGCATGGAGCCAAACGGTCCTGCTCAGGTAAGTTAGTAGGTATTGGGCCGGGCATTTCGCGATATAGACCGAATCGCCTTGTTGTTTACTTACTTCCGGGTAGAAAACCAGCACGTAATTTGAATGAGAACAGCAGTAACGAACGAGAGTTTAGCTATATCATATTTTTCACGCCCTATCACCGTTTAGACAAATCTGAAATGATTGAAGAAACATTACTATTTCTGTGTGTGTGTTTTGTGTTGCTTTGTGGTATTTATTCAGTTTGGGGGAATCACAGTGTCTAGAAAGCATCAGAGGCTGCAGCTGACAGGGACAGCTAACGGTAGCTAAGCTAACGGTAGTTAAGCTAACATCAGGACGTTAGCTGTTAAAGGGGAACTAACCCCTCAGTTTTGGATGACGTGCTCTAAGCTTGAAATTCAAAAAATGCCTTGATTATGGGCGGGACTCCAGGAGCACTCTCCGATCCCCCCTCCCCCCTGCGCCCCATTCACACCCGCGAAATCACACAAAAGAGAAAAAAAAGTAATAAACACACATCGACACTTCTGCTAGCGCTAACGAGCTACTAACGAGCGACTCTAACAGCACTAGTAGCGTGGACACTACTAGGAGAGGACGCCGGAGCCGTGACACCCCTAATAGCAAAGTTCCTTTGGCTTGGATGTGGCCCAAATAAACAGCAAAGATCTGGCCCACTTACGGAAGTGAATGACGGCCCATATCTGGCCCAAGTATATGAAAGCTATGCTTAACCATAACATAACCAGACCTCTACCAGAACTGTACCAACTACATATGGCTTATAGCTGGGCTTCATAGGGCCTGCCTGTATGGCTGTGTTCAGGTAAAGCCTACTGGCTCTTATGTGGCCCCCACGTGGCTGACAAACCAAAATCCAGATTTTACCCAGAACCTAATATACACCAAACCTTTCATCTGGCCCACTTTTGGAAGTGAATGATGGGCCACATCTGGCCCTAAGGTATATAAGCCCAAACTGAACCATAACAAAACCAGACTTCTACCATGAGTAAACTAAATTCAAATAATTATATGGCTCATGGGTCACATACAGAATACGTGTGGCTCAGTTCTGTTGAATCATTGTGGCCCACATGTGGTTGACAGAATAAAACTGGTACTTTTTTTACATCAGATCTATAACACACCTTCCATCTGCCCCACATTATGAAGAGAATGACAGGTCAATTCTGGCACCAAAATTAAAAAATGATAATTTTAGTGCAATAGCAGTACTGATTAAGTTGTTCGATACCTATATAGATCACTTAAATCACACAAAATCAATATAAGAAATTAAGAAACACACAAGTTTCCCTTTAAAATTGTATTTTTTCATACTTCAAAATTGCCTTCAATGAACTGTACAGAACATGTAGAAATTACATCCTTATAAAAACAGAATCAGAAAAAAACTGATCAAATAGGTTACAGTAATACTGTACAAAAATACAAGAACAGTGTAGAAATATTAGAAATTAAGAAAGTTTAATTTGTGCATCAAAACTGTCTGTCTTAACTGTCAGTTTCAGCTTGTATTTTTTGTCTCTCTTCACACCAAGGCCCAGTTTCCCATCACCTCCACCTCCTTGTCTGAAACAGCTGCAGTCAGGGTTTCGTCTACGGCACCTTGAGAACACAGGACATTTTGAAAGAGTAGTGTTAAGGCTGTCAAACAATTAAAATTTTAAATCGCGATTAATCTCAAAATTTCCTAAGTTAATCGTGATTAATCGCATCGTTTTCTTTTTTGCTTGAAATCACAGCAATATGAATGGATAAGAAACATAAGAAAAGAAACATCTGGATGTTTCTTATGCTTTCCATTCATGGTATTTAAAAATCAGCTGTCAGAGAGAGAGAGCAGCCTTGTTTGGTGATAAGAAGAACAAGTTCTCTAGTGTAGCCTAGTCAACATGCAGCTTTTCTGTAACATTACAAGACGGCAACGGCTGAGGTTCCAATGTCACAGCGTTAACTTAATCGTGCGTTTTCTTTTTTCGTGTTATTTTAAAAAAAAAATTAAAAATTAAAAATTTAAATTAAAAAAAAAAAATAGTGCCGTTAAAATAATTTTTGCGTTAACGCGTTTATAAAAAACATTGTGTGAAGTTCCGGTGAATCAAAATAAAATAAATCAGACATTGTAGTAACTTAAATCAAGCTTTTTCATCCCAGGAGCAGTAGGGTTAGCAAAGCTGCTAAAGCTGCTAACCATAGCCTGTCTCTTGCCACCATGGGCTTCAAACACACACTTTATTAAATTAAAACCGAGTTCTGTTCGGCTAACTTACAGCTTTCTCCTCTAAAGATGTAGGTCTAGTGTGTGCCATTAATTATCAGTAGTTCAACAAAAATGTAAAAGGTTTAAAATTCACTTACCCAAAGCAGCAGCCAGTCCAGAAGCTGAGTGAGAGAAAATGAAAATGTCCGGAGGGTGTCGCAGAATAAACTCACCCACTGCCACTTGTGCCAGTTGCATGCCAACTGTAGCCCAAAAGCTAACATCTATCATCTGGGAGAGTGCCTTATTTCAGAACTGTGCCAGAAGAAAAATTCCCTCCAATTTTGAAGGTATGGCAAAACCAACGTGGTTATGATGTGGACCTCATGTGTTTTGCCATTTCGTCAGTTACATAGGGCCAGGTGCTTCTATTACAGAACTACCCCAGAAGAGATATTCCCTCCAATTTTACCAGTCACATACCACATGCGGCCCAAAAGAATATTCTATTATCTGGGCCAAGTGAATCAGTTAAATAAGTGTACCAGAAGAATAATTCCCTCCAAATTTGAATATATGGCAATCCGTATGTGGTTATGATTTGGTCCTCATACATTTTGCCATATCACATCTCAGCCAGAGGTGCCAGCTAAATGCCACATGTGGCCCAAAAGTCAATGCTATTGGGGACAGCATCTACAGCTGATCCGCCGGCTCGTTAGCTCGTTAACGGCTCGTTAGCGCCGGCCGCAATAACGATTCCCATTCAGGCAGCTGTTAGCAGCCGTTAGCCGCAGCAGAGCAGCTAGAGTGCCTAGCAACCGTTAGCGGCAGGCAGCAGCCGGTGCTGATTGGCCGGGGAGCTGGTGGCCGGTGACGAAAGCTGCCTCCAAAACGTCATCTGCCTCCATCTCAGCCAATAGAAAAATTTGATTGTAATAGCCGTGTTTCAACCCATAGAGGGCAATCACTCTACATTTTTACTACAAAATAGGCTACTACCCAGGGGGCAAAATCCCAGTTTTTTGAAAAACGGACACGGAGCGTTGTAAAAGGTTTGACACCAGAAATTATATCTAGGAACTTCAAGGATTAAAACCTGGGTGGACAACCCGGTCAACTAGCTGCTGGAAAGCTACAGGGGGCCAAAACCCCTTTCTGGGGTCATTTTGATGGCGAAATGATGTAAATGCAAATATTTAGGTACTACAATGGCATAAATAGTCATACAACTATGAAATTTGGCAGAGAGTATCTTGACACATAGGGGGAGGCATGAAAAAAAGATTCTGGGGTTTGTTGCAACTCAATTTTAAGATATCACCCCCAACATCCCAAAAAAGACCAAAAAAAGTACTGTTCGCCTGACAAATTCTCATGAAAATTATTATTTTTCAGCACTTTATGGAGAATATCTATGCTTAACATATATATAGAAAATTTCCTTAATTCATAAGCTTCCATTTGAGTCCAAGATAGCCTTTCTACTAGCTACTGGAAAGCTACAGGCTGTCTCCAAACAATGCAACACCTATTGTGAAAAACTACATGTTAACTGGCATGATCAGAAACCATTCTATTTCTGGTCTCTCCAAAGTGAACAGATAGATAGAGAAGACCGTTGGCCACAGCAAGTGGAGCTTTTGAGATAGAAAGGCTATCTTGGACTCAAATGGAAGCTTATGAATTAAGGAAATTTTCTATATACATGTTAAGCATAGATATTCTGCATAAAGTGCTGAAAAATAATAATTTTCATGAGAATTTGTCAGGCGAACAGTACTTTTTTTTGTCTTTTTTGGGATGTTGAGGGAGATATCTTAAAATTGAGTTGCAACAAACCCCAGAATCTTTTTTTCATGCCTCCCCCTATGTGTCAAGATACTCTCTGCCAAATTTTATAGTTGTATGACTATTTATGCCATTGTAGTACCTAAATATTTGCATTTACATCATTTCGCCAGCAAAATGACCCCAGAAAGGGGTTTTAGCCCCCTGTAGCTTTCCAGCAGCTAGTTGACCGGGTTGTCCACCCAGGTTTTAATCCTTGAAGTTCCTAGATATAATTTCTGGTGTCAAACCTTTTACAACGCTCCGTGTCCGTTTTTTTGCTTTGCCCCCTGGGTATACACCAAATTGAAATATTTTGACTAAAATGTCAAAAGTTGGACCAGAATCAACTGACAACACTACCTTATACCCAAATACATTTGTTTTCAGCAGAAAAAAGTGGTTTAGGGGTTTAGTTCCTCTTTAAAACCAATATAATACATCCATGGTTAAAACCCTCCCGTTGTGGGACACGACATGAAACTACTCCAGTTAGCTCAGTCATGTTGTAACTAAGATATCCGCTGGTGAAAATATTTTTTCATGTACCGTTTATTGAGTCACTGAGTTAATCTATGATAACCATGACTAATTACAAAAACATGCACACAGTAATGTTTGTCCAATCATTGGTTTTATGAACTTACAAACATCAGATTAGTCTAAACGGAGATAGTGACATGAAAATTATAGCGAAACCGTCACTATTGTTCTCATTTTCTACCCGGAAATAGTTGTAAACAACAAGTTGTTTAGGTGTTGTGGTTGTAAACCTGTAACTCCGTTAGCGCTTTTAGCACTTCCGGGTCCTTCTTCTAAAACTATGTTTATATGGGATTTTTTATTATTTTTTTAAAACTCAAATTAGGCCTGTGGTTAACAAAAGCAGATTTCAAGTTTTGTTCTACGACATAAAACACGCCAGTAAATACCCTTCTTGTGAAGTTTGAATCTTTTACGTGTCGTAAACATAGGCCTACAGTAACAAAAATCCTTCACTTTGTCTTCCGGCTGTGTGGAACATAGATTTAGAATGTAAGCTTTACTAGTTGATCAATTGAACGATCGCATCAATGTAATGATGCAATGACAAAAGTGTATTGACTATTATTTTTTCTATTTATGTGTTTGATTTATTTTTTAACCCTCTGTATGTCCAGTGTCGTTGAATAGATGTTGATTTTTATCTGGCATCTATTTAGGCTAATAAGGATATTTGGCATCTAGAGGGTTTCTTTTTCTTTCTTTCTTTCTTTGGTCTCAAAATGACAGAAAGATTTAGATTTGAAGCAGAGTTAGATTAGACTGTTATCACTACCTGACACCATACCTTTTGTGATGGATACTTCCACATGATTCTATTTGGTGTTGCTAATGTTTAGGTTTTATGATATCTGTCTATTTTTGGAGTTCATAATTTGCACGAAAGTATTACACATTTGCTTATGGGGGAGGTAAAAATGATAACCTCTTCAATTCCTCTATGGCAGCTGGGCAGGCATATTCTAGAGCGACTGCATTCCAGGTTGGAGCAGGCAGTGCAGCGGCTGCCCTTGGACCTGGACTACCTGGACTTCATCTGCACCAGTGAGATGACTCTAATGATGTCACTGTCTACTCACATTGAATTCACACAGGAGGTAAGTTAAATGGTGTTGGTGCCATGTGGCTTGGTTATTCTTCAGGGTTCCTAGGTTTTGAAAAAACATGTAAAGTCATGGAAATTGAAAATGCAATTTTCCAGGCCTGGAAACGTCTTAGAAACATAGTATATACACCCCAAACATTTCACCTCAAAGTTATGTTTTTTCCTGACTTTTAATTAACACCCTATGTGTTTTATTAAAAAATACATAAATAAATAAATTTTGCAAATCTAGTACTTTGATCTGATTAGTCAGCCATTGTTCTCATCAGGCCACATGTGGCATCCGTTGCGATTTTATTTACATAGTTTTATTCCTATATATTCTTCTACAGGGTTCCCATGTGTCCTGGAAAACCTGGGAAGTGGTTGGCCGATTTTCCAGTCATGGAAAACACATGGAAATTGAGAAAAAAAAAGTCAAATGTCCTGGAAAATGATTCATCACATTGTGAAATCAGCTACCAGAGCTCAATATGATTTTTTCAGACCCCACTAAGGAGACATCTCAAAGGGCTTTACATAGCATCATAACAACATCCTCTGCCCTTAGACCCTCATTACTAATTGTTAAAGCAGAAGTAAGCGGAATGTTTGTGTTAATATAAGTCTTAAATAGTTGTATCTTCCGTCAGCAATCACTTCTATAGAGTGTTTGGTCTGAAACACGGGTCTGTCAGTCACTCTGCTCTGAGCCCAGGAGAAAACTTTCCTTGTATCCTACAACCTTTATCCAATGAGGAGAGAGAACGGCATAAAGGGGCAGTCCTCTCTGTATGTTCAGCCAAGGGATGCGCCTGAATGTGGTGACATAGGGACGAGGGCAGAGACTGCTAACTCCATCGGCTGACAAGAAGTTAGCCAAAACCACCGGACCGGTTACTTCTGTTTTAATTTCTAAGCATGTAAGAGATTATTTCATAGATAGGTTAGAGCCATAGAGCCATAGACTGCACACCTTTAAAGGTACATTGTGTAACTTCTCCTGTTATCTAGTCACGAAAATCGATTATTTGGTTCTAACACTGACCTTTCTTGAAAAGCCATCTATTCCACCAAACATTACCACACCATATCTGTTAAATAAAAATGTATCAATTATTTAATACAGCTACACTGTGGTTAATTCCACCAGTAGATTCCAGAAATCTGGTGTTCTTTGCTGTCAATTTACCTGATCAACTTGTGGTTGGTATCTATATGTACAAGTGACAGAGGAGCTGCAACATTGTAGGTTCTTCTCACAACACATCCGAGGCTTGTCATTCTCTGTAGTATTCCTAGACTATCAACACAGTGCATCGAATCCCACACTCTTGACCACTGAACTCTGTGGCCTAAAGCCCTAAGGCGGCCCTTTACCATTCTGTGACCTATAGGAAGATAAGTTAAAACAAATTTTATTTAGCTATGATGACATTGTTATGACAATGCCATTTCAAAGGTTACTGCTATGGCACAATTTGTTTTAGTACTATGGACAAGTGCATGATATAATTAAAAGAAAATCTTTCTATAAAATGCACCAACCCAAATTCGGGGAGTCTTGCTTGATGGCAGAGACCAAGCTGTCAAGTTCATCATCTGTCATTTTACTGTAGCCATCCCTTTTTGAGAGGCCCCACTGTCGCATTCTGCGTTTCAGTGTGCTCACTGATACGCCCACCAGTTTCGAAATGCAGGGGACAGAGAGGTCAAGTTCTATCAAATTCTATCAACCGCAATGCTAGATGGGAGGAATTCCTACACAATGTACCTTTAAATGAGACTTCTGGCAGTGAGAATTAGAGAGAGGAACAAACATAGAAACAAACTGGTTAAATGTACAAAAGAAGCTACAACTGTTGAAAAGACTTCAAAACAGTAAAGTCCCCAAGAAGTCATCACACTCCTGCTTCAACAACTACCCATCGGTGGCGCTTACCCTCATGGAAGTGCTTTGAACAGCTAGTCATGCAACACAGGTCCGCCCCTCCCTCCTCCCTGGACCCCTTCCAGTTTCCATATCGTCCAACTGCTCAACTGATGATGCCATTTCCACTGCCCTCCACTCAGCCCTCACACACCTGGACACTAAGGACTCGTATGTCAAATCAAAAGTATCGTGACCAGCTGCATCACTGTGTGCTCAGTGCCTGCTTCACGGCCTGCCGCAAAACCTCCAGGATAGTGAGAGCAGCTGAGAAGATCACAATGCACCTCTCTACTCAGGACATTTACAACACTTGGCTCAGCCATGAAGCCCTCTGCATTGTCGGTGATCCCAGCCATAGGACAGCTTCATCCACCAGGCCGTCAGGAAGCTCACCTCTCTGCCTGCACTGACAACCCTCTGCCCCGCGCACGCAAACTCTGGACTCTTTCAGTCTTATATATTTATACACTGAACATATTTGATTGACAATAAAGCTGACTTTGACTTGACTTTGAAGAGTCTTATTTGTTATTTTAGCTAATGGTTGCCACACACCCCATCACTCTAACATATCAGAAATATTGCTGTAACATTGTAATAACTGTAGTAAATTATTGTTACAGTCATAGATAAATTTAATGTGCTACTTTTAAGTGTATGTTGTGTGCAATATTATTATTAGTTTATTTAGGGGACATTGTGCAATGACATTAATAATTTACAGAAAATGAGAAGATGGTTGCACCAGATTTAGCTTATAGCTAATTTCCATCTGCAGTCCCAACATGAACATATAACAAACAGACAAGAAAACGCAGACGACAAACTACTATACAACAGTGATACACAAATAGACAGTAGACAGCACATAGACAATACAAAAAAACAACAGTTTCCACATCTAAAAAGACCACATTAAGTGCAACACACCTGAGAGAGGTGTGAGCTGCAAAGTCAGTATGTAAGATGAGAAAGTTTATACTCATTCTTTCACACAGATGCAGAGCACTAGAGCACCTGTTGTGCTCTAGTGTGAAGGTTATGAATTGATAAAATACATTATTTTATTAAAAAATTTGTGTTGACCAAAGGTTGATGTAATATTTACAGCCAATTCCGACATTTATGTATCTTGTTCACATGTTTCAGTCAGTCCACAGACAGAAGTTTGATGCCAATGATAAATAAATACTGTATTCTTGGATTTAATGTTACACCACTTTGAAGGCCAATTGACTGCAGTGACAACTGAAAACTTTCTTTTAGGTACTTGGAGGGCTTTTCCAGCTGCACACCCTCATCAGGACTGAATTAGATGGGAGAAGAACAACAGTTGTAGTGGACAGGACTGCTGGAGAAAGGGGGCGTCCAAAGTTGGTTATTTCCACAGACCACCTCCAGCATTTGATAGAACTTGACCTCTCTGTCCCCTGCATTTCGAAACTGGTGGGCGTATCAGTGAGCACACTGAAACGCAGAATGCGACAGTGGGGCCTCTCAAAAAGGGATGGCTACAGTAACATGACAGATGATGAACTTGACAGCTTGGTCTCTGCCATCAAGCAAGACTCCCCGAATTTGGGTTGGTGCATTTTATAGAAAGATTTTCTTTTAATTATATCATGCACTTGTCCATAGTACTAAAACAAATTGTGCCATAGCAGTAACCTTTGAAATGGCATTGTCATAACAATGTCATCATAGCTAAATAAAATTTGTTTTAACTTATCTTCCTATAGGTCACAGAATGGTAAAGGGCCGCCTTAGGGCTTTAGGCCACAGAGTTCAGTGGTCAAGAGTGTGGGATTCGATGCACCGTGTTGATAGTCTAGGAATACTACAGAGAATGACAAGCCTCGGATGTGTTGTGAGAAGAACCTACAATGTTGCAGCTCCTCTGTCACTTGTACATATAGATACCAACCACAAGTTGATCAGGTAAATTGACAGCAAAGAACACCAGATTTCTGGAATCTACTGGTGGAATTAACCACAGTGTAGCTGTATTAAATAATTGATACATTTTTATTCAACAGATATGGTGTGGTAATGTTTGGTGGAATAGATGGCTTTTCAAGAAAGGTCAGTGTTATAGTGTGTAATATAACATTCAGTGTAATTTTGTCAAGTCTAACATCACATGTGGAACAGTATTTAATTCATTTAATATCATTTTGTTATAGTTCATGTTAAATAATGTGTTTCTCTGGTGTTTATGTTTTCCAAATGCTCACAAAGATCATGTACCTGCACGCTGCCAACAACAACAAGGCAGCAACAGCCAAAGATTTCTTCCTTCAGGCTGTAGAGACACATGGCTTTCCATCCAGGTAACATATTATGTCTTGTTCTGTGTTGTGCTGTTTATATGTTTACATTGGATTTTTAGAGAAAAGAAATTTAAAGTTTCCTTTACAAAATTGTTGACCCACTGACATAATCACAGTATGATATGTTTGTCTTTACAGTGATGTGCTATTCAAGGATGTTTCAGTCTTATAATATAAGCATCTAAGTGTATTAACTAAATCCTTTCCAACTAGTGTCCCTTCCGGGATTAGCAGATTATGAAACCTGTTGTGGATTTACAACAAAAAATATAGAACTGGGAGACCGCAGTGAAGTTAGTTTTAAGTTGGATATTTGACAGACATTCGCTCCTTCTCAATACATTAAAAATTCATATAAAATATTAAATGTGTTCAAATGCAATAAAAACAGGTGTGTGTCATAGAGGAGGCTTAGCTCTACCATCCTGTGTTGATTTTGAGTCAACAGGTCACATGACCTGGGAGTTATTGATCTATAATGCTCATATTTACAGTATAAAATATATTAAACATTCATATAAAATAGTAAATGTGTTTAAATGCAATAAAAACAGGTGGGTGTCATAGAGGAGACTTAGATCTTCTGTCCTGTGTTGATTTTGAGCCAACATGACCTGGAAGTTATTGAGCTATAATGCTCATATTTACAGTATAAAATATATTAGAAATTCATGTGACCTGTTGTCTCAAAATCAACACAGGATGGTAGAGCTAAGCCTCCTCTATGACACACACCTGTTTTTATTGCATTTAAACACATCTTATATTTTATATGAATTTTTAATGTATTGAGAAGGAGCGAATGTCTGTCAAATATCCAACTTAAAACTATCTTCACTGCGGTAACTGGGAGCACATAATTTCCTGTACAACCTGGACCTATACATTGAATATCTCTTTTTTTGTCTGTCTATTCTTTGCTGCTCAGCTCCCTGCTCCTACTCAGGCCATCCTCCTCCTATGATTAGATAGTGTTGGTTTTCCTTTGTCTGCCTTTTGTGTTGAAGGAGTGAGGAGTAAAACTGTTTTGCCAACCACTAAATTAAGCCTTTATTTCCTCTTTGTTTGAAGTCCACCACAGAGAATATTTCTGTTTATGTAAATAAATTCAAAACCTTTTTGTTGAACCTGGAAACATCTCCGCTGTCAGGGTTTGAGCATCAAGTTGTGTGTTATGTGTTCATTTCCAGTTTTAGTTTGATAGTCTTGTTCTCACCTGCCTTGTCTGTTTGTCCCTTTGTTCCTTTTCCGGCCCTTGGTAGTTACCCTCACCTGTTCAACCCGTGCCTGGTTGTCTCCCCGCCCTCTTGTGTTTTTAAGCTGTGCCTTCCTTCTGTTCCCAGTTCGTCTTCCTTGTGAGCAGTGTCCTAGTGTTCTTTTCCAATTGTTCCTTGTGTATGAACTTATTTCTGATTTCCTGGTTCCTGAGTTTTCCTTAGCGATTTGGTAGGCTACTGAAGCCTGATATCTGCCTGCCTGGTTTGTGGACCCTGGACTGTAAAAGACCTTGAGAGTACGGCCTCATCCCAGTGTGCTGCTGCATTTTTGTGTCCACCAGCCTGACAGTTCTCGGCATATTTAGTGATTTGTAGACTCGGATGAGTACTCAGATGTATGTTTATTATTATTTAAAACCTTTTTGAGTGCAAGAGTAGCCATGACAAGGAAAATGTATTGGTAAATTGTTTATATTGTTATTGTCTCTGTATGACTCTACATTTTCCAGGGTCAGAGGAGACCAGGGTGTTGAGAACGTGGACATTGCAAGAATCATGTATGAAGTTCGGGGCTGTGGCAGGGGAAGCTTCATCTCTGGTAAAAGCGTACATAACCAAAGGTAATATGTACACTATCTATGTATCTATGTATGTAGTGTGTGCTTATAAGTTCTGTCTATTTCTATTATTATTATTTGTACATGTAACATCTATATCAGATCTGTCCATCCTGGTTGAGGATGCTTTCATGATACTGTGTGAAGCTCTTGGAGACAAACTGTTTATAAAAAAACAGGCTATAAAATTAAAATTGCCCTGCCTTGCCTTACAAGAATTACAATAATAAAATAAACAATCAGGTAATAATTACAGAATTTCAATATCAAATTGGCATCAACATACTGTGATTTAAAAGTCCCTGCTGAATCCAACAACCTAAATGTTATTTGTATCATTTAATAAACTGCAACCTAAAGGTGTTATGGTATAGACTGCACATTTTTAATCTTTTATTTTCTGCCAGGATCGAGCGCTTGTGGCGCGATGTTTGGAACGGCGTGTCAAGCATTTATTATGATCTGCTCCACACTCTTGAGGAGGATGGCCTGCTGGACCCAACCAACTGCACGCACCTTTTCTGTGCCCAGTACGTCTTTTTGCCCCGCATTCAGCAGGATCTGGAGGCCTTCACAGATGGGTGGAATAACCACTCAATCCGAACAGAGAGAAACCTCAGTCCTAACCAGCTGTGGGAAATTGGGATGGTTCAGGACCCTATCAGCCCACCTGACAATGTTGAGGTAAAGGGGGGGAAAAAAATGATTTGCCAATGTTGTGGACAATAGCTCTAACAATTTTTGTAACGTTTTAGGTGCCCCATCTTCCAGACCTGGCAATGACAGACACTGGAGTGCAGGTGCCTGAACTGGCATGTCCCTTGGGTATGCCAGAACGGGAAAGACTGGATGAACTGTTCAATCCAACTGCGCCTTCCTTGTGTTTTGGGGCGGACATATATACTGCAGTTGTCAACTATGTAGAGAGCGTCCTTGAATTACAACAGGAACCATAAGGAAAGGTTGAGACAATGCAGGGAGGAAAATGTTTGGTTGTTGTTTCCCAATGTTGTAACCAAATAATTCCAACGCCAAAAAAAAAAAAAAAACCTGGGATAGTATGTGTCTACATATTACATAAAGATGGAATAAAATAATAGAATAAAGGGACAAATGTTGAGGCTCTCACCCACGTGAGACAGTATTTTCTTAATTTGAGAGTGATTTATAAAAAAGAGAATACAAAACATATGTGATGAAAAAAAAACATTAAACAAGTTCTTTCACCTTGTTTTTATTCATTCACAGTAGCATGTTTCATTTGCATCTACAAACTTCACACATCAGAAAAGCTGTTACATAAAAAACAACTTAGAACAGAATTTTCTGAATTTGAGAGTGATAGACAGAACACAAAATTGTTAGGAAAAAAAACATATTAAACAAGATCTTTCACCTTGGTTTTACTCATTCACAGTAGCATGTTTCATTTGTATCTACAAACTTCACATATCAGAAAAGCTGTTTTATTAAAAACAAGTTATAACAGTATTTTCTGAATTTGAGAGTGATAAAGACAACACAAAATTGTTAGGAAAAAAAATTAACAATCTTTCACCTTGGTTTTAATAATAATTCACAGTAGCATGCTTCATTTGCATCCACCAAGGTAACATTTTAGAAAAGCTGCTACATAATAAACCAACTTAGAACATAGAAACTTACTGCCCTAGCTGTCTACACAAGACCAAAGCCTGTAACATATGTTGCAATGCAGCTCTCTACATGCTTTGAAAAGTCTTCGAAGTTGAGGAAGTGCCCAGGAACACTCAATGTTGCAAAACATGTTGAAGACCTCAGGAACTCGGCTTTCACAACTTTGACATTCATTTCTCCACCAGGGATTTCCCACCCGATCCAGAATTTTGTGAGCTGACTTAGGTGTGATGGAGAAGCTGCATTAGAAGACAAAAAAAAGAAAAGAAAATAGCAACAACGGATTCAGAGATGCATTAAAATCAGTGTGTGTTTTTAAACATGAGCTACAATTGATGCGATAATCATATCTATAGGTTAATGAAAATACTTTTTTTTCTGCCACAAACATTTGTTATGATAATAATTTATCATTACCATCACAATTATCAGCATCATCTCAAACTTACCGGTCTCAATGAACTTCTTCAGAAATCCCAGTGTCCGTTTCTGGATGGTCAGTGGGTAATCGTCTTCTTCGTCGTCGCTGCCCTCACCTGGCCATACAACGTTACGCAAGATAGCCTAATGGGATAAGCAAATAACACACTTTAAATATGACAAGTTTCTAGCGTTTCCCTTTTGTAGTAGCATTGTGCAACTCTTAAATCCTACATTGTTTAATTGTATAAATGAAAACATACTGTAGATAATTACCAATTATTCATATATGCTATGGTGTGATTCATTCATTTTCTATACCGCTTATCCTGCTCTAGAGTCATGGGTGAGCTGGAGCCTATCTCAGCTGACTTGGGTACACCCTGGACAGGTCGCCAGTCTATCGCAGGCTAACATATGTTGACAGACAACCATTAACACTCTCATTCACACCTATGGGCAATTTAGAGTCACCAATTAACCTAACCTGCATGTCTGTGGTCTGTGGGAGGAAGCCGGAGTACCCAGATAGAACCCACACATGCACAGGGAGAACATGCAAATTCCACACAGAAGGGCCCCAGCCGGCCGGTGGGCTTGAACCCTCTTGTTGTGAGGCGACAGTGTTAACCACTGCACCACTGTGCTGCAATGCCGTAATGGATTCATAACCTATAATTATAGTTTTCTGCTAAATAGGAGGGCTGTAAATATTAGTAATACAAACACAATGTACTTTTTTAAATATCATTCACAATGTTGAAAATATATGTATAATGTCATTGATGTCATTGACAAATTAGGTACTGACCAAGGGAGAATTTATTGATCTTTCCAGCTGAAGCCAACATGCAAAATATTCTCCAAATCATGTGGCCTGTACTTTTTGATGTAATTGTATGAACATAAGCTCAGAAAGTAAAAGTAAATATTGCAATATTGGGCAGTGTTTACCTCGGAAGTAAGCAGAGCAGTATCATATCGAGGAAATAGAACCCCAGCTGTCTCTGGCTTCTCGTGAAGCAATGGCCAGACCTTGGTGTCCTTGAGACCTTTTCTGATTTGTTTTATTTGCTTCGTTCTTCGTCCAATCACCTAGGGAGGGAGAAAGGGGTTCTAATTACATGTGACACTTCATAACACATAATAATACTTAAAATGAAGATTTTATTATATAAAAATGTATTATAACACAAATAGGCCTACATAATAAAGTGGGTTCAATATTAAATGTAATCTCACTGCGTGCCGCATCATTTGCTGGAACAGCCATTTCCGATTTGATGTAGTTACAGAAGGTAGGTCCCATGACAAGGCAAGACTATTGGTTTCATCCCTCTGCTGGTCAGACAGGACTTCGTCTCCATCCAGCTTTGGAGCAAATAGAACAAAGATGATTAACCAGAATGTTTTGCTCTCCCTTTCTTGAAAACATTACTTTGAATATGTCCATATTAATTCCAATTTACTAAGCCCTGTGCAATTTTGTTAAAACTACCTCTAAAATTTAAGCCATAACAATCACAGTTCCAATTTAATCTCTTGATGAAACTGTCCACAACCATTAAATGGTAATGACCTTCATTTAAGAAAAATTGCAACAATAATAACATATCATGGAAAGATTCTTAGATTTAGTTAGGGCTGCCATGCTCCCAATTGATATTATATTTGTGTTAAAGACTTAAACAGAGAGATGGTCAGTACCCAACATCTTTAAGCTCAATAGGCATATACAGTTTAAAAATATTAAAAGACTAATTCAATTTTTTTTTTTACCGTGGCAATGATTTCCCGCAGATCAAGATCTGCTACATCGGCTGTGGTTATTGTAGCAGTATCGATTTCTCCATGAATCAGCATGTGAATGACAGCTTCACTTATTCCATATAGGGTAGGGCCACCATGCAAAAAGGAGTGACCAATCATTCTCCCTGCAACTACGAAGAGGTCGCTCTCAAGCAGGATGCGGGAGGTGGATGGGAGGAGGTGGTCCTGTTCTCCCTCAAAAAGAAGGGTGATGTCGGTCACATCTATGAAATATAAATTAAAGATGAAGGAAAATGAAAAAAAAAGAACAATTTGCTTGGCAATTAAATCTTAAACACTGGGCGAAATCAGACAAGATGACTGGTTCAATTTATAATGAAACCCTCTGCTCTTCCACGCGCTTGCATGGAAAGCCTGAGGCAGGAAGAGCACACCTTCCTGCCCGTCATGAGCCATCATGAACGGCATAAGCAGGGAGCGCAGCAGCAAAGAAAACCCAGACAGAGCAGAGCAACCAACAAGACACAATGATGAGGTTCATGACAGATAACAGGAGGAGCTGGGGTGGAGGTGGGTTGCAAAAAAGCCAGCAGAGGAAGCAGCAAGGGAGGTGACGTCGGGCTAGAGCAGTTAAATAGAGCGCTCTGAATGCAATTTCCCAATAGGGAGCGGGCACAGGGAGTCAGCTGAGCCATCAGCTGATCTGCTCTGTGTTGATGCTGATTTAGAGCTTGATGTTGTGGCCTGCCAAAACTAATGCTAAGCTTGATACATTTATATATGAAATGAACAGGAAACATACCACTCTTGATTTCAAACCCATTCTGCAATTTACACATTCCCAAGCTAAGGAAGTGTCTTTTGACCCCAACTCCAATAGCTGCATCACCTATGAATGACAGCACAAAAATCATAATTTAACACTTTTGCACATAATGTAAGTAAAATTATAAGTCAATATTATCTTTACCTTCTAAAATACAATGAAGAGGTCGTGTCCAATCAACTTTTGGACTTTTGTAGAGGGCTATGATCTCCCTACTTTGGGATCTTTTGTCTCTTCTGATGTCTACGACTGCCCGGATTGGGGGTTCTCCCTCCTTTTCCTGCAAAAGACTCCTTCTAAAAAGGGTTGCTGCCTCATGGGGGCACTTGATGCTTTTCCAAGCTGTAATTATAAAAGTATGACATGATCTGAGTTAATATTTTATTGTGTGTACACCCCCCCCCATGACAGTTTCTGATTAAAAAATATATAATATTTTTTAAAACACTTATCAGTCAAGCAGCATAGCATCATACTTAAAGGAGTCATCACCTGGTTTTTTAAATATCCAGTCCCCCTTAAATTGCTTTGAATCAATTCTTAAAACTTATTGGAAACATAAAAAAAAAAAAAAATCAAACATAGAGCTTGTTCTGACACTTTTTAATAAGGCAACTTTCTCTGGTGAGAGTAAGCGCAAGGTTTTGACTGGTCTGGATGTTCATTGTATTAATATGTAATGAGGCGCGCATTGATTGGATGCAGGAAGAACAGAGCCGGAATGGTGGCTGGCCCAGTGGGCTACATGCAGGCTGTATTGGAAACCGCATACTATGCTGCTCTCTGTCGTACCGTAACCATGTAAAACTTAATAAAATAAAACAAAATGTTATCGGTTCATTGTAAAATATGTATTTATTGATGCAAATGTGGTGATTTCTGTACGTAGGCTACAGAGCCCCGGGGCAAAGCTGCTGCTGCTCTGTGTGAAGCTTCACTTTTCATTCTAAACTAATACTGCCATAATTGTTAGATTTCATCAATCAGACCAACATTTATCTCCTAAAAAGAATTTAATCAGCCGGTGGTAAACCACTACAAACCTGCGGGTAAGTTAATTAACGATTGTTTTCTCCCGAGGCATGGCGACGTAGTTTGACCGGTTAACGAGCAGCTGCAGGTGGGTTGCTGACAGTCACTCCTCCGCTCCTGCAGCTTCACTTCGCCCAACGTCGGAGCAAACTTCTAAACAGCCATCATTTGAACCCTTACTTTCTCGTATGAAGAATTATTAAAACTTAATAAAGTGATGAAATAACAGCGCTACAGTGGGAAATAAAACAACAAGTAATGGTGGCGCGGCAGAAGTCGGGGTGGTGGAAGAGAGGTGTGTTTATAAAAGCAGGCTCCTACGGTGACGTCACCGTAGGAGCAGAATCAAAATCTCGTAATGTTGTGGTGCGCAGCCTCATGAGCTGCTCTGGCTTAAACAAAGAGCCCAAACCAAAAAACTCAGCCACTTTCAAACCCCAGGTTTTCAGGCAAGTTTCCACTGAGGTCCAACACCAATATACAGTACATGTTTTAACAAGGAAAAATGCGAGTGATGACTCCTTTAACTTTTACAGGTATTATATCAAGACTTTTTGAAAACATTATTACATAGTTTAAGTAGCAAAATTATATAGGAGAAAAGGAAAATAATTTTGACAAAATAGTCCAGTACCTTCATGAGTGTCCACGCCCTTTCTCTCATCATCAAGGTCAGGAGTTGAAATGCTATCACGTACTTCCTGACTGCGTGGTGGTCTACCTCTGATGTCAGAATTGCTTGATGTACTTGGCAGATTCTCAGGTTCACTTAATTCAGAAAGACAATAATTTTGTTGGTAGGGGCACTTGTAAACTTAAAATGGACTTGAAAATGGACTTTGATTACCTTTCACCGCATGAACTGGCATGAGTGGTCAAAAGATTTGCAGGATACTGGTCCCCACAAATTGGACAGGTACGCTGAAGTAAAACTGAAACTTGTCAAACATTCTGTATTTATGATACAGATAATATCAAAGGTGCTGACTACTGTTGCAATGTTTTTCACTTTGTTCTATGAACAATATTGACTAAGTAGACTTGGTTTGCTTCAGAATATATTTTTAACATGTGCAGTGCAAACACTGAATTCACATATTTGCATTCATCTAACCTGGACTTGATCTTCGTCCTCAACTTCCACAACATCGGGTTCATGTTCAACTTCCTCAACATCAGGTTCATGTTCAACTTTCTCAACATCAGCTTCATGTTCGCTCTCCATGTCGCCTGGCTGTAGTTCTTCAGGATCAGATTCCTGCCAGTATGATTTTCATTATAGAAACTACACCATTTCATTCCGTATCAATGACAATTCTTTCACATTTTGGGGCATTGGGCAAGGCAAGGCAAGGCAATTTTCAGCCTATTTGTATAGCCCATTTTTACAAACAATTTGTCTCAAAGGGCTTTACATAGCATCATAACAACATCCTCTGCCCTTAGACCCTCATTACTAATTGTTAAAGCAGAAGTAAGCAGAATGTTTGTGTTAATATAAGTCTTAAATAGTTCTATCATCCGACAGCAATCACTTCTATAGAGGAGAGAGAACGGCATAAAGGGGCGGCCCTCTCTGTGTGTGCAGCCAAGGGATGTGCCTGAATGTGGTGACGTAGGGACGAGGACCAATAGATCCATGACGAGGGCGGGGACTGCTAACTCCATCGGCTGACAGGACGTTAGCCAAAATGACTGGATCGCTTCTGCTTTAAGTCAAAGCTTTCATGGTAGAATCACATTTTAAAAAATACCTACCTGACCACAGGTTTCAATGTGGCAGACAAGCAGCTGTAGGGGCATGCTCATCCCACAAGTTTTGCATGTAGATTTAGGCATTTTGCTGAACTCCTCAGCATCAGGGGGGAGAGGATTTGTGTCCAGTCTTTCCTGCAGTGGGACAATATAAAGTATGTGTTTTCCGTTGCTGCTGTTTGACTTAAGCATCTTGGCTGTGTATCCCTGTACTCCTTGAGTCAAAACGGAAAGGGGCCTCTGTCCACCACCACCTTAAATATTTAACAGAAAAGACAATAGAATAATCATTAAAAAAAAGATAAAACACATGATGTAAGACAATTTTAGTTCATGTTATTAAATTGCTTAATGCTAGTGCCTACGTGTTTGCCGAACATTTGGGGTTTGTCCCAATGTTTACCACTACTGTCTACTTGAGGGGCCATTTGTAAATAAAAAACGGAACTATCCCTTTAATGCACCTTTCCCTCAATACCACATCAGTGCAGTATTTAGGGCTGACTATCCCCAAAATAAGACAGAATTCATATGCAGAGCTGAGGCAACAATGACTGAGATACATGCTATGAAACATTCCTTAATAATCAATCTATAACGTTCTTGCCATCTACATTATTGGACCATCTGCCCAGCAGAATTTTTTTTTTAGGTTGGATAAGGTTAAATATGGAGAATTACCAGAATACCATCATCTATTGATCAAGATAGGCAACAACAACAACAGAAAAATTATTCCTGCAGTCGGTTGCCAGACCGTTGATAAGTATAACACATTGCTGCTAACAGCTTTGGACTAATGGGCTCTATGCACAGCTCCACTACTTCCTTAACTTAAGCCAGCTCCTTTATTTCCTGTCTTACATTACTGGACACACTGATTAATTCAGGTGTGTCTGACCATTATGACTACTCAGACACACCTGGATTAATCAGTTTGTCCAATAATGTAAGACAGGAAATAAAGGAGCTGGCTTAAGTTAAGGAAGTAGTGGAGCTGTGCATAGAGCCCATTGTGATGTTAGATCAAATCAATCAATCAATCAAACACTTTATTTATTCCCGAGGGGCAATTTAAAAGGCATAAAGAGCAGCATTAAAAGACTAACAAGACATCAGACAACATAAAACATTCCAAAGTGCTACAGTTAAAACATTCTAGATAAAAAGCTCTTGTCTCGGTGGCACCGCAAGTACACGACACAAACACAGCCATAATCGCTTGTTTATGACAGATAAGACTACACAAATACAAACATTGTAACATGCATATGATAATCCATTGAACCACCGACTGATTATAAAAAGGCTTCGTTGAAAACAAATGCCCACGATGGGGAGGAATCTTAGGAAATCAGCGGAGAAATGAGCCACAATGGCGGCTACTGGCTGCACCGATGTAAACAGGAGGTCATTGTCCAACCCGTAAAAATTTTAAAATTAATTAATTCAGACTAATTTTTTTCTTAATTTTTTTTCAATATCAATACTTTCATTCTGCATCCCTCTAAACGCACCGTGGGTGTATTGTTTCTTGAAAAATATAGCTTTTAATAAATATTCTCCATATTCAACCTTTAATAACCCATTAATACAGAAATATTCCATACCTCCTGCTTTATATAGCAGCCAACCTCCAGTCAGTTCTCTCATTTTCGGGTACGTTTCAGTCAGGACTCTGGCAATCTAGATTCAGATAGACATGAACATTTTTATTTTTTTTTTATGCTTACTCTCCCTGCTTTTCTCACAATTTTGGACATACACAATTTATTTCATGCATGGACCAAATCTGACTTTTATACCACACAAAATGTGAAAAGTTATTTATAATTGGTGAAAAGATTAATTTATGCAGAATAGATTTTTGTTATGATGCATTCTTGATGTTTACATAGTATAGGTAACAAAACATGTATTTTTCCAAACATTATCATAACATTCACTACCTTGTCTGGTGCCAAAAAGTGAGCAGAGCATCATGACATCATGGAATTTTAATCATGAATGTTTTAGCTAAAAGACAGACATATGTAATACCTCTGTGTGGTCAGCATCGTCTTTAATGCTTATTGTCCGTTTTCCAAGTCCTGCCCTTAGGAGCCTGGAATCATCTTTTGGAGTTCTGTCAGTTATTTGTGGTAACAGACAGAAATTAAATTCCAGGTGTTTGACACCTGGAATTGCCACACTTGGCAAAGGCCTTTTTCCTCTGCCCCTCCTCATCTGGAACATTGCTGGAAACGATCTATTAAAAAAAAAATAAAAAGCTGTATTAAATACTATAATCACTGTAACATATGAAAACTGTCAAAAATAAGAAGAAGGCAAATGATTTATTTAATTTCTGGTAAGCTATTCAGTGATAACCTCTGCCATCATAGGGTATGAAGTATGAATAACACAAATATGTGCACAATCATCACTAACTGTAACAACCAATGGATAATCTGTACATATGACTGCTATACCTTTGCAATTCTCTTCCAATATTAGAAGCTGCTGGCTGCATGCGGATTGGTGGCTGGAGGCTGGAACACAAAGATTATATTGAGTGCAAAGATATGTAGAATGAGTTACACACTCCACATCCCATGCAAAGTCAAGATTGTTCTACCTTTGTATTTCTCTTCCAGTATTGGAAGCTGCCGGCTCCGGCTGCGTGCGGATTGGTGTTTGGAGGCTGGAACACAAAGACTGCTTAGAATAACATAAAATTATACTGAGTGCAAAGATGTTATCGAATAAGTCACACACTACACCTGCAAGCAGGGTTAACATTGTTTAAATGCCAACATTTGAAATTTGGGTTTGAAGTTATTTGTCCTTGTACATATTTTTTTTAATTTTATTTTGTATATAGGCCTATATAAGTATATATAAGTTATTTTACTTTTTCTGCTGCCACTTGAACAGGGCTTCCTGGCAGACAGAAAAGAGCTGGACTTTGCAAACCTCATTCTGTCATTTCTTCATATTCTTTGTCCTCTGGCCAGCACTTCTCTAATTTTACCCTGTTGTGCCTAAATTGGACATGTTCTACGTTGATAATTAGGCCTATAGATGTTAACAATACTGAGCAGCAATGAATACATTACACTCATGCCCTTCTCATCATACCTTTGCATGGCTCCTTGAAGTGGTGCAGCAGTCCTAGCATTGGACAAAATGTCCATAAAGTTGCGAACTGCTGCCTCGACTATGGAGCGGTCATCCTGGGGGAGACAATTAACCATACATTATTATAATTATGAAGTTAAAAATGAAACATCCTGCCGTGTAATAATAAGGAATAATGCAGAACAAGATTATCGGAAATGTATGGACAGCGCGGAGATGTGAACTGGTTCACCGGACTTCGCGGTTGCTTCCGGTTACTGATAATCGGACACCTCGAAGGGCATTATCCCACTTATACCATGGTCACTTACGAGATAAATAAGGCAAGGCAATTTTATTTGTATAGGGATCCCTCACCCAGGACGGACAGACGTGCAATAGATGTTGTTACAGACAAGAAAACAGTTTATAGTTTATGACACAAAATGTGGGAAACATGGAAATGTAAGAGTAGGCCTAATGAAGGCAGCTTCTGGCTGGCCAGCTTAATGGGAGGACTGGATGGCAGACTGGTTCAAGTAAAGGTTAAATCAATTATTGATACTTCAATGTTGTTTTTACCGTATAAATCAAACATTTTCACAATAAGTGGCTGGGGGGAGTATTTAATCTCTGGCCTCCGATTAATTAAAAAAAAACAAAAAAAAAACGAGACTGCTGTGACTGCAGCACAGTGATTCTGCCACAGCCTAAACAGTGAGGGGAGTTGAGGTAGCGTATAGTTTTCTGGCATTATACCTTACATGAAATGGAAGATTTAGCATAACGTTAGCTGCTTGGAAGTCAAGCACAGTTGTGTGTCTGCAATGAAACAACACACGAGCACACGCACACACAGTCGCTGACAGGGGACTAGCGTCTACAGTTTTTGCCAGAAGAGTAGTCATTTCACGTCGTTATATGACCGCTATGATGATATCGAGAAACTCTTGATTCGCTACCTTACATCCCTAGTAATTATCTTACCTGAGCAGGGTCTTTTGACTCCATTAGCACTTTCTGTGGTCACTGAGCGCTGGCGGGCGGCAGAGCGATTGATGTTATCGCTCTGGCGGACGGCAGAAATTGCTGCTCTTTCATTGGATGGTAGGTTGGCACATGGGTGGGCACCGGGTTGATTGGCAAGTCAGCAAGCAACGTGCTGATTGGCTATTCATTCAGCTGTCAAAACAGGGTCAAAATTCGTACTTGTAACTTGAGTTTTGTAAACTTGTAACTTCAGGGTCGCACTTGAAGGTGGGAAATTTGTGTGTCCGTCGGATTTAGTTTTACACATGCACAAAATATTCCCACAGATACAAATATGTTTTACACATGCACAAACTATTTTTACAACTTCAAAACTTTGTTACACATGCACAAAATCGTTTTACAACTTCAAAACTTTGTTACACATGCACAAAATCTTTTTACAACTTCAAAACTTTGTTACACTTGCACATAATCTTTTATACACCTTCAAAACTGTGTTACACACGCACAAAGTGTTTTTACACGGGCACAAAATATTTTTACAACCACAAGACTTTATTACACATTTGAACATCATTGTACAAGTACAGAATCTTTATGACCCTTATTTGATCCCATATTAGGGCTACTTAAGTCGGAGAAGTGGGAGGTCGGACTGATGACGCAAAAATAAAGAAATGTATGGTCGGAGTCGGAGAAATGGGTAGTCGGACAGACGTCATGCGCCCGGGGTTCTCAGTGTATCAGATCAATCCTGGTTAAGTATATTAGTAAACTCATTATTGGTCACTCTGAGCTCGGACCTCCGGACCAAAACAGCTGTTTCCTCCTGGGAGAGGTTCGGCCTCTGGCGTCGCTGTTTCCTCCGTCCATGTCCAAGTATAAAATGACAAACTTGCAGCGCGCATCACCCGCCGCGCAGTTAAAGGTGAGGAGAGGAGCTCCTTTGATTGGTGAAGATCTGACTCGGCTGTGTCAAACCCACTCCACGCCTTTCTCTCCTCCTCCTGTCTCCCTCCCGCCCTCTCTCCTCCCTCTTTGCCGTTTGCGCCGGTGGGAGGGACGAGGGGAGGGGCTGCGCTGGTCTAAGTCTGACTGCGCGGCCCACCAATCTTGCGAAATGGACCTGGGCCACACCCCGTTGGCGTGGCGAAGCTGCGCTGATGTTAGACTTCACCTGGTCTACGAGACTAGGGCCCAGAGACATTACATTTCTGTTTGTCAAACAACACAGAAGTTGACTAGTCCAATTTGCCACTCAAGGCTACCAATTTATTAATAGAAAAATATTAAACCTATTAGAAAAAAAAGTCGTTTGTGGGTGTGAATGTGAATGTTTTTTTTTTTTAATGTTTTCTGTATGTAAATCAGTGGAGGGATTGATCAAGTGTTATTTTATATCACTGACAAAGAATCATCATCTTATGACAAACCAAAGACTGAATCAAAATTTATTTGATGAACAGATCTTTATTTTCTGGAAATAGTGAAATTACAAACATGAAAGAAAACTGTCAAACACATCAGAGAGAAAGACAGAACATGATAATGAAAGAAAGACAGAGAGTGTTAGAGAGAACAGAGTAAAACCAGTAGTAGAGTCCCAGTGAGTCAGCTCAGGACTAAGGACACTGGTCTCTCCTCAGTGTCTCTGAGACCAGAGTCTGGGAGCCCTGGGTGGCCTCACAGGTCACAGAGCCCAGCTTCCTCCACTGGTCTTCAGGGAGCCTCAGGGTGCTGCTCCAGCTGTAGAGGCCGTCCTTCCCCAGCACCACGGGGCTCCTGCTCTCCTCCCAGCTGCTGCTGCTGCTGCCGTCCACCTTCCAGACCAGACTCCAGTCTGAGGGGAAGCCCTTGTTGGCCAGGCACATGAGCGTGGCCTTCCCCTGCTGCTGCAGCTCCTCACTGGAGGGGGGCAGCACCGTCAGGGTGGGACGGGTATCACCTAGGAGACACAGACCATAAACTGTCAATCCAACAGCAGCCACTTGGACACCTTTACTATGTGAGAGCTGGTTTTGTCCTTTAAGGAGTTTCTGTCAGATGTTTTTTCTGCTCCACCAGTCACTCACTCACACATTGTTTCACTTCCCTTCAAGAAGCCTCTCATGCACATCAGCACAGAGACAATCATCATACAGTTTGACCTGAAACATATCAAACTATTCTAGAAATACATGAAGCTCATTTAGGAAACAATCATACATTTTCCGTGAGTTTGATTATCAGGTGCAACACAAACATTTATCAAATAATCTGACAACGATCAAATGTTCCTTGAGTGGAAAATACTCCTCATTGAACAAACTCTTAAAATTATTTAAATGAACAATGGAAACAGTGAATCACAGGTTTCAAAAGGATTTTAAAAACTAATACTATTACTATGAAACAATAAATTAAATATACGATATATTAAAAAACAAATTATGTTTGACCATTTCTGCAGTTCAACTTCAATTCAATCATGGCAGGCATGCGACAAGAAAGGCCCTACGTTTAACTCCACGATTAAGAAGGAGAAATAAAATCACAAATATGAAAAATATAGTTAATAAAATAAAAGATTTTATATGCTAAAAACTAAAAAAAGAAAAAAATCGTTTTAGTATTTTTGCAGAAACTTACTTCCAAGCTCCAGTCTGGTTCCTCCACCAAAAGTCCACCACAGTGATACAAAGTCATTGAGCCGTCGTACAAAAACCTCTCACTGTAGAAACACGGCTCTCTGACTCTGTCACACTGAACTACTCTTATCTACAAGATTTTATCATGAAACTTTAACATAAATGTTTTGTATCTGTTTCTTTATCGTTTATCCTCTTTATGTTGCAACATTTGTCATCAGATTTTTAAAAAAAAAGAATGAATATTTTTGGATCCTAAAGCTGAAATTTTTTCACTCAAAAAATCACAAAAAGCCAAGTATGTACTTTTCTTTGCCATCAAGAAATATTCACTTACTTCCAATATCCAGTCTGGTTCCTCCACCGAACGTGAGCCACAGTGATACAAAGTCATTGAGCCGTCGTACAAAAACCTCTCACTGTGGAGACACGGCTCTCTGACTCTGAAACAAACAAACTCACCAGAATTAGTCTGTTTATAACGTTTTGGCAGCTGATGTGAGAAATGACAACAACACAGTATAAAAAGGAAAATACGTATAGTCAATTTTTAATATTTGTTCATTTTAAGAAAAATCTACAATTTCAAAAATGTTTTAAGACATGAGAAAATACTGTATAATCTGAATTAAAGAAACTCAAGCAGATAAAACCTAAACAGCATTAAAAAAGCACTTCCTGATCAATATACTAATCAATTGACTGAACCATTGATAATCAGGATGATCAGACTGATCCCAGTCCCTGGTGGAGTCAGTCAGAGCATTTACATAGAGAGCCACTTTGCATCAGCAGCACCATGCTCCAGTGCTCTGGGAGAGTTTATAGTCCTGAGAGTTGAAGACTGGATGACTGACAGCTGTCCTTCATGACAACACAAGACACAGAAATCCTCCTCATCAAAAACATGACTTTGGTCTCCGTCCTCATCTGGACTCTCCTCTGCTGCTGCTTCACAGGTAAAGTCCAGAGAATCCAACTCCTCTATCAACATCTGTCCCTCTGAAATGAAGCCCACAAAACCATGACTCTGTTTTATCTTTCTGTCTCTGTGTCCTCAGAGTCCAGAGGTCAGGTCACACTGACTCAGCCTGGAGCAGTGAGCTCTGCTGTAGGAGGCTCAGTCACCATCAGATGTAGAGTCAGTCAGAATGTTCATGGCAACAACCGTTTAGCCTGGTACCAACAGAGAGATGGAGAACAACCTAAACTCCTCATCTACTACGCTTCCACTCGAGCATCAGGGATTCCAGGTCGTTTTACAGGCAGTGGATCAAACTCTGACTTCACTCTGAGCATCAGTGGAGTCCAGGCTGAAGATGCAGCAGTTTACTACTGTCAGAGTTTACACGACAGTCCATGGAGGTTCACACAGTGAAAAAGCGTCGTACAAAAACCTCCCTCAGTCAAACAGAACAGAAACTGAACTGACTGCTGCAGCTGGAAGATACTGCAGAGACTGACACAGTTCACTGAGCATACACACATAGTTCCAGTGAAAAAGCCCAATCAGACCATTAATATCACAACTACATCAAGCACAGTTAGCTCCACTGACGTCCATACATCCATCTGATTCAATATTAAGGAAATATCAATGTCCACAGACTATGTTAAAGTCTCTGCACACTGAAGCCTCACATCTGCAATGTCACAAGTGTTTTCTGTGGCAGAAACACTGGCTTTGTCATTAACATAATGTGTCTGAAACACAACATAAACTGTACATGACACATTCAAAAGTGTAGCCAGAGGATTAAATTGAACTTTGAACACAATTCGCTGATAAACAGTTTCAGGAGGAACTTTGATATCTAATGTCTGAGACTTTCTGATCGAATATTTATTACTGCTGGAAAATGAATCATAGCAACAAATAAAATATAAACTAGAGGGGACCAAGGATGGCGCCTTGTGGAACGCCTAAAGTAAATTTAGTTATAGCAGATGAACATTAAGCAAGTTAGAAAAAAAAGGTGTAATGGTGATGACTGATTAACACTGTGAGACAAAATAAGAGGGACATGTGCTGTTTATATATAAGCCAACAGTATCAGTGGCTGCCCTTTAAAATTTCTTATATGAAATCATATCCAGAGTTTTAATCAGTGAGGATGATTGAATGAGTCAGTTGTTCCAGCAGTGAGGAGGACACAGCATGATGTGTTGAGGACAGCTCCAGTTGAGTGACTCTGTGTGTTTGCATATGTGTCCTTCCTCTCTGCTCCCAGCCGTTAAGAGGCCAGTGTTGATCAGTGTGTGTCCAGGCCTTTCACAGCCACTGACACCACAGCAGCTCAATGATGATGTCTGTGACTCTACTGCTGGCCACCCTGGGGCTCCTTGTTCAGGGTGAGACTCTCTGCTGAAAACTTTGCTTCAGGATGGAACCAGGTTCACCACAATGATGTTCTGCTATGATGGAGAAACACTGAAACCAGCAGCATTGACCTTCTTCCATCTATTCTCCATGTTAAAGAAATGATCCTCTTCTGTTTGGATGTTGATGTTTCTCCAAGATGGATTTGTCTCAATAACTCTTCTCCTCTTGTTGATGTTTTTCAGGTTCATCAGGAGAAATCATCCTGACTCAGACTCCTGGAGCTCAGTCTGTTGTTCTAGGTCAGACTGTTTCTCTCTTATGTAAATCCAGTACATACCTTGAGGACGACATCCACTGGTACCTCCATAAACCTGGAGAAACGACTAAACTCCTGATCTATAATGATGTAACCCGTTACTCTGGAGTCCCAGAACGTTTTAGTGGAAGTAAATCTAGAGGTATTGACTTCACTCTGACCATCAGTGGAGTTCAGGCTGAAGACGCAGGAGTTTATTACTGTCAACAGGATGAAACCTTCCCGTTCACACAGTGATACAACGTCGTACAAAAACCTCCCTCAGCTGCAGAGGAACTGATCTGACTTAACAGCTGCACTGAAACTAAAAACTTCAACATATTCTAACGTTGTAAACATCACTAAATTTTCACTATGAGGTAATTTGATCAAATCAGTAATGTTTAATCAAATGTCTCTTTTTGATTTGATAAGATTTCCAATTATTTTTTTTATCAAACACATTCAGTAGGTCAATCAATGCAATAAGAAAAAGTCAACTAAATCCAAACTAAATGAATTTATTGCAAAAACAATGTTACAACTAAATATTCAAGACATAAGAACTTCCAAATTTTACTCCAAATATCCATCAAATTAAATACTTTTTGTACAGATGGCATTACAGTAAAAATGTCTAATTTTCATAAAATATTGAAGAAAATAGCAGAGTTGAACTTTATCATGGCCCTGTCATAAAGAGAAACAAAGGGAGAGCTAGGAAAGTGCAGACTAAATATTACTCTATGCGGATGATACTTGACTTTATATTTGTGTGTCCCCAAAATATATTAAATTTCTGTCAGTCAAACAACAGAGAAGTTGACTAGTCAAATTTACCAATCATGGCTACCAGTGTATTATTGAAAAATATTAAACGTATGAAGAAAAAGTCATTTGTAGGTTCTAAATGTGAATGGTTTTTTAAAGCAGAAGTAAGTGGTCTGGTCGTTTTCGCTAATGCTGCGTTCCAGGCAGGCTTTTGAAATCGTAAATTACAGCTTCAAGTCACAACTTACGACTTTGTAGCGTTCCAGGCAACCCACTCGTGTTTTTCCGACCTGTTTTACCGGTGTAAGTCACTATAACGGCCACTCGTAACTTCCGACCGGTGAACTCGTACCAGATCGAACTGGTACCACTTCATGGTCGGAAAAATACGAGTTTCCTTGAACACACCATAACAGTCCTCGTCCCTACGTCGCCACATTCACGGCGTCCCTTGGCTGCACACACAGCCCTGCATGCCGTTCTCTCTCCTCATTGGATAAAAACTGTAGGATACGATAAATGTTTTCTCCTCGGCTCAGAGCAGAGCAGAGTGACTGACAGACCCGTGTTTCGGTCCAAACACTCTATGTAAGTGATTGCTGTCGGAAGATATAACTATTTAAGACTTCTATTAACACAAATATATCACTTACTTCTGCTTTTATGTTTGGTGTATGGAGGGATCGATGAAGTGTTATTTCATAGCACTGACAAAGAATCATCATCTTATGATGTTATAAAAACCAAAGACTGAATCAAAATTTGATGAACAGATCTTTATTTTCTGGAAATATTGAAATTACATGAAAGAAAACTGTCAATCACATCAGAGAGAAAGACAGAACATGACGATGAAAGAACGAGAGAGAGTGTTAGAGAGAACAGAGTAAAACCAATAGTACAGTCCCAGTGAGTCAGCTCAGGACTAAGGACACTGGTCTCTCCTCAGTGTCTCTGAGACCAGAGTCTGGGAGCCCTGGGTGGCCTCACAGGTCACAGAGCCCAGCTTCCTCCACTGGTCTGCAGGGAGCCTCAGGGTGCTGCTCCAGCTGTAGAGGCCGTCCTTCCCCAGCACCACGGGGCTCCTGCTCTCCTCCCAGCTGCTGCTGCTGCTGCCGTCCACCTTCCAGACCAGACTCCAGTCTGAGGGGAAGCCCTTGTTGGCCAGGCACATGAGCGTGGCCTTCCCCTGCTGCTGCAGCTCCTCACTGGAGGGGGGCAGCACCGTCAGGGTGGGACGGGTATCACCTAGGAGACACAGACCATAAACTGTCAATCCAACAGCAGCCACTTGGACACCTTTACTGTGTGAGAGCTGGTTTTGTCCTTTAAGGAGTTTCTGTCAGATGTTTTTCTGCTCCACCAGTCACTCACTCACACATTGTTTCACTTCCCTTCAAGAAGCCTCTCATGCACATCAGCACAGAGACAATCATCATACAGTTTGACCTGAAACATATCAAACTACTCTAAAAATACAAAAAGCTCATTGGGAATCATTTATACGTTTTGGTAAGTAATGTATAAAATCTTCACTTTACGAAAGTTTAATTTCTGCTGTAACACAAACAGATTTATCAAATAATCTGACAACCATCAAAGTGGAAAATACTTCTCACTGACCAAACTCCCAAAATGATTTCAAACAACATTGGAAACAGTGAATCACAAAATATAAGGTATCACAGGTTTTTAAAATATTGAATACTCATCTACAGAAAATGAATCACAATTTACCTTTGACAGATTGTAAGGTAAGTTTGAAATTTATATATTTTTTACAATATATTAGACGACAAATTACGTTTGACCAGTTTGAATTTTATGATTTTTTTGACAGTATATTAGATGACAAATGACGTTTGACCATTTGAACAGTTCAACTTCAATTCAATCATGAAAGGCATGAGAGAAGAATACTTCCTTGACCAAAAAGCCCTAAGAAGAAATAAAAATAAATAAATATAACAAAGCCATTTATATAGAGACTTAATTAAAGAAAATGTCACATAAATATGTTTTTAGTATTTCTGCAGAAACTTACTTCCAACATCCAGTCTGGTTCCTCCACCAAAAGTCCACCACAGTGATACAAAGTCATTGAGCCATCATACAAAAACCTCTCACTGTAGAGACACGGCTCTCTGACTCTGATACAATGAACTTAATCTGTAAGTTTTTATAATATAACTATAACTTTCACTTTTTTTAAATTATCGTCTTTATATTGCAAAATTTGCACTTTATCCAAAAGGAATAATTGTTGGACTCTAAAAACTGGCATTTTTAATGTTAAAAAAACAAACACTAGCAACACAGATTATAATTAGTTTTTGTCATTTTAACATCTTAGAAATAAAAATTAAGAGAAAAGTCATGAATAGAACTATGAAATATTAACTTACTTCCAATATCCAGTCTGGTTCCTCCACCAAAAGTCCACCACAGTGATACAAAGTCATTGAGCCGTCGTACAAAAACCTCTCACTGTAGAGACACGGCTCTCTGACTCTGAAACAAACAAACTCACCAGAATTAGTCTGTTTGTAATGTTTTGGCAGCTGATGTGACAAATTACAACAACACAGTATAATTGTAAAATTTTAATATCTGTTAAATTTAAAGAGACCCTGAGGAGTTTTGGTTTTGGTTATAAAAGAGTCTCATATTAATGTGGAATACTCTACATCACTCACACTTGTTAATGGGTCTATTTTCGATAAATATATTTTTTTGTCTTCATAATTATTTTGATATTATTATTTAGTGGTCAAGTTGCCCAGCATTTTCTACTTTCGGTTTCCTGGACACTGCCTGGCGGGTCAAGGGAATAACGCTGGCGGATCGCCATTTATGGTCGGAACTACGACGGTATCTGATCGTCTTCGAACCTCCGACTTTCATTCTTGATTAATGAAAACATTCTTGGCAAATGTTTTCGCTTTCGTCCGTCTTGCGCCGGTCCAAGAATTTCACCTAGCGCACTGAGGCTCATGGAAAATGTAATGTGAATACACTTTGCTTTCCGAAACCCCTCGTAGTCCCTTTAATGAAAAAAAATCCACATTTTACAAAACTGTTTTAAGATATGGGAAAATATATTAAGAATAAAAGTAGTGCAAACACATAGAACCTAAGAAGCATTAAAAATAAGAATTAGCACTTTCTGATCAATACTCTGATGAAGTTATTGATCCATTGATAATCAGCGTGATGAGACTGATCCCAGTCCCTGGTGGAGTCAGTCAGTGCATTTCCATAGAGCCACTTTGCATCAGCAGCACCATGCTCCAGTGCTCTGGGAGAGTTTATAGTCCTGAGAGTTGAAGACTGGATGACTGACAGCTGTCCTTCATGACAACACAAGACACAGAAATCCTCCTCATCAAAAACATGACTTTGGTCTCCGTCCTCATCTGGACTCTCCTCTGCTGCTGCTTCACAGGTAAAGTCCAGAGAATCCAACTCCTCTATCAACATCTGTCCCTCTGAAATGAAGCCCACAAAACCATGACTCTGTTTTATCTTTCTGTCTCTGTGTCCTCAGAGTCCAGAGGTCAGGTCACAGTGACTCAGCCTGGAGCAGTGAGCTCTGCTGTAGGAGGTTCAGTCACCATCAACTGTAGAACCAGTCAGAATATTTACAGCAGCCATTTATCCTGGTACCAACAGAGAGATGGAGAAAAACCCAAACTCCTCATTTACTACACTTCCACTCGAGCATCAGGGATTCCAGGTCGTTTTACAGGCAGTGGATCAAACTCTGACTTCACTCTGAGCATCAGTGGAGTCCAGGCTGAAGATGCAGCAGTTTACTACTGTACGAGTCAACATTACATCAACAGTAAGCACGTGTTCACACAGTGAAAAAGCGTCGTACAAAAACCTCCCTCAGTCAAAGTGAACAGAAACTGAACTGACTGCTGCAGCTGGAAGATACTGCAGAGACTGATACAGTTCACTGAGGACACACACACACACACACACACACACACACACACACACACACACACACACACACAAATAATTTCATACATTTTATAAGATGAGATAAGATTAGCCTTTATTGTCTCCTAGAGTGGAGAAATTTGTCTTGGGCAATTAGGAGAGAAAGATACAGATACAGACAATAAATACATATTTCCTGTCACGAACAATGAAAAACATATAGTCAAGCACAAATACGTAAAATGGGATGTCCCCTACTACATCACACACACGCCACCTCACACTTACCTCATTCCTCTGCTGTCCCAACCACACTCACATTTACAAACACACACCCACCTGCCCATTCATGAGATCCTTCCTCACTCAGACACCTCTACTCACACAGTAACATACATAATATTGCCCAGTGATAATCCATAAATACCACACGATAACACTACTCTCTCTATCTCTGACTGAGAGACCGTAGTGTCTGTGTCCCTTGTTAAAAGACAGAAAACATGTTAATATAATTATGTGTAGTGGTTCCTGCATTCATTTGTATACAATGTGAAAAGGAGAGGCGAGCTGACACAGCCTTGGGAAACTCCTGTAGAAAGTGTTGAATTAACCTTGACCTGTTGTGTCCTGTCTGTAAGAAAGGCCTGATACAATTTAACCAAGTAGGGATTCACCTCCATCTGTTGTAGCTTTGTTAAAAGGATTTGAGGCAGAATCATATTGTAGCTGAACTAAAATCCATAAAAACTGATCTAGCAAAGGTTTTAGTGTCTCTAAGTGTGTCAGTATGAGATGGGACATGGTACTTAAGGCATCTCCAGTACTACTCCAGTACATCCCTATATGCAAATTGATAGGGATCAAAAAGATGTTGGACCTGTGTACCAAGTTCTCCAAGCATAATACGTTCAAAAGATTTGATGACGAGTGACGTTATCGCAACTGGTCTGTAGTTATTATTCCATTGTGGGCATGGTGTCTTTGCCATTGTGTTGGTATACTGTGAGTTACCAAATATACTTCAACACTGGTCTCCGACTTTATTAATTTCAGAATAAAGGTTCAGTAGACATCATATTGCATCATATTTCTATGATCTACATAATGTTTCATATTGTT
Organism: Trachurus japonicus; assembly: GCF_045865225.1. Classification (NCBI taxonomy): domain Eukaryota; kingdom Metazoa; phylum Chordata; class Actinopteri; order Carangiformes; family Carangidae; genus Trachurus; species Trachurus japonicus. The sequence continues at coordinate 8,616,441 of NC_140917.1, read as the reverse complement.
TATTGTTTTTACTGATTTCAGCAGAGAAGGCATTGATGGACATCACAGAATAAAATGATCATATTTTATCAATAATAGACATTTAGTAGTGTGGGTGTGTGTGTGTGTGTGTGTGTCCTCAGTGAACTGTATCAGTCTCTGCAGTATCTTCCAGCTGCAGCAGTCGGTTCAGTTTCTGTTCACTTTGACTGAGGGAGGTTTTTGTACAACGCTTTTTCACTGTGTGAACACATACTGACTGTTGATGTTGTGTTCACTCTGACAGTAGTAAACTGCTGCATCTTCAGCCTGGACTCCACTGATGATCAGAGCGAAGTCAGAGTTTGATCCACTGCCTATAAAACGATCTGGAATCGCTGATGCTCGAGTGGTTGCAAGATAAATGAGGAGTTTAGGTTTTTCTCCATCTCTCTGTTGGTACCAGGCTAAATAGTTGTAAACATTAACATTCTGACTGGTTTTACAGGTGATGGTGACTGAGCCTCCTACAGAAGTGCTGACTACTCCAGGCTGAGTCACTGTGACCTGACCTCTGGACTCTGAGGACACAGAGACAGAAAGATAAAACAGAGTCATGGTTTTGTGGGCTTCATTTCAGAGGGACAGATGTTGATAGAGGAGTTGGATTCTCTGGACTTTACCTGTGAAGCAGCAGCAGAGGAGAGTCCAGATGAGGACGGAGACCAAAGTCATGTTTTTGATGAGGAGGATTTCTGTGTCTTGTGTTGTCATGAAGGACAGCTGTCAGTCATCCAGTCTTCAACTCTCAGGACTATAAACTCTCCCAGAGCACTGGAGCATGGTGCTGCTGATGCAAAGTGACTCTATGGAAATGCTCTAACTGACTCCAACAGGGACTGGGATCAATCTGATCATCCTGATTATCAATGAATCAATGACATTAATGGAATAAATATTAGAAATCCTGAAAAACCCAGGTTTGGGCCTTCTGAAATGTCATATATTGTACTAATTCAGACATAAGCATTCATGAAACAATAGCATGATGTGTTGAGGACAGCTCCAGTTGAGTGACTCTGTGTGTTTGCATATGTGTCCTTCCTCTCTGCTCCCAGCCGTTAAGAGGCCAGTGTTGATCAGTGTGTGTCCAGGCCTTTCACAGCCACTGACACCACAGCAGCTCAATGATGATGTCTGTGACTCTACTGCTGGCCACCCTGGGGCTCCTTGTTCAGGGTGAGACTCTCTGCTGAAAACTTTGCTTCAGGATGGAACCAGGTTCACCACAATGATGTTCTGCTATGATGGAGAAACACTGAAACCAGCAGCATTGACCTTCTTCCATCTATTCTCCATGTTCAAGAAATGATCCTCTTCTGTTTGGATGATGATCTTTCTCCAAGATGGATTTGTCTCAATAATTCTTCTCCTTTTGTTGATGTTTTTCAGGTTCATCAGGAGAAATCATCCTGACTCAGACTCCTGCAGCTCAGTCTGTTGTTCTAGGACAGACTGTTTCTCTCAGATGTAAAGTCAGTTCAAATGTTGGTAACAATATACAATGGTACCTTCAGAAACCTGCAGAACGTCCTAAACTTCTGATCTATGATGCTGGGACCCGTCAGTCTGGAGTTTCAAATCGTTTTAGTGGACTTGGGTCTGACCCTGATTACTCTCTGACCATCAGTGGAGTTCAGACTGAAGACACAGGAGTTTATTACTGTCAACAGGATTACAACTTCCCGTTCACACAGTGATACAACGTCGTACAAAAACCTCCCTCAGCTGCAGAGGAACTGATCTGACTCAACAGCTGCACTGAAACTAAAACATGATTTGACTTCAACATAGTATTAAAAATAATTTCCTCAAATATATCAAACCCGAACTGTTTAATCAAATGGCTCATTTTGAGTTGTTAAGATTTCCAATTCATATTTTATCAAACACATTAAGTAGGTGTCAACCAATACAATATTGTGAAGAGCAAGTCAAATAAACCTAAACTTACTTAACTTTTTGCAAAACCAATGTTATGTTGAACTCCAAATATCCATCAAATGAAGGATTTTGTTTTTTCAGATGGCATTACAGTTAAAATGTCTAATTTTCCCACATGAAATATTTCAGAAAAAAGCACAGTTGAATTATATCATCTGTCATAAAGAGAAACAAATGAGAGCTGCAGAGTGAGTGCATACTTAGCGGATATCACTCTATGCTGATGATACCTGACTTTATATTTGTGTATCCCCAAAAATACAGAGACATATTACATTTCTGTTTGTCAAATAACACAGAAGTTTACTAGTCCAATTTGCCATTCAAGGCTACCAATTTATTGACTGAATATTAAACGTATGAAAAAAAGTCATTTGTGGGTTCTAATGTGAATGTTTTTTTTAATGTTTTGTGTATATAAATCAGTGGAGGAATTGATCAAGTGTTATTTCATATCACTGACAAAGAATCATCATCATATGTGACCCGCTCTGGCAAAATGAGTCGGAAGTCGCAACGTTCTATTTTTAGATAATCAGCTGATAACGTGGAAAATCAATAAAAATTCAAAAAAACTTTTTTTTGCTAATTTCAAAGAAATTACATTCAAAAACAATCTCCCAAAGTTTCATAGTCCAGATAATTGAGGAAAGGCACGTGAATGACGATTAAAGTTGACTTAGGACAACTTTTAACCCTCTAGAGAGGAGCACAACATTAGGCTAAATAACTTCTGAAACTGATAGAGACGAGCTGTAAACTGCATCTGAATCGTGAGATTCTCCGCTTTCCGAGGGTCCTTGAACGGTGCATTTATGACAACAAGGGTAGCCATGTGTAATCACGTAGTACTTTTACAGTCTATGAGTACGGGACCAGATGCTAAGCTGAGCGGTAGCAGCGATGCTAAACCAAGCGTAGCATCGATGCTAAACCGAACGTAGTAGCATGCTAACGCTTGCAGATGTTTTACAAAACATGAAATATCTTCTGAACCGTTTATGATAGAGACGAGCTGTAAACAGCATCTGAATAGCTACACTCTGCTTTCCGAGGGTCACTGAACGGTGCCTCTACAAGGTACGTGTAATCACATGGTACTGAACAGACGCCAGATTCACGGAAGGCTTTAAACCAGAGACGTTCTAAATTGTTTGAACGCAATTTTCTCAGGTTTTCAATCGAAAGCAGTGAGTGGAAGACCATAATTAAAATTGCCATATCTTAAAAACTATCCAATGTATGACTTTGACTAGGGTATCATTTTAAAGCTTATTTTCTCCTCTTTCTGTTGATACCAAAATCTCAATTTTGAAATTTGGGTCACTGCGACTCATTTTGCTGGATCAGGTCACATATGATGTTATAAAAACCAAACACAGAATCAAAATTAATTTGATGAACAGATCTTTATTTTCTGGAAATAGTGAAATTACATGATAGAAAACTGTCAAACACATCAGAGAGAAAGACAGAACATGGTAATGAAAGAACGAGAGAGAGAGTGTTAGAGAGAACAGAGTAAAACCAGTAGTAGAGTCCCAGTGAGTCAGCTCAGGACTGGGGACACTGGTCTCTCCTCAGTGTCTCTGAGACCAGAGTCTGGGAGCCCTGGGTGGCCTCACAGGTCACAGAGCCCAGCTTCCTCCACTGGTCTGCAGGGAGCCTCAGGGTGCTGCTCCAGCTGTAGAGGCCGTCCTTCCCCAGCACCACGGGGCTCCTGCTCTCCTCCCAGCTGCTGCTGCTGCTGCCGTCCACCTTCCAGACCAGACTCCAGTCTGAGGGGAAGCCCTTGTTGGCCAGGCACATGAGCGTGGCCTTCCCCTGCTGCTGCAGCTCCTCACTGGAGGGGGGCAGCACCGTCAGGGTGGGACGGGTATCACCTAGGAGACACAGACCATAAACTGTCAATCCAACAGCAGCCACTTGGACACCTTTACTGTGTGAGAGCTGGTTTTGTCCTTTAAGGAGTTTCTGTCAAGATGTTTTTCTGCTCCACCAGTCACTCACACATTGTTTCACTTCCCTTCAAGAAGCCTCTCATGCACATCAGCACAGAGACAATCATCATACAGTTTGACCTGAAACATATCAAGCTACACTAGAAATACATGAAGGTCATTTAGGAAACAATCATACATTTTGGTTTGGTTCTCAGGTGCAACACAAACAGATTCATCAAATAATCTGACAATGATCAAATGTTCCTCGAATGGAAAATAATTCTCATTGAATAAACTCTTAAAATGACTCAAAAGAAAAATGGAAACAGTGAATCGCAGGTATCAATGGATTTTAAAAACTAGTACTACTACTACTATTACTACTACTACTAAACAATATATTAAATATACAACATATTAAAAAACAAATGATGTTTGACCATTTCTGCAGTTTAACTTCAATTCAATCATGGCAGGCATGCGACAAGAAAACTTCAGAAAAGAGGCCCTACATTTAACTCCATGATTAAGAAGGAGAAATAAAAACACAAATATGAAAAATATAGTTAATGAAATAAAATATGTAACACTAAAAACTAAAAAAAACTAAAATCTTTTTAGTATTTTTGCAGAAATTTACTTCCAACATCCAGTCCGGTTCCTCCACCAAAAGTCCACCACAGTGATACAAAGTCATTGAGCCGTCGTACAAAAACCTCTCACTGTGGAGACACGGCTCTCTGACTCTGATACACTTAACTACTCATATCTACAAGAATTTATCATGAAACTTTAATAAAAATGTTTTGTATCTGTTTCTTTATCGTTTATCCTTTTTATGTTGAAAAATTTGAAGTCCTCAGATTTTTTTTTGTAGAATAAATATTTTTGGATACTAAAACTGAAATTTTTTCACTTTTCAAAAAAATCACAAAAAGCCAAGTTTGTGCTTTTCTTTGCCATTTTAGGATTTAACAAATTATATTGAAGAAATATTCACTTACTTCCAAATTCCAGTCTGGTTCCTCCACCGAACGTGTACCACAGTGATACAAAGTCATTGAGCCGTCGTACAAAAACCTCTCACTGTAGAGACACGGCTCTCTGACTCTGTCACACTGAACTACTCTTATCTACAAGATTTTATCATTAAACTTTAACATAAACGTTCCCCTATCATTTATTGTCTTTATGTTGCAATATTTGAAGGCATAAGATTTTTTTTTTAAAAAAGAATAAATATTTTTGGATCCTAAAACTGAAATTTTTCAGTTTTCAAAAAATCACGAAAAGCAAAGTATGTGCTTTTCTTTCCCATTTTAGGATTTAACAAATTAAACTTAAATTGCAAAAAACTATGAAATATTCACTTACTTCCAATATCCAGTCTGGTTCCTCCACCGAACGTGTACCACAGTGATACAAAGTCATTGAGTCGTCGCACAAAAACCTCTCACTGTGGAGACACGGCTCTCTGACTCTGAAACAAACAAACTCACCAGAATTAGTCTGTTTGTAACGTTTTGGCAGCTGAGGTGAGAAATGACAACAACACAGTATAAAAAGGAGAATATGTATCGTCAATTTTTAATATTTGTTCATTTTAAGAAAAATCTACACTTTTCAAAAATGTTTTAAAACATGAGAAAATATAATCAGGCAGATTAAACCTAAACAGCATTAAAAAAGCACTTCCTGATCAATATACTAATCAATTGACTGAACCATTGATAATCAGGATGATCAGATTGATCCCAGTCCCTGGTGGAGTCAGTCAGTGCATTTCCATAGAGCCACTTTGCATCAGCAGCACCATGCTCCAGTGCTCTGGGAGAGTTTATAGTCCTGAGAGTTGAAGACTGGATGACTGACAGCTGTCCTTCATGACAACACAAGACACAGAAATCCTCCTCATCAAAAACATGACTTTGGTCTCCGTCCTCATCTGGACTCTCCTCTGCTGCTGCTTCACAGGTAAAGTCCAGAGAATCCAACTCCTCTATCAACATCTGTCCCTCTGAAATGAAGCCCACAAAACCATGACTCTGTTTTATCTTTCTGTCTCTGTGTCCTCAGAGTCCAGAGGTCAGGTCACAGTGACTCAGCCTGGAGCAGTGAGATCTGCTGTAGGAGGCTCAGTCACCATCAGATGTAGAGTCAGTCAAACTGTTTACAGCAACAACCGTTTAGCCTGGTACCAACAGAGAGATGGAGAAAAACCTAAACTCCTCATCTACTGTGCTTCCACTTGAGCATCAGGGATTCCAGATCGTTTCACAGGCAGTGGATCAAACTCTGACTTCACTCTGAGCATCAGTGGAGTCCAGGCTGAAGATGCAGCAGTTTACTACTGTCAGAGTGAACACAACAGTCCATGGAGGTTCACACAGTGAAAACGCGTCGTACAAAAACCTCCCTCAGTCAAAGTGAACAGAAACTGAACTGACTGCTGCAGCTGGAAGATACTGCAGAGACTGATACAGTTCACTGAGGACACACACACAGTTCCAGTGAAGAAGCCCAATCAGACCATTAACATCACAACTACATCAAGCACAGTCAGCTCCACTGACGTCCACACATCCATCTGATTCAATATTAAGGAAACATCAATGTCCACAGACTATGTTAAAGTCTCTGCACACTGAAGCCTCACATCTGCAATGTCACAAGTGTTTTCTCTAAACATAATGTGTCTGAAACACAACACAAACTGTACATGACACATTCAAAAGTGTTGCCAGAGGATTAAACTGAACTTTGAACACAATTCGCTGATAAACAGTTTCAGGAGGAACTTTGGTATCTAATGTCTGAGATGCTCTGATCAAATATGTATTACTGGTAGGAAAATGGATCATAGCAACAAATAAAATTTAAACTAGAAGGGACTAAACATGGCGCCTTGTGGAACCCCAGGAGTAAATTTGGTTATAGCAGATGAACATTTACCAAGTTAGAAAAAAAAAAGTGTAATAGTGATGACTGATTAACACTGTGAGAGAAAATAAGAGGGACATGTGCTGTTTATATATAAGTCAACAGTATCAGTGGCTGCACTTTAAAATTTCTTATATGAAACCATATCCAGAGTTTTAATCAATGAGAATGATTGAGTTGAGTGAATTGTTCCAGCAGTGAGGAGGACACAGCATGATGTGTTGAGGACAGCTCCAGTTGAGTGACTCTGTGTGTTTGCATATGTGTCCTTCCTCTCTGCTCCCAGCCGTTAAGAGGCCAGTGTTGATCAGTGTGTGTCCAGGCCTTTCACAGCCACTGACACCACAGCAGCTCAATGATGATGTCTGTGACTCTACTGCTGGCCACCCTGGGGCTCCTTGTTCAGGGTGAGACTCTCTGCTGAAAACTTTGCTTCAGGATGGAACCAGGTTCACCACAATGATGTTCTGCTATGATGGAGAAACACTGAAACCAGCAGCATTGACCTTCTTCCATCTATTCTCCATGTTCAAGAAATGATCCTCTTCTATTTGGATGTTGATCTTTCTCCAAGATGGATTTGTCTCAATAACTCTTCTCCTCCTGTTCATGTTTTTCAGGTTCATCAGGTGAAATCATCCTGACTCAGACTCCTGGAGCTCAGTCTGTTGTTCTAGGTCAGACTGTTTCTCTCAGGTGTAAAGCCAGTTCAAGTGTTAGTGCTGACCTACAGTGGTACCTTCAGAAACCTGGAGAAGCTCCTAAACTCCTGATTTATACCGTTACTCTGGAGTCCCTGAACGTTTCAGTGGAAGTAAATCCAGCAACACTGACTTCACTCTGACCATCAGTGGAGTTCAGGCTGAAGATGCAGGAGTTTATTACTGTCAGCAGGATGAGAGTTCCCCGTTCACACAGTGATACAACGTTGTACAAAAACCTCCCTCAGCTGCAGAGGAACTGATCTGACTACACAACTGCACTGAAACTAAAACGTGGTTTGACTTCAACATATTCTCATGTTTTAAAAAGATTTTCCTCAAATAAGTATTCTATTCACTAAATTTACAATTGAATGTAATTTTATCAAACCAGTACTGTATAATCAAATGGCTTCTTTGTTAACATTTCATTTCATATTTTAACAAACACATAGGTGTCAGTCAATATAATACATTGTGAAGAAAAAGTCAAATAAATCTAAACTTACTTAATTTATTGTAAAAACAATGTTATAACAAAAGATTCATTTCAAATTGAACTCCCAATATCCATCAAATGAAGGATTTTTTTTCAGATGGCATTACAGTTCAAATGTCTAATTTTCCCACATGAAATATTGAAGAAAAAAGCACAGTTGAACTATATCATCTGTCATAAAGAGAAACAAAGGAGAGCTGCAGAGTGAGTGCATACTCAGTGAATATCACTCTACGCTGATGATACTTGACTTTATATCCCCAAAAGATACAGAGACATATTACATTTCTGTTTGTCAAACAACACAGACTAGTCCAATTTGCCATTCAAGGCTACCAATTTATTAATAGAAAAATATTAAACGTATGAGAAAAAAAGTCGTTTGTGGGTGTGAATGTTTTTTTTTTTTATGTTTTGTGTATATAAATCAGTGGAGGGATTGATCAAGTGTTATTTCATATCACTGACAAAGAATCATCATCTTATGACAAACCAAAGACTGAATCAAAATTTATTTGATGAACAGATCTTTATTTTCTGGAAATAGTGAAATTACATGATAGAAAACTGTCAAACACATCGGAGAGAAAGACAGAACATGATAATGAAAGAAAAAGAGAGTGTTAGAGAGAACAGAGTAAAACCAGTAGTAGAGTCCCAGTGAGTCAGCTCAGGACTGGGGACACTGGTCTCTCCTCAGTGTCTCTGAGACCAGAGTCTGGGAGCCCTGGGTGGCCTCACAGGTCACAGAGCCCAGCTTCCTCCACTGGTCTGCAGGGAGCCTCAGGGTGCTGCTCCAGCTGTAGAGGCCGTCCTTCCCCAGCACCCCGGGGCTCCTGCTCTCCCAGCTGCTGCTGCTGCTGCCGTCCACCTTCCAGACCAGACTCCAGTCTGAGGGGAAGCCCTTGTTGGCCAGGCACATGAGCGTGGCCTTCCCCTGCTGCTGCAGCTCCTCACTGGAGGGGGGCAGCACCGTCAGGGTGGGACGGGTATCACCTAGGAGACACAGACCATAAACTGTCAGTGCAACAGCAGCCACTTGGACACCTTTACTGTGTGAGAGCTGGTTTGTCCTTTAAGGAGTTTCTGTCAGATGTTTTTCTGCTTCACTCACTCACACATTGTTTCACTTCCCTTCAAGAAGCCTCTCATGCACATCAGCACAGAGACAATCATCATACAGTTTGACCTGAAACATATCAAACTACTCTAAAAAATACAAAAAGCTCATTGGGAAATATTTATACATTTTCTTTAGTATGTATAAAATCTTCAGTTTACGAAAGTTGGTTTTCAGGTGTAACACAAACAGATTTACCAAATAATCTGACAACCATCAAATGTTCCCCAAGTGGAAAATACTTCTCACTGACCAAACTCCTAAAATGATTTCAAACAACATTGGAAACAGTGAATCACAAAATATAAAGTATCACAGGTTTTTAAAATATGAAATAGCCTACTCATCTACAGAAAATGAATCACAATTTACTTTTGACAGATTGTAAGGTAAGTTTGAAATTTATATTTTTTTGGGAATATATATTAGATGACAAATTATGTTTGACCAGTTTGAATTTTATGATTTTTTTGACAGTATATTAGATGACAAATGACGTTTCACCTTACAGTTCAACTTCAATTCAATCATGAAAGGCATGAGAGAAGACAAAAAAGCCCTATAAGGCCATGATTAAAAAGGAGAAATAAATAAAATAAAATAAAACAAAATCACCTCTATAAAGACTTAATTTAAAATAAAAAAGTCACAGAAATATGTTTTTAGTATTTCTGCAGAAACTTACTTCCAATATCGAGTCTGGTTCCTCCACCAAAAGTCCACCACAGTGATACAAAGTCATTGAGCCTTCGTACAAAAACCTCTCACTGTAGAGACAGGGCTCTCTGACTCTGATACACTTAACTTAATCTCTACATTTTTATAAAATAACTATAATTTTCACTTTTTAAAAAAAAATATCGTCTTTATTTTGCAAAATTTGCACTTATCTGAATTTATCTAAAAGGAATAATTGTTGGATTCTAAAAACGGGCAATTTCAATGTTAAAAAACAAACACCAGCAACACAGATTATGATTTGTTTTTGTCATTTTAACATCTAAGAAATAAAAATTCAGAAAAAAATCATGAATACAACTATGAAATATTAACTTACTTCCAACATCCAGTCTGGTTCCTCCACCAAAAGTCCACCACAGTGATACAAAGTCATTGAGCCGTCGTACAAAAACCTCTCACTGTAGAGACACGGCTCTCTGACTCTGTCACACTGAACTACTCTTATCTACAAGAATTTATCATGAAACTTTAACAAAAATGTTTTTTATCTGTTTCTTTATCGTTTATACTTTTTATGTTGCAAAATTTGAAGTCATCAGATTTTTTGTTTAAAAGAATGAACATTTTTGGATCCTAAAACTGAAATGTTTTCACTTTTCAAAAAATCACAAAAAGCCAAGTATGAACTTTTCTTTGCCATTTTAGGATTTCACAAATTATGTTAAAGAAATATTCACTTACTTCCAATATCCAGTCTGGTTCCTCCACCGAACGTGAGCCACAGTGATACAAATTCATTGAGCCGTCGTACAAAAACCTCTCACTGTGGAGACACGGCTCTCTGACTCTCAAACAAACAAACTCACCATAATTAGTTTGTTTGTAACGTTTTGGCAGCTGATGTGAGAAATGACAACAACACAGTACAAAAAGGACAATAAGTATCGTCAATTTTTAATATTTGTTAATTTTAAGAAAAATCTACACTTTCAAAAATGTTTTAAGACATGAGAAAATATAATCGGAATTAAAGAAGCTCAAGCAGATAAAACCTAAACAGCATTAAAAAAAGCACTTCCTGATCAATATACTCATCAACTGATTGATTGATTGATTGATTGATCCCAGTCCCTGTTGGAGTCAGTCAGAGCATTTCCATAGAGAGCCACTTTGCATCAGCAGCACCATGCTCCAGTGCTCTGGGAGAGTTTATAGTCCTGAGAGTTGAAGACTGGATGACTGACAGCTGTCCTTCATGACAACACAAGACACAGAAATCCTCCTCATCAAAAACATGACTTTGGTCTCCGTCCTCATCTGGACTCTCCTCTGCTGCTGCTTCACAGGTAAAGTCCAGAGAATCCAACTCCTCTATCAACATCTGTCCCTCTGAAATGAAGCCCACAAAACCATGACTCTGTTTTATCTTTCTGTCTCTGTGTCCTCAGAGTCCAGAGGTCAGTACACAGTGACTCAGCCTGGAGCAGTGAGCTCTGCTGTAGGAGGCTCAGTCACCATCAACTGTAGAACCAGTCACAGGGTAGATGATGGGACAGATGTCTACTGGTACCAGCAGAAATCTGGAGGAACTCCTAAACTTCTTATTTACTATGGCAATCGAGCATCAGGGATTCCAGGTCGTTTTACGGGCAGTGGAAGAGACACTGACTTCACTCTGAGCATCAGTGGAGTCCAGACTGAAGATGCAGCAGTTTATTATTGCAAGGGTGAATTCTATTACAGCAGTCGGTTTTCGTTCACACAGTGAAAAAGCATCGTACAAAAACCTCCCTCAGTGAAACTGAACTGAAACTGAACTGACTGCTGCAGCTGGAAGATACCGCAGAGACTGATACAGTTCACTGAGGACACACATACACACACAGACTAATAATTTCATATATTTTACAAGATAAGATAAGATACGATAAGATTAGCCTTTATTGTCTCATAGAGTGGAGAAATTTGTCTTCGGTAATCAAGAGAGAAACACTCACATTTACAAACACACACCCACCTGCCCATCCATGAGATCCTTTCTCACTCAGACACCTCTACTCACACAGTAACATGCGTAATATTGCCCAGTGATAATCCATAAATCCCACAAGACAACGCTACTCTCTCTATCTCTGACTGAGAGACCGTAGTGTCTGTGTCCCTTGTTAAGAGACAGAAAACATATCAATATAATTATGTTTAGTGGTACCTGCATTCATTTGAATACAATCTGGAAAGGAGAGGTGAGCTGACACAGCCTTGGGAAACTCCTGTGTATTAGAAAGTGTTGAATTAACCTTGACCTGTTGTGTCCTGACTGTAAGAAAGGCCTGATACAATTGAACCAAGGTGGAATTCACCTCCATCTGTTGTAGCTTTGTTAAAAGGATTTGAGGCAGAATCGTATTGTAGCTGAACTAAAATCCATGAAAACTGATCTAGCAAAGACATTAGTATCTTCTAAGTGCTTCAGTATGAGACGGGACATGGTACATAAGGCATCAGTACTACTCCAGTACATCCCTAGATGCAAATTGATAGGGATCAAGAAGATGTTGGACCTGTCTACCAAGTTCTCCAAACATAATGGGCCCTAGTCTCGTTAGACGGGTGAAGTCTAACATCAGCGCAGCTTCGCCACGCCAACGGGGTGTGGCCCAGGGCCATTTCGCAAGATTGGTGGGCGCGCAGTCAGACTTAGACCAGCGCAGCCCTCCCCTCGTCCCTCCACCGGCGCAAACGGTGAAGAGGGATGAGAGAGGGCGGGAGGGAGACAGGAGGAGGAGAGAAAGGCGTGTGGAGTGGGTTTGACACAGCGAGTCAGATCTTCACAATCAAAGGAGCTCCTCTCCTCACTTTAACTGCGCGGCGGGTGATGCAAGTTTGTCATTTTATACTTTGACATGGACGGAGGAGACAGCGACGCCAGAGGCCGAACCTCTACAGGAGGAAAACAGCTGTTTTGGTCCGGAGGTCCGAGCTCAGAGTGACCAATAATGAGTTTACTAATATACTTAACCAGGATTGATCTGATACACTGAGAACGGCTGCCCAATGTAAGAAACAACAACTAATAAACTAATAAAGAAACTCACATTTATTCAAACCCTGTAAGACAGATGAGAGGTGTAGGCTACACTAATCACAACATAAACAAAGACCATGTGGATGAAATCAAAGGACGCGCTCTCTCTCTCTCCCTCTCTCTCTCTCTCTCTCTGTCCGTCTCTTTTTTTTCTGTGATAGAGATGCTGAGTATACTGTAGTAGGCTATATACTGACTATCTGATACCGAGGCTGTTGTGGTGGACTAAGAGAGATGATGATTTGTGTTTTGTTTTTCATTACGGCTGCGTGATGCGGTCGCTCGCGCTAATGAATTAATAAGTAAATAAATAAAGTGGATCATCACAAGGGCAGAGTGGTATCTCAACACGGCAGCGACATGCAGTCATCCACCCTCAGTCCTGCTTGGGACATCCACAGCTGCTTTTCAGTACCAGTTCGTCCCTGCTGTGTTAATTCAGGTGGAGTTTCCTTTACGCGCCGACAGCCTTTGATCTCTGCTTTGATCTGATGTCAGATGTGACGGGACAATCTATATAGATATAAATTCACGTGTTGATTCCGTTAGTTGCATTAAATAGTGGTTATTGTGGATATTTATTGCATTGAAATGTGTCTGGAACTGTGGAGATCTGCCTGTGAGGTCTTGGTGACGTGTGTGCACTGCAGGTCAGTCAGCCAAACTTCCACTGCACCTGCTGCGCTCCGCCCTGTGCTGAGAGTAGACCTGGTTTGAGGTGGCGAGCTTTCAGCGCAACCTCGGCGGGACATTTTCGCACAAAACTTCCACTGCACCAAGCTGAATCTGTGACGCCTCCCCCTGCTGCGCGGCCACTCCTATCTCAGCGCAGCGCGATCTGCCAATCTTCCAATCTGACTTTGCGCTAGGCTGCGCTGGTCGAAACTTGCATTAGACCGGCTGCGCTACCTTGCGCCACCTGCGCTGCGCCAGCAAACTAGGGCCCAATACGTTCAAAGGATTTCATGATGAATGACGTTGTTGCAACTGGTCTGTAGTCATTATTCCATTGTGGGCATGGTGTCTTTGCCATTGTGCTGCTGGTATACTGTGTGTTACAATACTAAATATACTTCAACACTGGTCTCCAACTTTATTAATTTCAGCATAAACGTTCAGTAGACATCATATTGCATCATATTTCTATGATCTACATTTTGTTGGGTTAGGGTTAGGTTATATGTGTCCTTAGTGAACTGTATCAGTCTCTGCAGTATCTTACAGCTGCAACAGTCAGTTCAGTTTCTGTTCACTTTGACTGAGGGAGGTTTTTGTACGATGCTTTTTCACTGTGTGAACACCACTTGCTGTTGATATAGTGAGCACCTGACAGTAGTAAACTGCTGCATCTTCAGCCTGGACTCCACTGATGCTCAGAGTGAAGTCAGAGTTTGATCACTGCCTGTTAAAACGACCTGGAATACCTGATCCTCGAGTGGAAGCATTATAAATGAGGAGTTTAGGTTTTTCCCCATCTCTCTGTTGGTACCAGTGGAAATAGTTGTTGCCGTAAACATCCTGACTGAATCTACATCTGATGGTGACTGAGCTCCTACAGCAGAGCTCACTGCTCCAGGCTGAGTCACTGTGACCTGACCTCTGGACTCTGAGGACACAGAGACAGAAAGATAAAACAGAGTCATGGTTTTGTGGGCTTCATTTCAGAGCGACAGATGTTGATAGAGGAGTTGGAATCTCTAGACTTTACCTGTGAAGCAGCAGCAGAGGAGAGTCCAGATGAGGACGGAGACCAAAGTCATGTTTTTGATGAGGAGGATTTCTGTGTCTTGTGTTGTCATGAAGGACAGCTGTCAGTTATCCAGTCTTCAACTCTCAGGACTATAAACTCTCCCAGAGCACTGGAGCATGGTGCTGCTGATGCAAAGTGGCTCTCTATGGAAATGCTCTGACTGACTCCAAACAGGGACTGGGATCAATCTGATCATCCTGATTATCAATGGATCAATGACATTAATGGAATAAATATTAGAAATCCTGAAAAACCCAGGTTAAGGCTTTCTGAAATGTCATATATTGTACTAATTTAAACACGAGCAGTCACGATACAACATGATGATGTGTTGAGGACAGCTCCAGTTGAGTGACTCTGTGTGTTTGCATTGTGACAACCCCAAGTGGTTGTGTGTGTGTGTGTGTGTGTGTGTGTGCGGCGCCCCTCTCGCTCTCCTGTCTCTCCTTCCCTCAGGATTACTCATGGGCCTCCGGTGTGCGTGCCGTAGGGGGGCGTGGCTATGTTCCTAAAAGCCGGGTGGAGATCGCCGTCTCCTTCTCTCTCATCCCATTCATGACCTGGCGTCCTGCAGCTCCCCCGCTGCGACTGTCCTCGTGGTTTTAATGCACAGACAACACCATATCCATCCATGCACCCGCACTCACCACTGATATCCTCCACTACTGATTGTTTACCTTTGCCTGTTGTTACAAATAAATAAGATTATTGTCGGCACCTTCCCCTCTCCGCGTGTTGTTTGTCAGGAAAAGGAGCCAGTCCTGACAAATGGGGGCTCGTCCGGGGTTGTTGAGGACCAGTCTGTTTTTTCTCAAGAAAGTTCAATCGACATCAGGCCAACTATTCCGTGATAGAAAAGGAGGCTTTGGGTCTCATTCTGGCCTTACAGCATTTTGAGGTGTACGTAGGTGGGACGGCACCTTTAATTGTTTACACAGATCACAACCCTTTGACATTCTTAGGTTCCTTGAAAACTCCAAATCAGAGACTGGTCAGGTGGTCTCTCTTTTTGCAGGGTTATGATTTAGACATACGCCATATTAAAGGGCAAGATAATATCCTGGCAGATGCTTTGTCTAGGGCGCCTCTGCCTTAGAGTTAATGGGGTATTGGGTCAGTTGTGCATTGTTAATCTTGTATGTATGATGACATGTAACTTTATCCCCGCTTTCACACTCCTGCTCCTCCGTCCTTTCAAACTCTTAAATAGGCTTCCCCGGTACCAGGTTGCAGAGTTCTGGGATGGCTGGGTGAGTTGGGTTGGGTTTTTGCAGTGGGAATTGTTCATGTAATTCATGTTATTTGGAGTATGGTTACAACTGTAAATGGGTAACATGTAGCTGGTCCTGCCACCCTTACTAGCTTGGGGGTTTATTGTGCCGGTTCCCCTTTGGGGTCCCGTCTTAAGGGGGGGGGGTGTGACAACCCCAAGTGGTTGTGTGTATGTGTGAGTGTGTGTGTGCGGCGCCCCTCTCGCTCTCTGTCTCTCCTTCCCTCAGGATTACTCATGGGCCTCCGGTGTGCGTGCCGTAGGGGGGGCGTGGCTATGTTCCTAAAAGCCGGGTGGAGATCGCCGTCTCCCTCTCTCTCATCCCATTCATGACCTGGCGTCCTGCAGCTCCCCCGCTGCGACTGTCCTCGTGGTTTTAATGCACAGACAACACCTACATATCCATCCATGCACCCGCACTCACCACTGATATCCTCCACTACTGATTGTTTACCTTTGATTGTTGTTACAAATAAATAGATTATTGTCGGCACCTTCCCTCTCCGCGTGTTGTTTGTCAGGAAAAGGAGCCAGTCCTGACAGCATATGTGTCCTTCCTCTCTGCTCCCAGCCGTTAAGAGGCAAGTGTTGATCAGTGTGTGTCCAGGCCTTTCACAGCCACTGACACCACAGCAGCTCAATGATGATGTCTGTGACTCTACTGCTGGCCACCCTGGGGCTCCTTGTTCAGGGTGAGACTCTCTGCTGAAAACTTTGCTTCAGGATGGAACCAGGTTCACCACAATGATGTTCAGCTATGATGGAGAAACACTGAAACCAGCAGCATTGACCTTCTTCCATCTATTCTCCATGTTCAAGAAATGATCCTCTTCTATTTGGATGTTGATCTTTCTCCAAGATGGATTTGTCTCAATAACTCTTCCCCTCTTGTTGATGTTTTTCAGGTTCATCAGGAGAAATCATCCTGACTCAGACTCCTGGAGCTCAGTCTGTTGTTCTAGGTCAGACTGTTTCTCTCAGATGTAAAGCCAGTTCAAGTATTTCTAATAACCTTCATTGGTACCTTCAGAAACCTGGAGAAGCTCCCAAACTTCTGATTCGTTATGCAACAACTCGACATTCTGGAGTTTCAGATCGTTTCAGTGGAAGTTATTCTAATACTGACTACACTCTGACCATCAGTGGAGTTCAGACTGAAGATGCAGGAGATTATTACTGTCAGAAGAGTGGCAGTTTTCCGTTCACACAGTAAAACAGCGTCGTACAAAAACCCTCCTCAGCTGCAGAGGAACTGATCTGACTCAACAGCTGCAATGAAACTAGAGCACTTCAAGTTTGCCACGATAGAAATATGGTATCTATTCAATTTATCAAGGACAACAATGTCAACTTAAATGTTTCTAAATACAAAACATTAAGATGTAATTCAATTAAAGCAGAAATAATTAACACAGGCAGAAATAGTTAACACAATCAGAAATGATTAACACAAATAATAGGTGTCAGTTACTGTAATGTGAACACAAAATTGATATGTTGAATATATTATGACAATGAAATAAATTTAAAATCTCATTAATAGATATATATTTTAACAGATTCTAAGGGCAAATTCCAAAATGGTTACATTTCCAAACTGCACTCCAAATAATATGAATGAAGACATTTTCATATAAGTAGGATGATACAATTTACATGTAAAATTTGCCACATCCACTCATTCCCATTATGTCACAAATCTCACACAATTAAGAAAATCACAGATCACCAACCACAACTAATCATCGTCAATTTGTAGTTTAACTATTAATTATATAAATGGATTCTACACACATGAACAAGGACAAAGTACTCCACAAGAACTAATGATAGAACAAAACCATTCAAGAAACATTTGAAAACAGATTGTAAAAGGAACTGTGGCACAGCTCTTAAGCAAAATCATATTGATGTTTCGGTTTGTCCATTCGAGACAGAAAATCTAAAAGAGCCAATAATCTTTCTACTGCATCCACATGTTCTGACATCAGCGCAGAGAAGGTCAGATGTCACATGTGGAAGACAGGCACATAGTTGCTTGTTGTCATTAAGTCTTTTATTATGACTCTATGTTTCATGAACCAGCAGTCAGAGCCAAGACGTTGGAAAAGAGACAGCACATGTTTTACTTTAATGAGATGCATTGAAAAAAGCTTTATAATCAAAGTGTTTTATTATAATTAATTATTGAAGCAAACACCACTGTTGAAATCTATGTCAGCCCTGTTAAAAACAGACACAGAGGGAGAGCTGCAGAGTTAGTGGATATCTTTCTATACTGATGATACCTGACTTTATATTTGTGTTTCTGAAACATGCACAACATTTGGTGGAGTTGTGTCAAACAACAAAGAACAATCAGCAGTTTAATAGTTCCATATTTTAATCAGGGAGTGAAAATTATGAATTTTTGAATTGAAAATTTAAAAATAAAACACTTTGAATCCACACTTTGTTTTTTGTAGACAATTCAATTTTTGAAGGGTTAAGTTGTGTTTCATATAACTGTGAAAGTATCATTATCTGTTGATAAAAAACAAAGACAGAATCAAAATTTATTTGATGAACAGATCTTTATTTTCTGGAAATAATGAAATTAAAAACATGAGGAAAAACAGTCAAACAAATCAGAGAGAAAGACAGAACATGATAATGAAAGAACGAGAGAGAGTGTTAGAGAGAACAGAGTAAAACCAGTAGTAGAGTCCCAGTGAGTCAGCTCAGGACTAAGGACACTGGTCTCTCCTCAGTGTCTCTGAGACCAGAGTCTGGGAGCCCTGGGTGGCCTCACAGGTCACAGAGCCCAGCTTCCTCCACTGGTCTGCAGGGAGCCTCAGGGTGCTGCTCCAGCTGTAGAGGCCGTCCTTCCCCAGCACCACGGGGCTCCTGCTCTCCTCCCAGCTGCTGCTGCTGCTGCCGTCCACCTTCCAGACCAGACTCCAGTCTGAGGGGAAGCCCTTGTTGGCCAGGCACATGAGCGTGGCCTTCCCCTGCTGCTGCAGCTCCTCACTGGAGGGGGGCAGCACCGTCAGGGTGGGACGGGTATCACCTAGGAGACACAGACCATAAACTGTCAATCCAACAGCAGCCACTTGGACACCTTTACTGTGTGAGAGCTGGTTTTGTCCTTTAAGGAGTTTCTGTCAGATGTTTTTCTGCTCCACCAGTCACTCACTCACACATTGTTTCACTTCCCTTTAAGAAGCCTCTCATGCACATCAGCACAGAGACAATCATCATACAGTTTGACCTGAAACATATCAAACTACTCTAGAAATACATCAAACTCATTTAGGAAACAATCATACATTTTTCGTGAGTTTGATTTTCAAGTGCAACACAAACATTTATCAAATAATCTGACAACGATCAAATGTTCCTCGAGTGGAAAATACTGCACATTGAACAAACTCTTAAAATGATTCAAATGAACAATGGAAACAGTGAATCACATGTTTCAAAAGGATTTCAAAGACTAGTACTACTACGATGAAACAATATATTAAAAATATACAATATATTTAAAAACAAATTATGTTTGACCATTTCTACAGTTCAACTTCAATTCAATCATGGCAGGCATGCGATAAGAAAGGCCCTACGTTTAACTCTACGATTAAGAAGGAGAAATAAAAACACAAATATGAAAAATATAGTTAATAACATAAAAGATTTTATTTGCTAAAAACTAAAAAAAGAAAAAAATAGTTTTAGTATTTTTGCAGAAACTTACTTCCAAGCTCCAGTCTGGTTCCTCCACCAAAAGTCCACCACAGTGATACAAAGTCATTGAGCCGTCGTACAAAAACCTCTCACTGTAGAGACACGGCTCTCTGACTCTGTCACACTGAACTACTCTTATCTACAAGATTTTATCATGAAACTTTAACATAAATGTTTTGTATCTGTTTCTCAATTGTTTATCCTCTTTATGTTGCAAAATTTGAAGTCATAATTTTTTTTTTTTAAAGAATAAATATTTATAATAATCACGAAATATATTTAAAAACAAATGATGTTTGACCATTTCTACAGTTCAACTTCAATTCAATCATGACAGGCATACGACAAGAAAGGCCCTATGTTTAACTACACGATTAAGAAGGAGAAATAAAAACACAAATATGAAAAATATAGTTAATAAAATAAAAGATTTTATATGCTAAAAACTAAAAAAAGAAAAAAAAAAATCTTTTTAGTATTTTTGCAGAAACTTACTTCCAAGCTCCAGTCTGGTTCCTCCACCGAACGTGTACCACAGTGATACAAAGTCATTGAGTCATCGTACAAAAACCTCTCACTGTGGAGACACGGCTCTCTGACTCTGAAACAAACAAACTCACCATAATTAGTCTGTTTATAACGTTTTGGCAGCAGATGTGAGAAATGACAACAACACAGTACAAAAAGGACAATAAGTATCGACAATTTTTAATATTTGTTCATTTTAAGAAAAATCTACACTTTCAAAAATGTTTTAAGACATGAGAAAATATAGTCGGAATTAAAGAAGCTCAAGCAGATAAAACCTAAACAGCATTAAAAAAGCACTTCCTGATCAATATACTCATCAATTGATTGATCCATTGATAATCAGCACGATGAGATTGATCCCAGTCCCTGTTGGAGTCAGTCAGAGCATTTCCATAGAGAGCCACTTTGCATCAGCAGCACCATGCTCCAGTGCTCTGGGAGAGTTTATAGTCCTGAGAGTTGAAGACTGGATGACTGACAGCTGTCCTTCATGACAACACAAGACACAGAAATCCTCCTCATCAAAAACATGACTTTGGTCTCCGTCCTCATCTGGACTCTCCTCTGCTGCTGCTTCACAGGTAAAGTCCAGAGAATCCAACTCCTCTATCAACATCTGTCCTTCTGAAATGAAGCCCACAAAACCATGACTCTGTTTTATCTTTCTGTCTCTGTGTCCTCAGAGTCCAGAGGTCAGGTCACACTGACTCAGCCTGGAGCAGTGAGCTCTGCTGTAGGAGGCTCAGTCACCATCAGGTGTAGAGTCAGTCCGGATGTTTATGCTGACGGCAACGGGCACCATTCATACTGGTACCAACAGAGAGATGGAGAAAAACATAAATTCCTCATCAAATACACTTCCACTCGAGCATCAGGGATTCCAGGTCGTTTTACAGGCAGTGGATCAAACTCTGACTTCACTCTGAGCATCAGTGGAGTCCAGGCTGAAGATGCAGCAGTTTACTACTGTAAGAGCCTTCACCGTATCAACAGTCAGTGGGTGTTCACACAGTGAAAAAGCGTCGTACAAAAACCTCCCTCAGTCAAAGTGAACAGAAACTGAACCGACTGCTGCAGCTGGAAGATACTGCAGAGACTGATACAGTTCACTGAGGACACACACATATACACACACACACAGTTGGCTCCACGGCAGGGCCGGCCCTGTACATCTGGGGGCCCTAAGCAGGATAAAATTGGGGGCCCTGCCTCACAGTGTATCATCACATATTCATAAAACCAGCTACCGTATGCAACCCTTGCATATTTTATTGTACCTCTATCAACATGATGGCGAGCAGATATTTCATTACTAATTAGAGTCTAAACACTTAAAGCTGTCTAATTGCACTTGTCATTTTTTCTTCTACTTTGTTTTTGTCTGAATGTTAATGTTAATATTGTGAATGGCAATAGGTGGCTCCAAACCGGCAGTACTTTTGATGTAGCAGAAAGATAAAAGATTCTACAAAAGATTACAGTTTGAACAGATTTATTTTCTTTAAATTATCTGTACAGCTAAATTCTAGAACCCTTAAAACAAAACTTCAGTTGAGAAGAAGATAGAGGATGTTGGTTGGTCAGCAGCATCATCAGCAGTAACCATTGGAGCTGTGGAGAAGATTAGTAGAATTTTTTAGCCACTTTACACACAATTTAATTTTCCAACAGAGATAAACATATTGTGGCAACAAACAAGAAACTTACCAACTGTATGACTGGAACCAGCCACAGGGGATGAGGATGTGGCAACATGACAGCCATTAATAAATGGGTGATTGATCCTTTATCCCCTCACAGGAAAACAGCTGTTATCTTTTCACTGTAAACAGACCTTAAAATCAGCCAGGACATGTTAACTGCAGCAGGCTGGTATGTAGCAGCTAGCCAGCTAAGTGAGCTAACACAAGCACCGACATGTTTTTCGGCTAAACGTACATCTAGTAAACATAACATTAATTAGCCTTACCTTGTCCTTGTTTTTTTTTTCATCCTTGACCTTCTTTTTCCTATTTTCCGCACCTGACGGATATATCCTTTTGGACATCGTCGCTGTCCAAAAGCTAATCACCTCCTCGCAAATCGCGATCTCAGTGAGTGAGGGAGGGAGGGGGCCAGGGGGGAGAGAAGGGGAAGGGGTGGTGCGCGCTCGTTACCGGACAACGGCCACAGTCTGCGTTACGTTTACGTATGCGTGTCACGGTCATTGTTGCCAGTTGGGTCAAGGGTTACACTTTGTCAGAGACGGTTAGACAAATGATTGAGCAAAGTTTGGGGGCCCCCTAGTGGCTGCGGGGCCCTAAGCAGCTGCTTAGTTCGCTTATAGGGAGGGCCGGCTCTGCTCCACGGACATCCACACATACACCTGATATTCGGTGTCAATGTCCATAGTTCAAATCTCTGCACCAGAGGCGGTCCTGGCTAGTTTTACGCCCTGGGCGAAACCATCCCTTGGTGCCCCCCCCCCCCCCCCCAAAAAAAAAAAAAAACCACCAACGAACAAACACAAGAATATATAATCAGTATTGGGGGGGTTTCTTTTAAAATGTATTCCCCTACAGATTACTGATTACATGTCCCAAAATCTGTAATCTGTAATGCATTTCGATTACTCAAGTAAAGTAAGTACTTTCTGGATTACTTTTAGCATAGCCTATTTCAAAATCACCTGCCTAAGCGCCTTTAACACTGAATTTGATCTTACACATGATCTTATAGGCTACCGTGGTTCCTTTAAATTAAATCATCAATAAATGTGTTTGAATTTGTCAAACCACAGTTTAATTTGTTATTGATCATCCAGCCATAAATGATTTTTTAAAATAGCCAATCATATAAAATTATAGGCTTAGGCTATATTAAAGCAGAAGTAAGCGATATGTTTGTGTTAATATAAGTCTTAAATAGTTATATCTTCCGACAGCAATCACTTCTATAGAGTGTTTGGACCGAAACACGGGTCTGTCAGTCCCTCTGCTCTGCTCTGAGCCGAGGAGAAAACTTTTCTCGTATCCTACAAGTTTTATCCAATGAGGAGAGAGAACGGCATGAAGGGCTGTGTGTGCAGCCAAGGGATGCGCGTGAATGTGGTGACGTAGGGTCGAGGGCGGGGACTGCTAACTCCATCGGCTGACAAGAAGTTATGGTGCGTTCAAGGCAACCCGTAACTCGTGATTTTCCGACCTGTGAAGTGGTACCAGTTCGATCTGGTACGAGTTCACGGGTCAGAAGTTACGAGTGGCCGTTATAGTGACTTTCACAGGTAAAACAGGTCGGAAAAACACGAGTGGGTTGCCTGGAACGCTACAAAGTCGTAAGTTGTGACTTGAAGCTGTAATTTACGGTTTCAAAAGCCTGCCTGGAACGCAGCATTAGCCAAAACGACCGGATCGCTTACTTCTGCTTTAAAACTGAGCAGCTTGACTACAGCCTCTGAACCTCTAAAAAAAATACACAATTTAAAATAGTTTTTGTTTGTGAGTGTAGGGCCAGCAACATGATGATATTTTGAATATAAAGTGACAGGAACCACTGTTCCATCTGTAGGCGAAACTAAAAATGTGCTTAAACTCACATCTCTGCTGAAGTCGGTGTGGTTTTGGAAACAGCGTGACGTTGCTCATTAGAAACATCATGACAGTCCGGGAACCTTTTTAACACAGGATCCTGTCGCAGTTCATTCATGTTGTTTACCAGTGACCGGACATTGAAGAGGGAGAAGAGGAATATTGCTGGGCATCCCATAGCAACATTACCAAAATGAAGCCAACTTCAGGGCGAGGAGTTTAGCACTCCTTTCTTTCCCCGCATGAGAGCCCTCTGGGCATCCGACGTGAGACCTCAGCAGTCGCAAGTTGATCCCCCCGCCCCCCTCCCCCCTCCCCCCTCGCCTCTCCTGACACACACAGAACCTGTAGTAGACCCAGTATATGTAGTAGACCTATGACTCTCAGCAGCAAGTTGACGTGACAGGGGCGCCCCAGCGACCACTCCACTGACTAACTTGACAGCGAATTTTGTTTTGTCTTTTTTTTTTTTTTTTTTTGGAGAGCGCTCGTGCGCCCTCACAAAGATTGCGCCCTGGGCGGTCGCCCATATTGCCCATAGCTAAAACCGGCCCTGCTCTGCACACTGAAACCTCATCTACAGTGTGACAAGGTGGCAGAATCACTAGCACTGTCAAAAACACAATGTGTCTGAAACACAACACAAACTGCACATGACACAGATAAAAGGCAATTGGAACATTTGCTGTTCATATGTTAGTATACATGAGTCAACAGTATCAGTGGCTGCACTTTAAAATCTTTATATGACACAACACCCATCATTTAAACAGTCTTCAGAATGAGTGCAGACTCAGTGGATATCACTCTATGCAGATGATACTTGACTTTAT
This sequence comes from Trachurus japonicus, assembly GCF_045865225.1. NCBI lineage: Eukaryota > Metazoa > Chordata > Actinopteri > Carangiformes > Carangidae > Trachurus > Trachurus japonicus. The sequence continues at coordinate 8,591,837 of NC_140917.1, read as the reverse complement.
ATTTGTGTATCCCCAAAGGATACAGAGACATATCAAGCTTCCGTCTTTCAAACAACAGAGAAGTTGAGTAGTCCTGCTTTCAAATCAAGGCTACCAATGTATTAATTGAAAAATATTCCAAGTATGAGAAAAAAGATATTTAAAAAAACAAAAAAACATTCACATTTGGATCCCACAAATGTTTTGTGTATATAAATCAGTGGAGACATTGATCAAGTGTTGTTTCATGACACTGACAAAACATCACCATCTTATGATGTTATAAAAACCAATGATAGAATCAAAAATTTATTTGATGAACAGATCTTTATTTTCTGGAAACAGTGAAATTACATGATAGAAAACTGTCAAACACATCAGATAGAAAGACAGAACATGGTAATGAAAGAAAGGCAGAGAGTGTTAGAGAGAACAGAGTAAAACCAGTAGTAGAGTCCCAGTGAGTCAGCTCAGGACTAAGGACACTGGTCTCTCCTCAGTGTCTCTGAGACCAGAGTCTGGGAGCCCTGGGTGGCCTCACAGGTCACAGAGCCCAGCTTCCTCCACTGGTCTGCAGGGAGCCTCAGGGTGCTGCTCCAGCTGTAGAGGCCGTCCTTCCCCAGCACCACGGGGCTCCTGCTCTCCTCCCAGCTGCTGCTGCTGCTGCCGTCCACCTTCCAGACCAGACTCCAGTCTGAGGGGAAGCCCTTGTTGGCCAGGCACATGAGCGTGGCCTTCCCCTGCTGCTGCAGCTCCTCACTGGAGGGGGGCAGCACCGTCAGGGTGGGACGGGTATCACCTAGGAGACACAGACCATAAACTGTCAATCCAACAGCAGCCACTTGGACACCTTTACTGTGTGAGAGCTGGTTTTGTCCTTTAAGGAGTTTCTGTCAGATGTTTTTCTGCTCCACCAGTCACTCACTCACACATTGTTTCACTTCCCTTCAAGAAGCCTCTCATGCACATCAGCACAGAGACAATCATCATACAGTTTGACCTGAAACATATCAAACTACTCTAGAAATACATGAAGCTCATTTAGGAAACAATCATACATTTTCCATGAGTTTGATTATCAGGTGCAACACAAACATTTATTAAATAATCTGACAACGATGAAATGTTTCTCGAGTGGAAAATACTCCACTTTGAACAAACTCTTAAAACGATTTAAATGAACAATGGAAACAGTGAATCACATGGTTCAAAAGGATTTCAAAAACTAGTACTACTACTACTACTACTACGAAACAATGTATTAAATATACAATATATTAAAAACAAATGATGTTTGACCATTTCTACAGTTCAACTTCAATTCAATCATGGCAGGCATGCGACAAGAAAACCTCAGAAAAGAGGCCCTACATTTAATTCCATGATTAAGAAGGAGAAATAAAAACACAAATATGAAAAATATAGTTAATAAAATAAAAGATTTTATATGCTAAAAACTAAAAAAAGAAAAAAAAATCTTTTTAGTATTTTTGCAGAAACTTACTTCCAAGCTCCAGTCTGGTTCCTCCACCAAAAGTCCACCACAGTGATACAAAGTCATTGAGCCATCGTACAAAAACCTCTCACTGTAGAGACATGGCTCTCTGACTCTGTCACACTGAACCACTCTTATCTACAATATTTTATCATGAAACTTTAACGTAAATGTTTTATATCTGTTTTTTAATTGTTTATCCTCTTTGTGTTGCAAAATTTGAAGTCATAATTTTTTTTTTTTTAAAGAATAAATCTTTTTGGATCCTAAAACTGAAATTTTTCACTTTTCAAAAATCCCAAAAAGCCAAGTATGTGCTTTTCTTTGCCATTTTAGGATTTAACAAATTAAATTAAATAAAATTCCATGAAGAAATATTCACTTACTTCCAATATCCAGTCTGGTTCCTCCACCGAACGTGAGCCACAGTGATACAAACTCATTGAGCCGTCGTACAAAAACCTCTCACTGTGGAGACACGGCTCTCTGACTCTGAAACAAACAAACTCACCAGAATTAATCTGTAACGTTTTGGCAGCTGATGTGAGAAATGACAACAACACAGTATAAAAAGGATAATATGTATGTCAATTTTTAATATTTGTTCATTTTAAGAAAAATCTACATTTTCAAAAATATTTTTAAAACATGAGAAAATATAATCGGAATTAAAGAAGCTCAAACAGATAAAACCTAAACAGCATTAAAAAAGCACTTCCTGATCAATATACTCATCAACTGATTGATCCATTGATAATCAGGATGATCAGATTGATCCCAGTCCCGGTTGGAGTCAGTCAGAGCATTTCCATAGAGAGCCACTTTGCATCAGCAGCACCATGCTCCAGTGCTCTGGGAGAGTTTATAGTCCTGAGAGTTGAAGACTGGATGACTGACAGCTGTCCTTCATGACAACACAAGACACAGAAATCCTCCTCATCAAAAACATGACTTTGGTCTCCGTCCTCATCTGGACTCTCCTCTGCTGCTGCTTCACAGGTAAAGTCCAGAGAATCCAACTCCTCTATCAACATCTGTCCCTCTGAAATGAAGCCCACAAAACCATGACTCTGTTTTATCTTTCTGTCTCTGTGTCCTCAGAGTCCAGAGGTCAGGTCACAGTGACTCAGCCTGGAGCAGTGAGATCTGCTGTAGGAGCCTTAGTCACCATCAACTGTAGAGTCAGTCAGGATGTTAATGGCAACAACTATTTATTCTGGTACCAACAGAGAGATGGAGAAAAACCTAAACTCCTCATTTATCTTGCTTCCACTCGAGCATCAGGGATTCCAGGTCGTTTTACAGGCAGTGGATCAAACTCTGACTTCACTCTGAGCATCAGTGGAGTCCAGGCTGAAGATGCAGCAGTTTACTACTGTCAGAGTTATCACTGGTTGAACAGTAAGAGTGTGTTCACACAGTGAAAAAGCGTCGTACAAAAACCTCCCTCAGTCAAACAGAACAGAAACTGAACTGACTGCTGCAGCTGGAAGATACTGCAGAGAAATGAAGTTCACTGAGGACACACACACACACCTACATCACATCCACCGCTTAGATATTTTCATACACACACGCACAGGCACAGAGTTAGCTACAGTAACGTCCACACATCCATCTGATTCAATATCAAGGTAACATCAATGTCCACAGACTATGTTAAAGTCTCTGCACACTGAAGCCTCACATCTGCAATGTCACAAGTGTTTTCTGTGGCAGAAACACTGGCTTTGTAATTAACATAATTTGTCTGAAACACAACACAAACTGTACATGACACATTCAAAAGTGTTGTCAGATGATTAAACAGAACTTTGAACACAATTCGCTGATCAACAGTTTCAGGAGGATCATTGATATCTAATGTCTGAGACTTTCTGATCGAATATTTATTACTGGCAGAAAAATGGATCTTAACAACAAACAGAATATAAACTAGAGGGGACCAATGATGGCGCCTTGTGGAACTCCAGGAGTAAATTTGGTTATAGCAGATGAACATTTAGCAAATGAGAAAAATATCACCAGACAGGTGATGACTGATTTACACTGTGAGACAAGCGGGGCATGTGCTGTTTATATACAAGTCAACAGTATCAGTGGCTTCACTTCAACATTTTTATATGAAACTATATCCAGAGTTTTCATCAATTTCCATGAAGATGATTGAATGATTATACAACAAGTAGTTCCGACCAAGCAATCTGATTGGTCAATAAGACATTTAGAACGTGCTCAAATCAGCATTACAGCACGGCTGACTCATCACTGAAAATATTACTTCGCCATGTCATGTTGTTTACACATCTCCATGGCAACATGGATTTTTCGTAATTTATTACTCGTGAAAATAAATCAAAACTACATTGACCTCCTGTAGGTTGTTCCTGACAGCTGCCAAAGTCACATTTATAGAACAATTATGTTTTATTTTTTGTTAATATATTGTAAACTTCCCCGTTACAGCAGAGAGGATTGTCTCCCTCCCATGTGTGTAACGTTACAAAGTCGGAGAGACACGAGTTGTGATCGCGGTGAATATGTTTTTTAAAATATGGCCTGGAGCTGAATATTTTCATTGGATAAAACGGAGGTGATTACCTGTATGTTTCTCTCTCTCTCTCTCTCTCGCTTGCGCCTTTTGGGCTTTTAAATAATCTGGAGTAATCGTTTGGCTTTCTCTATCAGCTGTGTCGGCGACACGGCGCTATAACTTCATTTACATGCAGAGTTTGCGGTTGTAGAAGCTACATCTGTGAAAGGAAAAAAACGGCATCTTTGTTATAACTTGGGCGAGTTTGTGCAGTGTTGATTTAGTTCGGGAAAGTCAGAGACCGCGTTAAAACATGAACGTCAGCTCAGAGTTCACTCATCTGGGACTAGAAAATCATTTCTGTTGCTAGGTCGTTACTAAGGTTCGGACTATTTGCTGTAGAGGTGAACTAGGTTCCATTACACATAGGAGTCTACTGACGTGACTGATTGTGTTTCAGTTATTAGTCAGACCCCATTTATTTCCATGGAAACGGGAAGCACACTCGCAAAAAACTTTACATTTTGAGAGCAAAACGTCCATCAACATGAATATTTATTTAATTATACGCTTTATTTTGTTGGTAATTGTTGTATAATCGCAATATTACCCTCGAGGGTGTGCTTAAACGTAATTTGAGCACTTCGGTGATGCTTGCGGACCTCGGCGCAAGCGCCTCGGTCCTGACCGCATCACCGTCGTGCTCAAATGACGTTAAAGCACACCCTCTCGGGTAATATTGCTTAAGTGAATTGTTCCAGCAATGAGGAGGACACAGCATGATGTGTTGAGGACAGCTCCAGTTGAGTGACTCTGTGTGTTTGCATATGTGTCCTTCCTCTCTGCTCCCAGCCGTTAAGAGGCCAGTGTTGATCAGTGTGTGTCCAGGCCTTTCACAGCCACTGACACCACAGCAGCTCAATGATGATGTCTGTGACTCTACTGCTGGCCACCCTGGGGCTCCTTGTTCAGGGTGAGACTCTCTGCTGAAAACTTTGCTTCAGGATGGAACCAGGTTCACCACAATGATGTTCTGCTATGATGGAGAAACACTGAAACCAGCAGCATTGACCTTCTTCCATCTATTCTCCATGTTGAAGAAATGATCCTCTTCTGTTTGGATGTTGATCTTTCTCCAAGATGGATTTGTCTCAATAACTCTTCTCCTCTCGTTAATGTTTTTCAGGTTCATCAGGAGAAATCATCCTGACTCAGACTCCTGGAGCTCAGTCTGTTGTTCTAGGTCAGACTGTTTCTATCAGGTGTAAAGCCAGTTCAAGTATGGGCAACTACCTTCATTGGTACCTTCAGAAACCTGGAGAAGCTCCTAAACTCCTGATTTATTATGCTACAACCCGTCAGTCTGGAGTTTCAGATCGTTTCAGTGGCAGTCAGTCAGGAACTGACTTCTCTCTGACCATCAGCAGAGTCCAGAGTGAAGATGCAGGAGTTTTTTATTGTGGACAGAGTGGTTACAGCTCCCCGTTCACACAGTGAAAAAGCGTCGTACAAAAACCTCCCTCAGCTGCAGAGGAACTGATCTGATCCACAGCTGCACTGAAAGTAAAATATCATATATAATGTCTGAACAAAACATCATGTAGTAATAATGTTTGATACTGAACATTTTGACTTTAGTACAATTAACTGCATTTTTCTTTTTTCATTAATTTTAGTCAAAGTCAGAGTGACAGACATCACAGATGAGTGTCTCTGAGACCAGAGTCTGGGAGCTCTGGGTAACACATATTTTATTATCTCTATCTATCTATTATTATTATTATTATTATTATTATTATTATTATTATTATTATTATTATTATTATTATTATTATTATCTACCTCTAGTGGACTGCAGCGAAGGAGACTTTTACTCTGTTGGTTTTCTTCAGACTGGATGAAACTTCTCTTCAGTTTTTTCACTTCCCTCTTTCAGCCCAGTAACCATGGGAACAGACCGGCATCACTGCTGATCCATGACAACAGGCCGGTTTTAGTACAAAAGTTGAAAAGTACAAAACTTCGCTTTTGTGTCAATGTTTAATCTCTAAAATATGCATTCAAGGTTTAGACAAAAACGTCAAAACTTTCAAAAATGCCAGTTCTCAACTGTGTCTGGAAAAAGTGATTATCTGAAAAAGAGAAGACAGTCTTATTTAGGATGAACTAATTAACATATTAAAACTTATGAAATGAATCTCATTCATCCAAACTTCTTTTTAAACAGAACTGAAAAATGTGATGTGAAAATTGGTGAAAAACTGTGAGAATGTCCCTGTGCTCATTTTAAAATAAGACATAATGGTATTTTTTTCTCAATGCAAAGATATAGCAAATCACATCACTGTAAAATTTCTAAAGTGAAAACAGTTAGTTTTCCACTTTGTCTGTGAAGTGCTGAAGAAAATCCTGAAGTTTCTTTAAATCACAAATATCAGCAAGAATTTTTCATAAATGTCCAACAATATGTAGTTACAGTTCACATCCAATTCTTTCAGGTATCAAAACAAATAATGGGAAAATTAGTATTAACAACTTCTAATAAAGACGATCCAATAATTTGATCTTTGAAACCTCACCCAATTGGGTGAGGTTTTCATATAAGCCCTCTTGGGTTTCATACCTCCCCTTTGCACATCCCAGTAATGTTGATTGTTCATGTTGTTTATTTATATGATATTGCTTGTGCTAAATGAAAAATAAAAATAAAAAATAAAAAAATTGATCCATTGATAATCAGTATGATCAGAATGACCCAAGTCTCTGTTGGAGTCAGTCAGAGCATTTCCATAGAGAGCCACTTTGCATCAGCAGCACCATGCTCCAGTGCTCTGGGAGAGTTTATAGTCCTGAGAGTTGAAGACTGGATGACTGACAGCTGTCCTTCATGACAACACAAGACACAGAAATCATCCTCATCAAAAACATGACTTTGGTCTCCGTCCTCATCTGGACTCTCCTCTGCTGCTGCTTCACAGGTAAAGTCCAGAGAATCCAACTCCTCTATCAACATCTGTCCCTCTGAAATGAAGCCCACAAAACCATGACTCTGTTTTATCTTTCTGTCTCTGTGTCCTCAGAGTCCAGAGGTCAGGTCTCAGTGACTCAGCCTGGAGCAGTGAGATCTGCTGTAGGAGGCTCAGTCACCATCAACTGTAGAACCAGTCAGGATGTTTATGGCAACAACTATTTAGCCTGGTACCAACAGAGAGATGGAGAAAAACCTAAACTCCTCATTTATGTTGCTTCCACTCGAGCATCAGGGATTCCAGGTCGTTTTACAGGCAGTGGATCAAACTCTGACTTCACTCTGAGCATCAGTGGAGTCCAGGCTGAAGATGCAGCAGTTTACTACTGTGTTGGAGAATTTAATATTACCATTTGGCAGCTGTTCACACAGTGAAAAAGCATCGTACAAAAACCTCTGTCAGTCTAACTGAAGAGGAACTGAACTGACTGCTGCAGCTGGAAGATACTGCAGAGACTGATACAGTTCACTGAGGACACACACTTCATCAGTCTACCCCCCACCTCAACAAGCCAAAAGTTTCCTCATAAAGAGAACAGTTCCAGTGAGGAAGCCCAATCAGACCATTAACATTACAACTATCAAGCCCCTATGTCCAAGGTCCACAGGCTGTATTAAAATCACTGCACACTGAAGCCTCATATAAGCAGTGTCACAATCCCTTTCTATGGCAGAATCACTGGCACTGACATAAACATGTGTCTGAAACACAACACAAACTGCACTGCACACAGACAAAAATGTTGTCAGAGGATCAAACTCAACTTTGAACACAATCAGCTGATCAACATTTTCAGGAGGATCTTTGGTATCTAATGTCTGAGACTTTCTGATCAAATATGTATTACTGGTACAAAAATTAATCATAGCAAAAAAGAAAATATGAACTAGTTTGGACCAAGTATGGTGCCGTGTGGAACTAATTAGCAGATGAACATTAAGCAAGTGAGAAAAATTCACCAGACAGGTGATGACTGATTAACACTGAGACAAGAGGTACATGTGCTGTTTATGTATTACTATGAAACGAAATGTGACTCTGTGTGTTTGCATATGTGTCCTTCCTCTCTGCTCCCAGCCGTTAAGAGGCCAGTGTTGATCAGTGTGTGTCCAGGCCTTTCACAGCCACTGACACCACAGCAGCTCAATGATGATGTCTGTGACTCTACTGCTGGCCACCCTGGGGCTCCTTGTTCAGGGTGAGACTCTCTGCTGAAAACTTTGCTTCAGGATGGAACCAGGTTCACCACAATGATGTTCTGCTATGATGGAGAAACACTGAAACCAGCAGCACTGACCTTCTTCCATCTATTCTCCACGTTCAAGAAACGATCCTCTTCTGTTTGGATGTTGATCTTTCTCCAAGATGGATTTGTCTAAATAACTCTTCTCCTCTTGATCATATTTTTCAGGTTCATCAGGAGAAATCATCCTGACTCAGACTCCTGGAGCTCAGTCTGTTGTTCTAGGTCAGACTGTTTCTCTCAGATGTAAAGCCAGTTCAAGTGTTAGTTATGACCTACAGTGGTACCTTCAGAAACCTGGAGAAGCTCCTAAACTCCTGATTTATGATGCGGCATCTCGCCAGTCTGGAGTTTCAAATCGTTTCAGTGGCACTCAGTCAGGAACCGACTTCACTCTGACCATCAGTGGAATTCAGGCTGAAGATGCAGGAGTTTATTACTGTCAGCAGGATAACAGCTTCCCGTTCACACAGTGAAAAAGCATCGTACAAAAACCTACTTTAGCTTAAGAGGAACTGATCTGACTCAACAGCTGCACTAAAACTACAGTAGAACACCGCACACTCACACAGTAGGACAGTAATTAAAGCAATGGAACAAATCTCAAAACAATTACATGAGGTCATTATTTTAGAACATGGTTGGCAAATCATTGACATTTTTTTACACTCCGTAGCCTATTTATATTCAGCTTAAACGACTGCTTTACATGTATGAGGTGAATTCTCAATAACAAGAGGGATTGATACAGACTGTGAAATATCAAAAATCTGAAATAAAAAATATCACATTTCAAATAACACTCATTACAAGATAAGTCAATGACCCATTAGTTTGCAATAAAACAGCAGTGGTTGAAATTCTGATAATATCATTATGTAATTGAAAATGTAATATAGTATTCCCCTTGCGATACGATTTTCAGACACCCCTAAGGTGGACTGTACAATACCTGAACCTCCATTAGGTTAGACTGTTGACAGCTACCTGAGGTGGTGCGTGTCACTTCCATCAAGGAGACCAATAGGAGAGACTACAGTCTATGGGAGAGACCTAGAAGCAGGTAGCTCCTTCGTTTCATCTCTCTGTTGTGGCTTATGGAAAATAATGACCCCCCTAGGAAATTATTTTTCTTTTTATTGCCAATTTGGCACCAGGTTCACCAGAATGATGTTCTGCTATGATGGAGAAACACTGAAACCAGCAGCATTGACCTTCTTCCATCTATTCTCCATGTTAAAGAAATGATCCTCTTCTGTTTGGATGTTGATCTTTCAGACTGTTTCTATGTTGTGTAAATCCAGTACATACCTTGAGGATGACATCCACTGGTACCTCCACAAACCCGGAGAAACTACTAAACTCCTGATCTATAATGATGTAACCCGTTACTCTGGAGTCCCAGAACGTTTTAGTGGAAGTAAATCCAGAGGTATTGACTTCACTCTGACCATCAGTGGAGCTCAGGCTGAAGATGCAGGAGTTTATTACTGTCAACATGATGACAACTTCCCGTTCACACAGTGATACAACGTCGTACAAAAATCTCCTTCAGCTGCAGAGGAACTGATCTGACTCAATAGCTGCACTGAAACTAAAACATGATTTGACTTCAACATAGTATTAAAAATAATTTCCTCAAATATATTCTATTCAATAAATTTACAATTTAAGGTATTTTATCAAACCCGAACTGTTTAATCAAATGGCTCATTTTGAGTTGTCAAGATTTCCAATTCATATTTTATCAAACACATTAAGTAGGTGTCAACCAATACAATACAGTACATTGTGAAGAGCAAGTCAAATAAACCTAAACTTACTTAACTTTTTGCAAAAACTATGTTATGTTGAACTCCAAATATCCATCAAATGAAGGATTTTGTTTTACAGATAGCATTACAGTTCTAATGTCTAATTTTCCCACATGAAATATTGAAGAAAAAAGCACAGTTGAACTATATCATCTGTCATAAAGAGAAACAAAGGAGAGCTGCAGATTGAGTGCATACTTAGCGGACATCACTCTATGCTGATGATACTTGACTTTATATCACCAAAAGATACAGAGACGTATTAAATTTCTGTTTGTCAAACAACGCAGAAGTTGACTAGTCCAATTTGCCATTCAAGGCTACCAATTTATTAATAGAAAAATATTAAACTTATTAGAAAAAAAGTCGTCTGTGGGTGTGAACGTGAATGTTTGTTTTTTTTATGTTTTCTGTATATAAATCAGTGGAGGGATTGACCAAGTGTAATTTCATATCACTGACAAAGAATCATCATCTTATGACAAACCAAAGACTGAATCAAAATTTATTTGATGAACAGATCTTTATTTTCTGGAAATAGTGAAATTACATGATAGAAAACTTTCAAACACATCAGAGAGAAAGACAGAACATGATAATGAAAGAACGAGAGAGAGAGTTAGAGAGAACAGAGTAAAACCAGTAGTAGAGTCCCAGTGAGTCAGCTCAGGACTGGGGACACTGGTCTCTCCTCAGAGTCTCTGAGACCAGAGTCTGGGAGCCCTGGGTGGCCTCACAGGTCACAGAGCCCAGCTTCCTCCACTGGTCTGCAGGGAGCCTCAGGGTGCTGCTCCAGCTGTAGAGGCCGTCCTTCCCCAGCACCCCGGGGCTCCTGCTCTCCTCCCAGCTGCTGCTGCTGCTGCCGTCCACCTTCCAGACCAGACTCCAGTCTGAGGGGAAGCCCTTGTTGGCCAGGCACATGAGCGTGGCCTTCCCCTGCTGCTGCAGCTCCTCACTGGAGGGGGGCAGCACCGTCAGGGTGGGACGGGTATCACCTAGGAGACACAGACCATAAACTGTCAATCCAACAGCAGCCACTTGGACACCTTTACTGTGTGAGAGCTGGTTTGTCCTTTAAGGAGTTTCTGTCAGATGTTTTTCTGCTTCATTCACTCCACATTGTTTCACTTCCCTTCAAGAAGCCTCTCATGCACATCAGCACAGAGACAATTATCATACAGTTTGACCTGAAACATATCAAACTACTCTAAAAAATACAAAAAGCTCATTGGGAAATATTTATACATTTTCTTTAGTATGTATAAAATCTTCAGTTTACGAAAGTTGGTTTTCAGGTGTAACACAAACAGATTAACCAAATAATCTGACAACCATCAAATGATCAAATGTTCCCCAAGTGGAAAATACTTCTCACTGACCAAACTCCTAAAATGATTTCAAACAACATTGGAAACAGTGAATCACAAAATATAAAGTATCACAGGTTTTTAAAATATGAAATAGCCTACTCATCTACAGAAAATGAATCACAATTTACTTTTGACAGATTGTAAGGTAAGTTTGAAATTTATATTTTTTTGGGAATATATATTAGATGACAAATTATGTTTGACCAGTTTGAATTTTATGATTTTTTTGACAGTATATTAGATGACAAATGACGTTTCACCTTACAGTTCAACTTCAATTCAATCATGAAAGGCATGAGAGAAGACAAAAAAGCCCTATAAGGCCATGATTAAAAAGGAGAAATAAATAAAATAAAATAAAAAAAAATCACCTCTATAAAGACTTAATTTAAAATAAAAAAGTCACATAAATATGTTTTTTGTATTTCTGCAGAAACTTACTTCCAAGCTCCAGTCTGGTTCCTCCACCAAAAGTCCACCACAGTGATACAAAGTCATTGAGCCTTCGTACAAAAACCTCTCACTGTAGAGACAGGGCTCTCTGACTCTGATACACTTAACTTATTCTCTACATTTTTATAAAATAACTATAATTTTCACTTTAAAAAAAAAAAATGATCGTCTTTATTTTGCAAAATTTGCACTTATCTGAATTTATCTAAAAGGAATAATTGTTGGATTCTAAAAACGGGCAATTTCAATGTTAAAAAACAAACACCAGCAACACAGATTATGATTTGTTTTTGTCATTTTAACATCTAAGAAATAAAAATTCAAAAAAAAATCATGAATACAACTATGAAATATTAACTTACTTCCAACATCCAGTCTGGTTCCTCCACCAAAAGTCCACCACAGTGATACAAAGTCATTGAGCCGTCGTACAAAAACCTCTCACTGTAGAGACACGGCTCTCTGACTCTGTCACACTGAACTTAATCTACAGGTTTTCATCAAATAACTATATTTTCCACTTATTTAAAAAAAATCTTTATACTGTAAAATATAATGTAAGTTTTTTTTTTTTTTTTTAAACAAAAGATTCACCATTTTGGGATTTTTGATACAACATTTTCAACAATGAAAACACCCAACTAACAATAAAGTTCATAATTTTTTTTCTCATTTCAACACCTTGGAAAAAAAAAACAACATATATTAATCTTTACTTACTTCCAATATCCAGTCTGGTTCCTCCACCGAACGTGTACCACAGTGATACAAAGTCATTGAGCCGTCGTACAAAAACCTCTCACTGTAGAGACACGGCTCTCTGACTCTGAAACAAACAAACTCACCAGAATTAGTCGGTTTGTAATGTTTTGGCAGCTGATGTGACAAATTACAACAACACAGTATAATTGTACATTTTTAATATCTGTTAAATTTAAAGAGACCCCGAGGAGTTTGCTTTTGGTTATAAAAGAGTCTCATATTAATGTGGATGAATCTACATCACTCACACTTGTTATTGGGTCTATTTTTTATATATATATTGTTTTGTCTCTCTAGTTATTTTGATATTATTATTTAGTGGTCGACTCGCCCAGTATTTCGTAATTTTGGTTTCCTGGACGATGCCCGGCGGGTCAAGGGAATAACGCTGGCGGATCGCCATTTATGGTCGGAACTACAACGGTATCTGATCGTCTTCGAACCTCCGACTTTCATTCTTGATTAATGAAAACATCCTTAGAAAAATGTTTTCGCTTTCGCCCGTCTTGCGCCGGTCCAAGAATTTCACTGTGCGTCTGAGGCTCATGGAAAATGTAGTGTGAATACACTTTGCTTTCCGAAACTCCTCGTAGTCCTCCTCCTCGTAGTCCTCCTCCTCGTAGTCCTCCAAAAAAAAAAATATATATATAAATATTACGAATAAAATTAGTGCAAACACATAGAGCCTAAGAAGCATTAAAAATAAGAATTAGCACTTTCTGATCAATACTCTGTTGAAGTTATTGATCCATTGATAATCAGCATGATGAGATTGATCCCAGTCCCTGTTGGAGTCAGTCAGAGCATTTCCATAGAGAGCCACTTTGCATCAGCAGCACCATGCTCCAGTGCTCTGGGAGAGTTTATAGTCCTGAGAGTTGAAGACTGGATGACTGACAGCTGTCCTTCATGACAACACAAGACACAGAAATCCTCCTCATCAAAAACATGACTTTGGTCTCCGTCCTCATCTGGACTCTCCTCTGCTGCTGCTTCACAGGTAAAGTCCAGAGAATCCAACTCCTCTATCAACATCTGTCCCTCTGAAATGAAGCCCACAAAACCATGACTCTGTTTTATCTTTCTGTCTCTGTGTCCTCAGAGTCCAGAGGTCAGGTCACAGTGACTCAGCCTGGAGCAGTGAGCTCTGCTGTAGGAGGTTCAGTCACCATCAGATGTAGAGTCAGTCCAGCTGTCTCTAGCACGAGCTATTTCCACTGGTACCAACAGAGAGATGGAGAAAAACCTAAACTCCTCATCAAAAACACTTCCACTCGAGAATCTGGGATTCCAGGTCGTTTTTCAGGCAGTGGATCAAACTCTGACTTCACTCTGAGCATCAGTGGAGTCCAGGCTGAAGATGCAGCAGTTTACTACTGTCAGAGTTTTCATGTTATCAACAGTCAGTGGGTGTTCACACAGTGAAAAAACGTCGTACAAAAACCTCCCTCAATTAAACAGAACAGAAACTAAGCTGACTGCTGTAACTGGAAGATACTGCAGAGACTGATACAGTTCACTGAGGACACACACACAATTCCAGTGAAAAAGCCCAATCAAACCATTAACATCACAACTCCATGAAGCACAGTCAGCTCCACTGACGTCCACACATCCATTTGATACAATATTAAAGGGACAACAAGGAGTTTTGGAAAAGCGAAGCGTTTTCACACTACATTTATGAGCCTCCGCGCGCACCGTAAAATTATTTTGACCGGCGCAAGACAGACTCATGTTTTCATTCATCAAGATTTAAAGTCAGAGGTTCAAAGAGGTTCACATACCGTCGTAGTTCCGACCTTAAACGGCGATTCAGCTGCATTATTCTCATGACTCGTTGCGAAACCGAAAGTAAAAAACGCTGGTCGGCTCGACCAGCATCTCCGCCACCACTAAAAGTAACAAAATAACGATAGAGACAGAACGATATATTTATCGAAAATGGGCCCATTAACAAGTGTGGGTAGCGGAGATTCATCCACATTAACATGAGACTTTTTTTATAACCGAATAGAAACTCCTCGTTGTCCCTTTAAGGACTAGGACTACAGTCTATGTTAAAGTCACTGCACACTGAAGCCTCATATCTGCAATGTGACAAGTGATACTGTGGCAGAAACCCTGGAATTGTCATTAACATAACTTGTCTAAAACACAACACAAACTACACAAGTGTTGTCAGATGATTAAACTTTGAGCACTTTGATCACAATTCACTGATCAACATTTTCAGGAGGATCTTTAGTATCTAATGTCTGAGACATTCTAATCAAATATTTATTACTGGTAGAAAAATGGATCATAGCAACAAATACAATATAAACTAGAAGGGACCAAGGATGGCGCCTTGTGGAACTCCAGGAGTAAATTTGTTTATAGCAGATGAACATTTAGCAAGTGAGAAAAAAATCACCAGACAGGTGATGACTGATTAACACTGTGAGACAAGAGGAACATGTGCTGTTTAAATATTACAATACATGAGTCGACAGTATCAGTAGCTGCACTTTAAAATGTTATATGACACAACATCCACAGTCTTCATCAATCTCCAAGAGGATGAATGAATGAGTGAGTTGTTCCAGCAGTGAGGAGGACACAGCATGATGTGTTGAGGACAGCTCCAGTTGAGTGACTGTGTGTGTTTGCATATGTGTCCTTCCTCTCTGCTCCCAGCCGTTAAGAGGCCAGTGTTGATCAGTGTGTGTCCAGGCCTTTCACAGCCACTGACACCACAGCAGCTCAATGATGATGTCTGTGACTCTACTGCTGGCCACCCTGGGGCTCCTTGTTCAGGGTGAGACTCTCTGCTGAAAACTTTGCTTCAGGATGGAACCAGGTTCACCACAATGATGTTCTGCTATGATGGAGAAACACTGAAACCAGCAGCATTGACCTTCTTCCATCTATTCTCCATGTTAAAGAAATGATCCTCTTCTGTTTGGATGTTGATCTTTCTCCAAGATGGATTTGTCTCAATAACTCTTCTCCTCTTGTTGATGTTTTTCAGGTTCATCAGGAGAAATCATCCTGACTCAGACTCCTGGAGCTCAGTCTGTTGTTCTAGGTCAGACTGTTTCTCTCAGATGTAAAGCCAGTTCAAGTATTTCTAATGACCTTCATTGGTACCTTCAGAAACCTGGAGAAGCTCCTAAACTCCTGATTTATTATGCAACAGCTCGACATTCTGGAGTTACAGATCGTTTCAGTGGCAGTCAGTCAGGAACTGACTTCACTCTGACCATCAGTGGAGTTCAGACTGAAGATGCAGGAGTTTATTACTGTCAGAAGAGTGGCAACTTCCCGTTCACACTGTGAAAAAGCGTCGTACAAAAACCTCCCTCAGCTGCAGAGGAACTGATCTGACTCAACAGCTGCAATGAAACTAGAGCACTTCAAGTTCGCCACGATAGAAATATGGTATCTATTCAATTTATCAAGGACAACAATGTCAACTTAAATGTTTCTAAATACAAAACTTTATGATGTAATTCAATTAAAGCAGAAATAATTAACACAGGCAGAAATAGTTAACACAATCAGAAATGATTAACACAAATAATAGATGTCAGTTACTGTGAACACAAAATTGATATGTTGAATATATTATGAAAATGAACTAAATTTAAAATCTCATTAAAAGATCTATATTTAAACAGATTCTAAGGGCAAATTCCAAAATGGTTACATTTCCAAACTGAACTCCAAATAATATGAATGAAGACATTTTCATATAAGTAGGATGATACAATTTACATGTAAAATTTGCCACATCCACTCATTCCCATTATGTCACAAATCTCACACAATTAAGAAAATCACAGATCACAACCACAGCTAATCATTTTCAATTTGTAGTTTAACTATTAATTATATAAATGGATTCTACACACATGAACAAGGACAAAGTACTCCACAAGAACTAATGATAGAACAAAACCATTCAAGAAACATTTGAAAACAGATTGTAAAAGGAACTGTGGCACAGCTCTTAAGCAAAATCATATTGATGTTTCGGTTTGTCCATTCAAGACAGAAAATCTAAAAGAGCCAATATAATCTTTCTACTGCATCCACATGTTCTGACATCAGCGCAGAGAAGGTCAGATGTCACATGTGGAAGACATGCACATAGTTGCTTGTTGTCAATAAGTCTTTTATTATGACTCTATGTTTCATGAACCAGCAGTCAGAGCCAAGACGTTGGAAAAGAGACAGCACATGTTTTACTTTAATGAGATGCACTGAAAAAAGCTTTATAATCAAAGTGTTTTATTATAATAAATTATTGAAGCAAACACCACTGTTGAAATCTATGTCAGCCCTGTTAAAAACAGACACAGAGGGAGAGCTGCAGAGTTAGTGGATATCTTTCTATACTGATGATACCTGACTTTATATTTGTGTTTCTGAAACATGCACAACATTTGGTGGAGTTGTGTCAAACAACAAAGAACAATCAGCAGTTTAATAGTTCCATATTTTAATCAGGGAGTGAAAATTATGAATTTTTGAATTGAAAATTTCAAAAATTGATTCAGAAATTGAATCCACACTTTGTTTTTTGTAGACAATTCAATTTTTGAAGGGTTAAGTTGTGTTTCATATAACTGTGAAAGTATCATTATCTGTTGATAAAAAACAAAGACAGAATCAAAATTTATTTGATGAACAGATCTTTATTTTCTGGAAATAATGAAATTAAAAACATGAGGAAAAACAGTCAAACAAATCACAGAGAAAGACAGAACATGATAATGAAAGAACGAGAGAGAGTGTTAGAGAGAACAGAGTAAAACCAGTAGTAGAGTCCCAGTGAGTCAGCTCAGGACTGGGGACACTGGTCTCTCCTCAGTGTCTCTGAGACCAGAGTCTGGGAGCCCTGGGTGGCCTCACAGGTCACAGAGCCCAGCTTCCTCCACTGGTCTGCAGGGAGCCTCAGGGTGCTGCTCCAGCTGTAGAGGCCGTCCTTCCCCAGCACCACGGGGCTCCTGCTCTCCTCCCAGCTGCTGCTGCTGCTGCCGTCCACCTTCCAGACCAGACTCCAGTCTGAGGGGAAGCCCTTGTTGGCCAGGCACATGAGCGTGGCCTTCCCCTGCTGCTGCAGCTCCTCACTGGAGGGGGGCAGCACCGTCAGGGTGGGACGGGTATCACCTAGGAGACACAGACCATAAACTGTCAATCCAACAGCAGCCACTTGGACACCTTTACTGTGTGAGAGCTGGTTTTGTCCTTTAAGGAGTTTCTGTCAGATGTTTTTCTGCTCCACCAGTCACTCACTCACACATTGTTTCACTTCCCTTTAAGAAGCCTCTCATGCACATCAGCACAGAGACAATCATCATACAGTTTGACCTGAAACATATCAAACTACACTAGAAATACATTAAGTTCATTTAGGAAACAATCATACATTTTCCGTGAGATTGATTTTCAGGTGAAACACAAACAGGTCTATCAAATAATCTGACAACCATCAAATGTTCCTCGAGTGGAAAATACTCCTCATTGAACAAACTCTTAAAATGATTTAAATGAACACTTTCAAAAACTAGTACTACTACTACTACGAAACAATTTATTAAATATACAGTATATTAAAAAACAAATTATGTTTGACCATTTCTACAGTTCAACTTCAATTCAGTCATGGCAGGCATGCGACAAGAAAACTTCAGAAAAGAGGCCCTACATTTAACTCCATGATTAAGAAGGAGAAATAAAAACACAAATATGAAAAATATAGTTAATAAATTAAAATATTTTATGTGCTTAAAACTAAAAAAAGAAAAAAAAATCTTTTTGGTATTTTTGCAGAAACTTACTTCCAACATCCAGTCTGGTTCCTCCACCAAAAGTCCACCACAGTGATACAAAGTCATTGAGCCGTCGTACAAAAACCTCTCACTGTAGAGACACGGCTCTCTGACTCTGTCACACTGAACTACTCTCATCTACAAGATTTTATCATAAAACTTTAACAAAAATATTTTGTATCTGTTTCTTTATCATCTATACTTTTTATGTTGCAAAATTTGAAGTCATCAGATTTTTTGTTTAAAAGAATAAACATTTTTGGATCCTAAAACTGAAATTTTTCACTTTTCAAAAAATCACAAAAAGCCAAGTATGTACTTTTCTTTGCCATTTTAGGATTTCAAAAATTATATTAAAGAAATATTCACTTACTTCCAATATCCAGTCTGGTTCCTCCACCGAACGTGTACCACAGTGATACAAAGTCATTGAGTCGTCGTACAAAAACCTCTCACTGTGGAGACACGGCTCTCTGACTCTGAAACAAACAAACTCACCATGATTAGTCTGTTTATAACGTTTTGGCAGCTGATGTGAGAAATGACAACAACACAGTACAAAAAGGAAAATATGTAACGTCCATTTTCAATATTTGTTCATTTTAAGAAAAATCTACAATTTCAAAAATGTTTTAAGACATGAGAAAATACTGTATAATCTGAATTAAAGAAGCTCAAGCAGATAAAACCTAAACAGCATTAAAAAGCACTTCCTGATCAATATACTAATCAATTGACTGAACCATTGATAATCAGGATGATCAGACTGATCCCAGTCCCTGTTGGAGTCAGTCAGAGCATTTCCATAGAGAGCCACTTTGCATCAGCAGCACCATGCTCCAGTGCTCTGGGAGAGTTTATAGTCCTGAGAGTTGAAGACTGGATGACTGACAGCTGTCCTTCATGACAACACAAGACACAGAAATCCTCCTCATCAAAAACATGACTTTGGTCTCCGTCCTCATCTGGACTCTCCTCTGCTGCTGCTTCACAGGTAAAGTCCAGAGAATCCAACTCCTCTATCAACATCTGTCCCTCTGAAATGAAGCCCACAAAACCATGACTCTGTTTTATCTTTCTGTCTCTGTGTCCTCAGAGTCCAGAGGTCAATACACAGTGACTCAGCCTGCAGCAGTGAGATCTGCTGTAGGAGGCTCAGTCACCATCAACTGTAGAACCAGTCAGAATGTTTATAACAACAACTATTTACACTGGTACCAACAGAGAGATGGAGAAAAACCTAAACTCCTAATTTATGTTACTTCCACTCGAGCATCAGGGATTCCAGGTCGTTTTACAGGCAGTGGATCAAACTCTGACTTCACTCTGAGCATCAGTGGAGTCCAGGCTGAAGATGCAGCAGTTTACTACTGTAAGAGTGTTCACTATATCAACAATCAGTATGTGTTCACACAGTGAAAAATCGTCGTACAAAAACCTCCCTCAGTGAAACTGAACAGAAACTGAACTGACTGTTGCAGCTGGAAGATACTGCAGAGACTGATACAGTTCACTGAAGACACACACAGTTCTAGTGAAAAAGCCCAATCATACCATTAATATCACAACTACATCAAGCACAATCGGCTCCACTGACGTCCATACATCCATCTGATTCAATATTAAGGAATCATCAATGTCCACAGACTATGTTAAAGTCTCTGCACACTGAAGCCTCACATCTGCAATGTCACAAGTGTTTTCTGTGGCAGAAACACTGGCTTTGTCATTAACATAATGTGTCTGAAACACAACACAAACTGTACATGATGCATTCAAAAGTGTTGCCAGAGGATTAAATTGAACTTTGAACACAATCAGCTAATCAACATTTTCAGGAAGATCTTTAGTATCTAATGTCTGAGACATTCTGATCAAATATTTATTACTGGTAGGAAAATGAATCATAGCAACCAGAGGTGGGAGAAAGTCCCTATGTTGCAAGTCCAAGTAGAGTCTCAAGTCTTTGCTCTCAAGTCTCGAGTAGAGTCTCAAGTCTTTGCTCTCAAGTCCCAAGTCAAGTCCAAGTCCTAAGATTTTTGTTTCGAGTCCCAACCAAGTCCTAAGATTTTTTTTTCAAGTCCCAACCAAGTCCTAAGATTTTTTTTCAAGTCCCAACCAAGTCCTAAGATTTTTGTTTCGAGTCCCAAACAAATCGATTATAATTAATGATACGTAAAGATCACGACCACGCCTCAATTGTTAAGTTGTTTATATTTTATTGTTAATGTTCTGCCACTTATTCATCTGTTTATTTTTATTAATATTCTATTGTGATATGCTTTGTCAATATAAGCACTGCCTTCTCATGCCAATAAAGCTATTTAAAATTGACGTACAGTAACACGCCAGAAATCTCGTGTGATCAAACGTGATCTGACGTAGTCTGTTGATGGTAGCCATGGTGCATGGATGTATTATATAGATAAAACATAAAGAAGCAGAGCCAGTGACTCGAGATTGTCGGCTTCCCCCACACACAAGCCGATTTTTGATCCAAATGGTCACGATTGTTGGGACCAACAATCGTAAATACTGAACATGTTTAATATTTACGATTGTCGCCGCCGACCATTTTACGAGCCGATTGTTGGGAGAATTTAAATCTTAAAACACCATATGCTACAGGAGAATCTCATAAAATACTCTTAGGAGCCAAGATAATCGGGCGATTTTTGACTTTGGTCGGAAGGGGGAAAATCGGGGCAAAATCAGCCAGATTATCTTTATGTGTGTGGTAGGCATTAGTGTGTTGGCATTAATTATAGAGCCAAGACTGATAACAGGACTGGGTTCTATAGGAATGTCTCTGGCTGGCTGCTGCAGTATAACATTGATGTGACACTTTTTAAAATATTTTAATATTTGTGCTTGCTGCTTGTGACTTGACTTGAATTCAAGTCTTTGCTCTCAAGTCCAAGTAGAGTCTCAAGTCTTTGGCATCAAGTCCCAAGCGAGTCCAAGTCTTTTTTTGATTTGATCAAGCAAGTCTTAAGTCATCAAAATTGGGACTCGAGTCCAAGTCAAGTCTCAAGTCTCGAGTCCAAGTCCACACCTCTGATAGCAACAAATAAAATATAAACTAGAGGGGACAAAAGATGGCGCCTTGTGGAACTCCAGGAGTAAATTTAGTTATAGCAGATGAACATTAAGCAAGTTAGAAAAAAAATGTGTAATGGTGATGACTGATTAACACTGTGAGACAAGCGGGACATGTGCTGTTTACATATAAGTCAACAGTATCATTGGCTGCACTTCAACATTTTTATATGAAACCATATCCAGAGTTTTAATCAATTTCCATGAGGATGATTGAGTTGAGTGAATTGTTCCAGCAGTGAGGAGGACACAGCATGATGTGTTGAGGACAGCTCCAGTTGAGTGACTCTGTGTGTTTGCATATGTGTCCTTCCTCTCTGCTCCCAGCCGTTAAGAGGCCAGTGTTGATCAGTGTGTGTCCAGGCCTTTCACAGCCACTGACACCACAGCAGCTCAATGATGATGTCTGTGACTCTACTGCTGGCCACCCTGGGGCTCCTTGTTCAGGGTGAGACTCTCTGCTGAAAACTTTGCTTCAGGATGGAACCAGGTTCACCACAATGATGTTCTGCTATGATGGAGAAACACTGAAACCAGCAGCATTGACCTTCTTCCATCTATTCTCCATGTTAAAGAAATGATCCTCGTCTGTTTGGATGTTGATCTTTCTCCAAGATGGATTTGTCTCAATAACTCTTCTCCTCTTGTTGATGTTTTTCAGGTTCATCAGGAGAAATCATCCTGACTCAGACTCCTGGAGCTCAGTCTAGTCTAGGTCAGAGTGTTTCTCTCAGGTGTAAAGCCAGTTCAAGTGTTACTTATGACATGCAGTGGTACCTTCAGAAACCTGGAGAAACTCCTAAACTCCTGATTCATAGTGATACAACCCGTTACTCTGGAGTCCCTGCACGTTTCAGTGGAAGTAAATCCAGCAACACTGACTTCACTCTGACCATCAGTGGAGTTCAGGCTGAAGACGCAGGAGTTTATTACTGTCAACATGATGAATCCCTCCCGTTCACACAGTGATACAACGTCGTACAAAAACCTCCCTCAGCTGCAGAGGAACTGATTTGACTCAACAGCTGCACTGAAACTAAAACGTGGTTTGACTTCAACATATTCTCATGTTGTAAAACAGATTGTCCTCAAATAAGTATTCTATTCACAAAATTTACAATTTCAGGTAATTTTTATCAAACCAGTACTGTTTAATCAAATGGCTCCTTTTGAGTTGTTAACATTTCAATTCATATTTTAACAAACACATAGGTGTCAGTCAATTGTTGTGCTCTGGCACAACTATAAGAAAAGTGTTAAGAATTGTTATGATGCCTCACAATGGAAGCGCCATTTATGTTGTGCTCTAGCACAACTTATAAGAAAAGGTTATTAAGATTTATTATGATGCCTCACAAAGG
This sequence comes from Trachurus japonicus, assembly GCF_045865225.1. NCBI lineage: Eukaryota > Metazoa > Chordata > Actinopteri > Carangiformes > Carangidae > Trachurus > Trachurus japonicus. Next base: position 8,568,880 of record NC_140917.1, on the reverse strand, counting down.
AAGCACCATTTGTGTTGGGGTTATACCAACTATAAGTAAAGTTATTATTAAGAGGGTTATTGGCTATCAAATTTGTAAAATATCAATACCAAAATATTAATAATTACTATAAAAATTATTAATGGGATTTAATTTGATTAAATCCACCTCGGGGCACCAGACAGCCAATGTACCAAAGTCAGTCTCATAAGGGTGTGCTAACTATTAATATAGAACATTGTTTAATGATTAAGTTAATAATTATAAACAAAATAACATTATCAATAGCTGCAAAGTTGAAGGATTTAGAAGTTCTACTGCGTAGAGGTTGGCATACTCACTATTGTACAACATTAACAGACGAGTAAAGTTTCAAGGAAGTTTATTGGACACATCTAGAAAATGGAATAACAAAACATGAAACTAAGACAAGCTACATACACTGTGTACACGTGTGGGTGTGTGGGTGTTGGTGAGAGTGTATGGCTATGTGTCGGTGACCATGTGTCTGTGAGGTGTGAAGTGTGACCTCAGACAATGGAAAAGATGGAGGGTGGCCTTTTGTCCTGAGACTTCTAAGGCCAACCGCATGTGATGTGGTGGAGGTGAGCAAAGGTGTCCCTTTGTTCAACGCTCAGGTCACAAACTAAACGTACAGGTTAAGTGAAGATCAGGCTCTAACTGACAACAACAACAACAAAGCTCAAGTATTTAAACTGATTTCAAATCAATACATACATTGGCATGGTTGAAGTACTCTATGCTTAGTCAAGGTGCAAGGTAAGCTAACTAGGCCCAGTTACGTTACCAAGTCACGTGAGGGTGAGAAGTTCCCGGTGCTGGTGGGGATTCCTGCGGTTGCAGGTTTTGCTGGTCCTGTTGCAGCAGTCAAGTCCAGTGATTGTGTCTTTGTCCAGTGAACTACAGCCGTCCTGGCTGTGTAGTTTGAGTTCCGTTGAGGAGAGACCTTCTCCTTGCAGAGTTGGTTGGTTGTTCTGCTTGGCGTTGTGGCTCCTTCCTTGTTGACTCAACTAGCAGACCTTGTGTCATGCTAGTTGGTTCTTGTTCTTTAATCCGTTGGTAGGCACTTGCGTCGCTGCCAAGGGTTGCTCCAGTGTAGGCGTCTGCCTTGTGCAGGCCTCACGGAGGTAGGAGAGTCGTAGCAGTAGCTCCAGGTGAGGAGCTGAGAGGAACAGCAGCTCCTGCTGAGGTGAAGAAGAGAAGAAGGCGAAGAGAGAGAGAGGAGAAGGGAACTTCTCCTTTTTATATGGCCTGTGACCTCACAGGTCCTGGGGCCATACCTGACCAATGGGGGGTCAGTAGTGGAGGTTTCACACCTAGGTGCGAAGAGGTGAAGGATTGAGTTCATTGGTTTCCCTTTGTCTGGAAGACAAAGAAGCCCTGCAGCCTTATCCTCCATTTTGACTGGGCTGAGTCCCAACACAATATAATACATTGTGAAGAAAAACTCAAATAAACCCAAGCTTACTTAATTTATTGCAAAAACAATGTTATAACAAAAGATTCATTTCAAATTGAACTCCAAATATCCATCAAATGAAGGATTTTCTTTTTCTTTTCGTTTTTTTCAGATGGCATTACAGTTAAAATGTCTAATTTTCCCAAATGAAATATTAAAGAAAAAAAGCACAGTTGAACTATATCATCTGTCATAAAGAGAAACAAATGAGAGCTGCAGAGTGAGTGCATACTCAGTGAATATCACTCTATGCTGATGATACTTGATTTTATATCCCCAAAAGATACAGATACATTCAATTTCTGTTTGTCAAACAACACAGAAGTTGACTAGTCCAATTTGCCACTCAAGGCTACCAATTTATTAATAGAAAAATATTAAACGTATGACAAAAAAATTCGTTTGTGGGTGTGAATGTGAATGTTTGTTTTTTTTAATGTTTTCTGTATATAAATCAGTGGAGGGATTGATCAAGTGTTATTTCATATCACTGACAAAGAATCATCATCTTATGACAAACCAAAGACTGAATCAAAATGTATTTGATGAACAGATCTTTATTTTCTGGAAATAGTGAAATTACATGATAGAAAACTGTCAAACACATCAGAGAGAAAGACAGAACATGGTAATGAAAGAAAGGCAGAGAGTGTTAGAGAGAACAGAGTAAAACCAGTATGAGAGTCCCAGTGAGTCAGCTCAGGACTGGGGACACTGGTCTCTCCTCAGTGTCTCTGAGACCAGAGTCTGGGAGCCCTGGGTGGCCTCACAGGTCACAGAGCCCAGCTTCCTCCACTGGTCTGCAGGGAGCCTCAGGGTGCTGCTCCAGCTGTAGAGGCCGTCCTTCCCCAGCACCCCGGGGCTCCTGCTCTCCTCCCAGCTGCTGCTGCTGCTGCCGTCCACCTTCCAGACCAGACTCCAGTCTGAGGGGAAGCCCTTGTTGGCCAGGCACATGAGCGTGGCCTTCCCCTGCTGCTGCAGCTCCTCACTGGAGGGGGGCAGCACCGTCAGGGTGGGACGGGTATCACCTAGGAGACACAGACCATAAACTGTCAATCCAACAGCAGCCACTTGGACACCTTTACTGTGTGAGAGCTGGTTTTGTCCTTTAAGGAGTTTCTGTCAGATGTTTTTCTGCTCCACCAGTCACTCACACACATATTGTTTCACTTCCCTTCAAGAAGCCTCTCATGCACATCAGCACAGAGACAATCATCATACAGTTTGACCTGAAACATATCAAACTACTCTAGAAATACATGAAGCTCATTTAGGAAACAATCATACATTTTATGTGAGTTTGAGGTGCAACACAAACAGATTCATCAAATAATCTGACAAACATCAAATGTTCCTTGAGTGGAAAACACTCCTCATTAAAATGATTGAAATGAACAGTGGGAACAGTGAATCACAAGTTTCAAAAGGATTTCAAAAACTAGTACTACTACTACTACTACTACGAAACAATATATTAAATATACAATATATTAAAAAACAAATTATGTTTGACCATTTCTACAGTTCAACTTCAATTCAATCATGGCAGGCATGCGACAAGAAAACCTCAGAAAAGAGGCCCTACATTTAACTCCATGATTAAGAAGGAGAAATAAAAACACAAATATGAAAAATATAGTTAATAAAATAAAAGATTTTATTTGCTAAAAACTAAAAAAGGGAAGAAATCTTTTTAGTATTTTAGCAGAAACTTACTTCCAACATCCAGTCTGGTTCCTCCACCAAAAGTCCACCACAGTGACACAAAGTCATTGAGCCGTCGTACAAAAACCTCTCACTGTAGAGACACGGCTCTCTGACTCTGTCGCACTGAACTACTCTTATCTACAAGAATTTATCATGAAACTTTAACATAAATGTTTTGTATCTGTTTCTTTATCGTTTATCCTCTTTATGTTGCAACATTTGAAGTCATCAGATTTAAAAAAAATAAATAAATAAATAAATATTTTTGGATCCTAAAACTGAAATTTTTTCACTTTTCAAAAAATCACAAAAAGCCAAGTATGTGCTTCTCTTTGCCATTTTAGGATTTAACAAATTTAATTTAATTTAATTTCATGAAGAAATATTCACTTACTTCCAATATCCAGTCTGGTTCCTCCACCGAACGTGTACCACAGTGATATAAACTAATTGAGCCGTCGTACAAAAAACCTCTCACTGTAGAGACACGGCTCTCTGACTCTGAAACAAACAAACTCACCACAATTAGTCTGTTTGTAACGTTTTGGCAGCTGATGTGAGAAATAACAACAACACAGTATAAAAAGGACAATATGTATTGTCAATTTTTAATATTTGTTCATTTTAAGAAAAATCAACATTTTCCAAAATGTTTTAAGACATGAGAAAATATAATCGGAATAAAATAAGCTCAAGCAAATAAAACCTAAACAGCATTAAAAAAGAACTTCCTGATCAATATACTAATCAACTGATTGATCCATTGATAATCAGCATGATCAGATTGATCCCAGTCCCTGCTGGAGTCAGTCAGAGCATTTCCATAGAGAGCCACTTTGCATCAGCAGCACCATGCTCCAGTGCTCTGGGAGAGTTTATAGTCCTGAGAGTTGAAGACTGGATGACTGACAGCTGTCCTTCATGACAACACAAGACACAGAAATCTTCCTCGTCAAAAATATGACTTTGGTCTCCGTCCTCATCTGGACTCTCCTCTGCTGCTGCTTCACAGGTAAAGTCCAGAGAATCCAACTCCTCTATCAACATCTGTCCCTCTGAAATGAAGCCCACAAAACCATGACTCTGTTTTATCTTTCTGTCTCTGTGTCCTCAGAGTCCAGAGGTCAGGTCACACTGACTCAGCCTGGAGCAGTGAGCTCTGCTGTAGGAGGCTCAGTCACCATCAGATGTAGAGTCAGTCAGAATGTTTATGTTGACGGCTACGGGCACTATTTAGCCTGGTACCAACAGAGAGATGGAGAAACACCTAAACTCCTCATCTATCTTGCTTCCACTCGAGCATCAGGGATTCCAGGTCGTTTTACAGGCAGTGGATCAAACTCTGACTTCACTCTGAGCATCAGTGGAGTCCAGGCTGAAGATGCAGCAGTTTACTACTGTAAGAGTTTACACAACAGTCCATGGAGGTTCACACAGTGAAAAAGCGTCGTACAAAAACCTCCCTCAGTCAAACAGAACAGAAACTGAACTAACTGCTGCAGCTGGAAGATACTGCAGAGACTGATACAGTTCACTGAGGACACACAAACACAGTTCCAGTGAAAAAGCCCAATCAGACCATTAATATCACAACTACATCAAGCACAGTCAGCTCCACTGATGTCCACACATCCATCTGATTCAATATTAAGGAAACATCAATGTCCACAGACTATGTTAAAGTCTCTGCACACTGAAGCCTCACATCTGCAATGTCACAAGTGCTTTCTCTGGCAGAAACACTGGCTGTGTCATTAACATAATGTGTCTGAAACACAACACAAACTGTACATGACACATTCAAAAGTGTAACCAGAGGATTAAATTGAACTTTGAACACAATTTGCTGATAAACTGTTTCAGGAGGAACTTTGGTATCTAATGTCTGAGATGCTCTGATCAAATATTTATTACTGCTGGAAAAATGGATCATAGCAACAAAAAAATATATAAATTAGAGGGGACTAAAGATGGCGCTTTGTGGAACTCCAGGAGTAAATTTGGTTATAGCAGATGAACATAAAGCAAGTAAGAAAAAAATCATCTGGTGATGACTGATTAACACTGTGAGAGAAAATAAGAGGGACATGTGCTGTTTATATATAAGTCAACTGTATCAGTGGCTGCACTTTAAAATTTCTTATATGAAACCATATCCAGAGTTTTAATCAGTGAGGATGATTGAGTTGAGTGAATTGTTCCAGCAGTGAGGAGGACACAGCATGATGTGTTGAGGACAGCTCCAGTTGAGTGACTCTGTGTGTTTGCATATGTGTCCTTCCTCTCTGCTCCCAGCCGTTAAGAGGCCAGTGTTGATCAGTGTGTGTCCAGGCCTTTCACAGCCACTGACACCACAGCAGCTCAATGATGATGTCTGTGACTCTACTGCTGGCCACCCTGGGGCTCCTTGTTCAGGGTGAGACTCTCTGCTGAAAACTTTGCTTCAGGATGGAACCAGGTTCACCACAATGATGTTCTGCTATGATGGAGGAACACTGAAACCAGCAGCATTGACCTTCTTCCATCTATTCTCCATGTTGAAGAAATGATCCTCTTCTGTTTGGATGTTGATCTTTCTCCAAGATGGATTTGTCTCAATAACTCTTCTCCTCTTGTTGATGTTTTTCAGGTTCATCAGGAGAAATCATCCTGACTCAGACTCCTGGAGCTCAGTCTGTTGTTCTAGGTCAGACTGTTTCTATCAGATGTAAAGCCAGTTCAAGTATGAGCAACTACTGTCATTGGTACCTTCAGAAACCTGGAGAAACTACTAAACTCCTGATTCGTTACGCTACAACGCGTCAGTCTGGAGTTTCAGATCGTTTCAGTGGCAGTCAGTCAGGAACGTATGGTTACATGGTAACCTTGGTTCTCTGAGTGGAGAGACTGTCTCTCCACTCAGTTACATATTCCATATGTACGGGATATGACCCCCGCTGCTTGTCAGGGCACGTGGATATTTCTTTAAGACACACCGGCTTGCCCGGCCACGCCCTATTGCGTAGCTATAAAGCGCCTGCGCCGGCGTGTAATCACTGATAGTTTGATCGAAACGTGTCTCCGAGCGGCCTAAGGACTGGAGAGACAGTCTCTCCACTCAGAGAACCAAGGTTACCATGTAACCATACGTTCTCTATCGTCCTGAGACTGTCTCTCCACTCAGTTACATATTCCATATGTACGGGATAGATCTTTAAGACACCCCGTGAGGAGACGGTGCAGCCACAATCCCACACCACAACGTGCAACACACGAACTATGTACAAATATACAATATATACAATTCACAGGAGAAGGCCCCGCAAGGCGCTAGGGCCAACCCTGAGAGGGAAAGGGCTGCCATGGAAGCCCGCAAGACGCAGGACTAACCCAAGGAGACCGACAATGGCCCCGCAAGACGCAGGGGCCAGCCTGGCCACAGAGCGGCCGCTCACTCAGCCTGCAAGACGCAAGGCCGAGGGGAGACAAGTAAATGTGAGGTCGGGCCACGCCCAGCACACGCCGGAGCCTGGCCCATGTTGATGTTTGCCAGGACCCGCCGACACTGGGGGCCCTGTGAAGCCTCCAAGGGACCGCCACTATGGTCCCGTGGGACCCCTGCGGGCCCAAATGCAAGCCCAGCAGACATCTCTGCACGGGCTGCATGTGAGAGGGGCCGCCCACACCATGGAACCCATGGTGCAGGCGGTCCCTCCACCACCAGACGAAGGCAGAGTCCCAAGTCGAACCATACCCCGGAAGGCAGACGGAGGAGGCTGGTTGGCCAGGGCCTGGTGGCCGTCAGGACCTTGGGGGACGCTCAGGGGACCCCTCAGCCCTGGCAGGTGGTCCTCGCCTCCTGCCCCGTCGGGGGTACCCACGCCGACGGGAAGCCTCCAACGCAGGTCTGAGATCCCCTTGCCATGTTGAGGCCTCTGGAGTTGGTGCCACTGGAGTTGGTGCCGGCTGAGACCACGAGACCATGTCTGTGGTACGCCTGGCAAGGCCCACTGAAACCTCCCTTGCACAGCGGCGGCCCTCCTGTGCCTGCTGCAACAAAGCAGTAGCATGGGGCCCAAACATAGCGGGAGGTTCCACCGGCACCTTAAGCAGGCAGTCTCTATCCTCGTGCTGCAGCAGGGATTGAGACAGCCACAGGTGGCGCCTAGCCACCCAGAAGGAAGCCAAAGCACAGCCTGCTGCCTCAGCCTGCTCCTTCATCACGGAGGAGAGGCATGAGGAGGCCGTCTGTAGCTCCTCCCCCACACTGGTGTCATCCTGAGCCTGCCGAGACAAGTCACGGAGGTAAAGAGACAGAATAGCCCCAGTGTTGGCCAACCGGGTCAGCACCGCCATAGCTTTATGTAGCTTCGCGAGCAGACTATCCATTCGCCTGCAGTTCTTGCTGGAGCAGGTGGCGTTGCCAAGGATAGAGCTGGAGGGGGAAACCAGTGGGGTGAGGGGTCGGTCCACTGGGGGAAGTGTCCCACAAGCAACCTGGTCCCTGTCATGCATGTCAGAAAACCGGCGACATGCTGCAGACCACTTGTGGGTAGAAGTTGGGGAATGGAACTGCTGACACAGCAGTTCCTTAAAATCAAGCAGGAGGGGCACCTGGGTTGATGCAGGGCGCACCTCTGCATCCTCCTCAAACCTAGAGGACGTGGCCCTAGGATTTGCAGGGAGGGAAACCCCCAGAGCTCTGGAGGCCCTGTTCATTACCGCCTCAAAGCGGTGAGCTACCTCCCCCCTCGTGGCGTCGTCCACAGTTTGCTGCGCGCAAGAGAGGTCGTTGTCATCGGAGGAGGCGACCGTTTCTATATCCACATCCTCCTCCGCCTCTTCCTCCCTGTCCAACCCTGAAGACGGGGGCAGGAAAGAACTGAGCGGAGGCCGGATCACCATGGGCCGAAGGGGGAGCAGAGGAGTCTGCCAGACCCCTGAAGACTCCCCCCTCCCCTCCGAAGCTGCAGCCGTTCTGCCAGTTTTCCGCCTCGGCCCCTCAGAAACCTGAGGGCCTGAGCGTTTTGAGGCAAAGAAACGACACCGAGCCTCCCTAGAATGTGGGGGCAGAATAAAACAGTCCATGCATGATTGAGGTTTCTCACTTGAGGCCAAGGCATGCTCATGCCCCAAACAAAGCACGCAACTATCATGCCCATCCTCTAGGGGCATGGCCACCCCACAGCCCACACAGCAATAGCCCTCCTGGCTTGCCATACTGCCCAGGACCGGAAACAGGAAGTACCGCACTTCCTGTTTACAGGTAGCCTGTAGCACCGCAGCTAACTTAGCTTTTTTATTTGCTTTTGTGAGTGTACTTTGCGTGCCGGCCCTGTGGGAACCGTACGCTTATGATGGGGTGAGAGTGCTCGAACTGTTGGAGAAGGGAGACAGACGTTCGCCGCCGGGCGCGTCAGCCCGCGAGCCGCGGGCAATACGCCGGTGAGGGAACACTGCCGAGGCCGGCCCGGGAGCCAAAGAGCTCCGGCTCAGCCACACAGATGATGTTCGCCGTGAATCCACCCGGCGCGTCAGCCCGCGAGCCGCGAGCAATACGCCGGTGAGGAACGCTGCCGAGGCCGGGAGCCGAAGAGCTCCGGCTCAACCACACAGACGATGTTCGCCGTGAATCCACCCGGCGCGTCAGCCCGCGAGCCGCGGGCAATACGCCGGTGAGGGAACACTGCCGGGGCCGGCCCGGGAGCCAAAGAGCTCCGGCTCAGCCACACAGATGTTCGCCGTGAATCCACCCGGCGCGTCAGCCCGCGAGCCGCGGGCAATACGCCGATGGAAGACACTGCCGACCCGGTCAGTACTCAACCACCAAGCGCGTCAGCCCACGAACCGCGAGCAATACGCTGGGGAGAGAGCACAGTACCGGACGCAGTCCGTGTGTATCCACCAAGCGCGTTAGCTCACGAGCCGCGAGCGATACGCCGGGAGGAACACAGCCACCGCCGCTGGGAGCCAGAGGACCTCCGGCCGGACCAGACAGGCTATGGTTTTCTTTTCTTTTTTTTTTTTTTTGAAAGAACAGACAGAAAGAGCTTCGGATACAGCAATCCAGGGAGGCTGCCAGTGACAGACGCCCCGACTCACACAGGTAAGCGGATTCACTGCTATATCTATTGCTCCTCTTTCAGTATTAATTTCTCGGATTGTGAGACACAGCACCCTGACGTACAACGTGGAGATCAAACAATCAGTGATTACACGCCGGCGCAGGCGCTTTATAGCTACGCAATAGGGCGTGGCCGGGCAAGCCGGTGTGTCTTAAAGAAATATCCACGTGCCCTGACAAGCAGCGGGGGTCATATCCCGTACATATGGAATATGTAACTGAGTGGAGAGACAGTCTCAGGACGATAGAGAACTGACTTCTCTCTGACCATCAGTAGAATCCAGAGTGAAGATGCAGGAGTTTATCATTGTGGACAGAGTGGTCACAGCTTCCCGTTCACACAGTGAAAAAGCGTCGTACAAAAACCTCCCTCAGCTGCAGAGGAACTGATCTGATCAACAGCTGCACTGAAAGATCATAATGTCTGAACAAAACATCATGTAGTAATAATGTTTTACACTGCACATTTTAACTTCACTACAATTAACTTCATTCTTCTTTTTTTTTTTTGAATTCATTTTAGTCAAAGTTCTCACAAAAACCATTTATGACACTAAGACTGAAATCACAGACAAGTTAGTAGCTTCACATGAAGACACATCAGTGTTTCTCTTGTTCAGAATTATATTCTAAGGTTTTATTGAGAGTATTTTACTGATGTATCCGACAAACACAGTGAGTGAAGGGACATTATGTTGTTGAGCTTCAGTTGTAAATCAGTTGCAGTAAAAGATTATTTCAAGTTTTGTTGAGAAGTGTTAAATATCATTGAAGAAAATAATAGACTTAAATTTATGTCATATACACTTATGCTGACAATGATTTTCAAAATATATAAAATACTTAAATCGATGGCCACACCTTTTAAAATTATTTAAAGTACATTTTAACACAATCTTGATCGTTTTAGTTTCACCTATACAGTATCAATCCTACCTCATATATACAACTGTTATTTAAAAATATTTATCACAATAAGAGAAAACAATCAATTCATTGATTATATGTTGATAGTTGTTGACATTGTATTGGATAAAATAATGGATTATTTATGAACATACAAGGCTGAATAAAATGTGAATTATATCTTAACTTTACTTCACAGTTTCATGAAACTTAACTCCCTCTAGTGGACTGCAGCGGAGGAGACTTCTACTCTGTTGGTTTTCTTCAGACTGGATGAAACTTCTCATCTAACTTCAGTTTTTTCATTTCATCACTGCTGATCCATGACAATGGTTTCAGAGCAAAATAGGAAAAAATAAAAAAAAACTCTCTTTTGTATCAATGTAATCTCTAAAATATAAATTCAAAGTTTAAACCAAAAAGTCACAAATTCAAAAAAAAATGCCAGTTATAAACATTGTCCTGAAAAAGTGATTATCTGAAAAAGAGAAGATACTCTAATTTAGGATGAACTCATTTACATATTAAAACTCACAAAAATGAATATAATTCATCCAAACTTAAAGAGAACATTGATGCAGATAATTTCACAAATTCTCTGAAAAATGTGATAGCTTATAGAATATTAGTGAAAAGATGTGAGAATGTTTTTTGTCCCTGTACTTATTTTAAAATCTGAAGACATAATGGTATTTTTTCTCAGTGCGAAAATATAGCAAATCATTATCACTGTCAAATTTCTGTAGTGAGAACAATTACTTTTCCACTTTGTCTGTGATTTGCTGAAGAATTGCTGAGGTTTCTTTAAATCACAAATATCAGCAAGCATTTTTCATAAATGTCCAACTCCTGTCAGTCAAAACAACAAGCCAATATGTAGTTACAGTTCACATTCAATTATTTCAAGTATCAAAACAAATAATGGGAAAATGAGTATTAACAAATTCTAATAAAGATGATGATCAAATAATTGATTCATTTATGATCAGCTTGTTCAGATTGATTTAAGTCTCGGTTGGAGTCAGTCAGAGCATTTCCATAGAGAGCCACTTTGCATCAGCAGCACCATGCTCCAGTGCTCTGGGAGAGTTTATAGTCCTGAGAGTTGAAGACTGGATGACTGACAGCTGTCCTTCATGACAACACAAGACACAGAAATCCTCCTCATCAAAAACATGACTTTGGTCTCCGTCCTCATCTGGACTCTCCTCTGCTGCTGCTTCACAGGTAAAGTCCAGAGAATCCAACTCCTCTATCAACACCCGTCCCTCTGAAATGAAGCCCACAAAACCATGACTCTGTTTTATCTTTCTGTCTCTGTGTCCTCAGAGTCCAGAGGTCAGTACACACTGACTCAGCCTGGAGCAGTGAGATCTGCTGTAGGAGGCTCAGTCACCATCAACTGTAGAGTCAGTCAGAATATTTATAGCAACTATTTAGCCTGGTACCAACAGAGAGATGGAGAAAAACCTAAACTCCTTATTTACTACATTTCCACTCGAGCATCAGGGATTCCAGGTCGTTTTACAGGCAGTGGATCAAACTCTGACTTCACTCTGATCATCAGTGGAGTCCAGGCTGAAGATGCAGCAGTTTACTACTGTCAGAGTTATCATAATGACCCGATGTTCACACAGTGAAAAAACGTCGTACAAAAACCTCCCTCAGTCAAAGTGAACAGAAACTGAACTGACTGCTGCAGCTGGAAGATACTGCAGAGACTGATACAGTTCACTGAGGACACACACACACACCCAAACCCTACAATATGTAGATCGTAGAAATATGATGCATGATGATGTCTACTGAACCTTTATTCTGAAATTAATAAAGTCGGAGACCAGTGTTGAAGTATATTTGGTAACACACAGTGTAACAACACAATGTCAAAGACACCGTGCCCACAAGAGAATAATAACTACAGACCAGTTGCAACAACGTCAGTCGTCATGAAATGTTTTGAACGTATTATGTTTGGAGAAATTGGTACACAGGTCCAACATCTTTTTGATCCCTATCAATTTGTGTATAGGGATGTACTGGAGTAGTACTGGAGATGCCTTATGTACCATGTCCCATCTCATACTGACGCACTGAAAAGATACTAAAACCTTTGCTAGATCAGTTTCATATAGTTTCATATCAAATGAATGCAGGTACCACTAAACATAATTATATTAATATGTTTTCTGTCTTTTAACAAGGGACACAGACACTATGGTCTATCAGTCAGAGATAGAGAGAGTAGTGTTATCGTGTGGTATTTATGGATTATCACTGGGCAATATTACACATGTTACTGTGAGTAGAGGTGTCTGAGTGAGGAAGGATCTCATGGATGGGCAGGTGAGTGTGTTTTTGTAAATGTGAGTGTGGTTGGGACAGCTGAGGGATGAGGTAAGTGTGAGCTGAGGTGTGCGTGGTGTAGTAGGGGACATCCCATTTTATGTATTTGTGCTTTGACTAAATGTTTTTCATTGCTTGTGGCAGGAAATATGTATTTATTGTCTGTATCTGTGTCTTTCTCTCCTAATCGCCCAAGACAAATTTCTCCACTCTAGGAGACAATAATCTAACTTATCTTCTCTTATAAAATGTATGAAATTATCTGTGTGTGTGTGTGTGTGCGTGTGTGTGTGTGTGTGTGCGTGTGTGTGTGTGCGTGTGTGTGTGTGTGTGTGTGTGCGTGTGTGTGTGTGTGTCCTCAGTGAACTGTATCAGTCTCTGCAGTATCTTCCAGCTGCAGCAGTCAGTTCAGTTTCTGTTCAGTTTCACTGAGGGAGGTTTTTGTACGACGCTTTTTCACTGTGTGAACACATACTGACTGTTGATGTTGTGTTCACTCTGACAGTAGTAAACTGCTGCATCTTCAGCCTGGACTCCACTGATGATCAGAGCGAAGTCAGAGTTTGATCCACTGCCTATAAAACGATCTGGAATCCCTGATGCTCGAGTGGTGGCAAGATAAATGAGGAGTTTAGGTTTTTCTCCATCTCTCTGTTGGTGCCAGGCTAAATAGTTGTAAACATTAACATTCTGACTGGTTTTACAGGTGATGGTGACTGAGCCTCCTACAGAAGTGCTGACTACTCCAGGCTGAGTCACTGTGACCTGACCTCTGGACTCTGAGGACACAGAGACAGAAAGATAAAACAGAGTCATGGTTTTGTGGGCTTCATTTCAGAGGGACAGATGTTGATAGAGGAGTTGGATTCTCTGGACTTTACCTGTGAAGCAGCAGCAGAGGAGAGTCCAGATGAGGACGGAGACCAAAGTCATGTTTTTGATGAGGAGGATTTCTGTGTCTTGTGTTGTCATGAAGGACAGCTGTCAGTCATCCAGTCTTCAACTCTCAGGACTATAAACTCTCCCAGAGCACTGGAGCATGGTGCTGCTGATGCAAAGTGGCTCTCTATGGAAATGCTCTGACTGACTCCAACAGGGACTGGGATCAGTCTCATTGTGCTGATTATCAATGGATCAATGACATTAATGGAATAAATATTAGAAATCCTGAAAAACCCAGGTTTGGGCCTTCTGAAATGTCATATATTGTACTAATTTAAACATAAGCAGTCATGAAACAATAGCATGATGTGTTGAGGACAGCTCCAGTTGAGTGACTCTGTGTGTTTGCATATGTGTCCTTCCTCTCTGCTCCCAGCCGTTAAGAGGCCAGTGTTGATCAGTGTGTGTCCAGGCCTTTCACAGCCACTGACACCACAGCAGCTCAATGATGATGTCTGTGACTCTACTGCTGGCCACCCTGGGGCTCCTTGTTCAGGGTGAGACTCTCTGCTGAAAACTTTGCTTCAGGATGGAACCAGGTTCACCACAATGATGTTCTGCTATGATGGAGAAACACTGAAACCAGCAGCATTGACCTTCTTCCATCTATTCTCCATGTTAAAGAAATGATCCTCTTCTGTTTGGATGTTGATCTTTCTCCAAGATGGATTTGTCTCAATAACTCTTCTCCTCTTGTTGATGTTTTTCAGGTTCATCAGGAGAAATCATCCTGACTCAGACTCCTGGAGCTCAGTCTGTTGTTCTAGGTCAGACTGTTTCTATCAGATGTAAAGCCAGTTCAAGTATGAGCAACTACTGTCATTGGTACCTTCAGAAACCTGGAGAAACTCCTAAACTCCTGATTTATCGAGCTACAACCCGTCAGTCTGGAGTTTCAGATCGTTTCAGTGGCAGTCAGTCAGGAACTGACTTTTCTCTGACCATCAGTAGAATCCAGAGTGAAGATGCCGGAGTTTATCATTGTGGACAGAGTGGTTACAGCTCCCCGTTCACACAGTGAAAAAGCGTCGTACAAAAACCTCCCTCAGCTGCAGAGGAACTGATCTGATCCACAGCTGCACTGAAAGTAAAAGATCATATATAATGTCTGAACCAAACATCATGTAGTAATTATGTTTCATACTGAATATTTTGACTATATTACAATTAGCAAATTTTTTTCCCCCATTCATTTCAGTCAAAGTTCTCACTTAAAACAGTTCATGAGACTGAGTTAAAGTCAGAAGGACAAACATCACAGACAAGTTAGTAGCTTCACATGAAAACACATCAGTGTTTTTTAATTAAGTTTTAATTAGATTATTATTATTTTTACTTGTTTGCCCAACAAACACAGTGAGTGAAGGGACACAGAATATGATGTTGTTGAGCTTCAGTTGTAAATCAGTGGCAGTTAAAGTTTATTTCAAGTTTTTTTCTTTTTCCAGGTTTCTGTTGAGACATTTTTAAGTGTTAATTTTCATTGAAGAATATAATAGACTTTAATTCATGTCAAGTCTATTTATGCTGGTGATGATTTTCAAAGTATGTCCAATATTTTAATCAATGGCCACACCTTTTTTAACTTGTTTAATGTACATTGTAACAGAATCTTGATCCTTTTATTTTCACCTATCCTACCTCATATATGCAACTAAAATATTTAATCACGATAAGAGAAATCAGGGAATACATTGATTATATCATTAGGTTGATAGTTGTTGACATTGTATTGGATAAGATAATGGATTAATTATTAACATACAAGACTGAATAAAATGTTAATTATGCCTTAACTTTATGTCATACCAAATTAGTTTTTACAGTTGGCTGTTTTATATACCATGTCCAACTGTTGTGATTCAAAACAATAAATGTCTATTTTAGGTCAAGTTTGAACAAGGCAATGTGTAATTACAGTTCACATGCAATTATTTCATATATCAAACTAAAACCAAGTGAACATGAGAACTAACAAATTCCAATAAATATTATGATCATTTGATTGATCCATTGATAATCAGCATGATGAGATTGATCCCAGTCCCTGTTGGAGTCAGTCAGAGCATTTCCATAGAGAGCCACTTTGCATCAGCAGCACCATGCTCCAGTGCTCTGGGAGAGTTTATAGTCCTGAGAGTTGAAGACTGGATGACTGACAGCTGTCCTTCATGACAACACAAGACACAGAAATCCTCCTCATCAAAAACATGACTTTGGTCTCCGTCCTCATCTGGACTCTCCTCTGCTGCTGCTTCACAGGTAAAGTCCAGAGAATCCAACTCCTCTATCAACATCTGTCCCTCTGAAATGAAGCCCACAAAACCATGACTCTGTTTTATCTTTCTGTCTCTGTGTCCTCAGAGTCCAGAGGTCAGGTCACACTGACTCAGCCTGGAGCAGTGAGATCTGCTGTAGGAGGCTCAGTCACCATCAGATGTAAAGTCAGTCCTGCTCCGAGCTATTTCCACTGGTACCAACAGAGAGATGGAGAAAAACCTAAACTTTTCATTAAAGGCACTTCCACTCGAGAATCAGGGATACCAGGTCGTTTTACAGGCAGTGGATCAAACTCTGACTTCACTCTGAGCATCAGTGGAGTCCAGGCTGAAGACGCAGCAGTTTACTACTGTAAGGGACATAATTTTATCAATAGTCAGGAGGTGTTCACACAGTGAAAAAGCGTCGTACAAAAACCTCCCTCAGCTGCAGAGGAACTGATCTGATCCACAGCTGCACTGAAAGTAAAATATCATAATGTTTGAACACAACATTATGTAATAATGTTTTACACTGAACATTTTGACTTAAAGCAGATATCAGTGGAATGTTTTTGTTAATATAAGTCCTAAATAGTCCTATTTTCCGTCAGCAATCACTTACATGAAGTATTTCAGCCTAAACACGAGTCTCTCCGTCACTCTGCTCTGCTGTAACCCGAGGAGAAAATTTTCCTTGTGGGATACAAGTGTTATCCAATGAGGGGAGAGAACGGCATGAAGGGCTGTGTGTGCAGCCAAGGGATGCGCGTGAATGTGGTGACGTAGCACGAGGACCAATTGATGCCTGACAAGGGCGGGGGCTGCTAACTCATGGTGCGTTCAAGGAAACTCGTACTTTGTGTTTTTCCTTCCTGTGAAGTCATACCAGTTCGATCTGGTACGAGTTCACGGGTCGGAAGTTACGAGTGGCCGTTATAGGGAACTTTCACAGACAACAGGACGGTAAAAACACGAGCTACGGGTTACCTGGAACGCTACCAAGTCGTAGTTGTGACTTGAAGCTGTAACTTACGGTTTCAAAAGCCTGCCTTGAACACAGCATTAGCCGAAAAACGGCCGTGCCACTGATATCTGCTTTAACTACAATTAACTTAATTTTCTTTTTTTATTCATTTTAGTCAAAGTCAGAGTGACAGACATCACAGATGAGTTAGCTTCACATGACACAGTGTTTCTCTTGTTCAGAATTAAGGTTTTATTGAGAGTATTTTACTGATGTATCCAACAAACACAGTGAGTGAAGGGACATGATGTTGTTGAGCTTCAGTTGTAAATCAGTTTCAGTTAAAGATTATTTCAAGTTTTTGTTGAGAAGTGTTAAATATCATTGAAGAAAATAATAGACTTAATTTATGTCATAAATCCATGATCCTTTTAGGTTTACCGATACAGTATTAATCCTAACTCATATACAACTATTATTTAAAAATATTTTACCACAATAAGAGAAAACAATCAATTCATTGATTATATCATTATGTTAATAGTTGTACCAGTATCAGAGTTCCAGTGAGTCAGGTCTGGACTGGGGACACTGGTCTGTCCTCAGTGTCTCTGAGACCAGAGTCTGGGAGCTCTGGGTAATTTCAAATCTTTTATTAAACTTAACTCCCTCTAGTGGACTGCGGCAGAGGAGACTTTTACTCTGTTGGTTTTCTTCAGACTGGATGAAACTTCTCGTCAGTTTTTTCACTTCCCTCTTTCAGCCCAGTAACCATGGGAACAGACAGGCATCACTGCTGATCCATGACAACGGTTTCAGAACAAAATATGAAAAAGTTCAAAACCCCTCTTTTGTGTTAATGTTTAATCTCCAAAAATATAAATTCAAAGTTTAAATGAAAAAGTCACAAAATGAGAAATGTTCTAAAGTGTGTCTGAAAAAATATCATTTAAAAAAGAGAAAATACTTTGCTCATTTAATTAACATATTAAAACCCATGAAATTAACCCCTCATTCATTAATTTTCTATACCACTTATCCTGCAGAAGGGTGAAGGGTGAACTGGAGCCTGTCTCAGCTGACTTCGGGTGAGAGGCAGGATACACCCTGGACAGGTCGCCAGTCTGTTGCAGGGCAAACATATACAGACAGACAACCATTCACACTTATGGGCAATTTATATCATATGTGTTGCCAATTAACCTAACCTGAAGGTCTTTGGTTTGTGGGAGCAAGCCGGTCGGACACCTCTTGCTGAGGCGACAGTGCTAACCACTGCAACACTGTGCCACCCCGATGAATCCACTTCATTCAAACTTCTTTTTATCAGAACAGTGATGTAGGTCATTTCACAGATTCTGTGAAAAATTGAATATTTCAGAAAATCAGTAAAAAAAAAAAAAAGGGAGATTTTTTTTTGTCCCTGTGCTTGTTTTAACATGTGAAGACACAACTGTATTTTCTCAATACGCAATATAATGTCCAAACATCACTGTCAAAATTGATAACAGTTACTTTTCTAGTTTGTCTGTGATGTGCTGAAGAAAACCCTGAGGTTTCTTTAAATCACAAATATCAACTACAATTTTTCATAAATGTCCAACTGTCAAAACAATAAATGTCTATTTTAGGTCACGTTTGAACAAAGCAATATGTGGTTACAGTTCACATCCAATTATTTCAGATACCAAAATAAAACCAAGTGAACATGAGAACTAACAAATTCCAATAAATATTATGATCATTTGACTGAACCATTGATAATCAGCATGATGAGATTGATCCCAGTCCCTGGTGGAGTCAGTCAGAGCATTTCCATAGAGAGCCACTTTGCATCAGCAGCACCATGCTCCAGTGCTCTGGGAGAGTTTATAGTCCTGAGAGTTGAAGACTGGATGACTGACAGCTGTCCTTCATGACAACACAAGACACAGAAATCCTCCTCATCAAAAACATGACTTTGGTCTCCGTCCTCATCTGGACTCTCCTCTGCTGCTGCTTCACAGGTAAAGTCCAGAGAATCCAACTCCTCTATCAACATCTGTCCCTCTGAAATGAAGCCCACAAAACCATGACTCTGTTTTATCTTTCTGTCTCTGTGTCCTCAGAGTCCAGAGGTCAGGTCACAGTGACTCAGCCTGGAGCAGTGAGATCTGCTGTAGGAGGCTCAGTCACTATCAACTGTAGAACCAGTCAGAATGTTTATGGCAACAACTATTTACACTGGTACCAACAGAGAGATGGAGAAAAACCTAAACTCCTCATTTATGTTGCTTCCAATCGAGCATCAGGGATTCCAGGTCGTTTTACAGGCAGTGGATCAAACTCTGACTTCACTCTGAGCATCAGTGGAGTCCAGGCTGAAGATGCAGCAGTTTACTACTGTCAGAGTTTTCATGTTATCAACAGGCAGCATGTGTTCACACAGTGAAAAAACGTCGTACAAAAACCTCCCTCAGAATCTGAACTGGCTGCTGCAGCTGGAAGATACTGCAGAGACTGATACAGTTCACTGAGGACACACACACACACACACACACACACACACACACACACACGCACACACACACACACACACACACACACACACACACACACACACACACCGTGTGTCTCTTATTGATAAAATATGATGATTTTATTTTTGCAATGTCCATCAATGTCCATCAATGTCCATCAATGTCCATCAATGTCCATCAATGCCTTCTCTGCTGAAATCAGTAAAAAATATTAAACAATACAATACACTTTCAGTGAATCCCAGTCAGACCATTAACATATGTGTTGACAGTGTCTCCATCAGTCTACCTCCCACCTCAATTAACTAAAACTTTCCCAATCAGACCATTAACATCACAACTACATCCAGCTGAGTCAGCTCCAGTAACATCCACACACCTGATTCAATATTAAAGACTGGGTAAACAAAATTCATTATTTTTCTCCTTGACATATTAAATAGGTCTTAAATGTGTCCCTCAAAACATATAAAAAGCCCTTTTGCCATTCATAATTTCCTTGTGGAGCGAGGCCTCAGAGACCGTGTTTCACCATCTCTGTGTTCAGAATTTAATGGGCGGGTCTAATGGCCTCTATACACAGTGCGATTTTAGCAATCTTATAAGACTATTGCATGACACACTGCAACATGGATCTAATAATCTTTGGTACCACGTCAAGTTTGACGTGTGCAGACTGTACGATGATCATTCTACTGAATCGCAGGTCGCCCGCTACCCCCCCTCCCTCCATACCTGGCACCAGAGGATCAGTAGCCTACCGCCAGTTGTTGTTTATCACCATTCGCCCGGCGTCCGTTATTTAAAAATGAAATCACGGCCTGTATTGGTACCAGAGAACATCACAGTAATGAGAGCACATCTAAACGAGGACGAAGTCACCTCTCCCGGCTTAAACACATCAGTGTTCTCCGGTAGGCTACCGCTTCTCATCACAGTCCGCACATGGGTTTCTTTTTTCTTTTTCTTTTTTTGACAGTTTCACACAACCTTTCTGATGGCTGTCTGTCCATGTTCCTCCTCCTTCTGCGACAGTAAAAGGGAACATTTACACCAGACAAGACGACATAAACTATTTGTTTTTTGTTTTTTTTTAATTGAATTATTTACTCGAAAATCATAGCTCATCTCTATCACGTGCACCACAAAGTAAACTGCAGCTTACAGAGACTGCAATACATCCAAAACAGCGCTGCCAGGATCCTGATGAGGGTGCGCAAATACGATCACATCACCCCCATCCTCAATTCTCTCCACTGGCTCCCTGAGTACAAGGTCTCCCTCCTCACCCACCAGTGCATTCATGGACATGCCCCCCAATATCCCAAAGAACTCCTCACCCCCCACCCCACCACACGCACCCTCTGATCTGCAAATACAAACACCCTCAAAACCCCCAGAACCAAGCTCCGCACTTTGGGCGACCGGGCCTTTTGCTCCGCAGCTCCAAGGCTGTGGAACGCCCTCCCAGACCACTTGAGGGCCCCACAGACCACTGATGTTTTTAAACGAAACCTGAAGACATATTTATTCAAGACAGCTTTCTGCTAAATTTTAGTACACTTTTAATTGTCTTTTCTGAACTTTTATCAACGTTGGTTCCATTTTAAATTAAGCTGTACTGTAGCACTTTGAGATTGCTTAAATGTAAAGTGCATTATAAATAAAATTTATGATTATTATTAAGTAACTTGGTTTGTCCTTCTGCACTACTATGTGTAGACTGGGTTTTGTGTTATGTGAAGTTGTTCAGATAAGACAAGACACACACACTCACACCTAACCAGGTAGTGAACATTAATGCAAGAAGCACAAAGAACACCTACTCATACAACAATAACTGAATAAAGAAAAACAGGACTAAAAACAATTAATTTCTGGTGTCTTTTCTTTTCTTTTGAAGAAAAGAGCAATAATGTATTTTGTGTTATTTTTTCGAGTGATATTTTTGTGTTACTGAAATAAAACTATCAGTTGTTTATATCCAGTCATACTCGTTATTATTCCTCAGAACCTAGGTATCAGTAGGATAAATCTGGGTCTCAAACACAAATGCCACAATAGCAACAAATAAAATAGTAGGAAGAAGTAGAGGGGACCAAGGATGGCACCTTGTGTAATTCTGGAGAGCAAATTTGATGGTAGCAGATGAACATTTAGCAAAGGAGGAAAAAAATCACCAGACAGGTGTTTTATATAATAATTAATATGAATCAAGAGTATCAGTGGCTGCACTTTAAAATCACTATAAAACAAATATCCAGAGTTTCAATCAATCTCAAAGAGGATGACTGAATGAGACATTTGTTCCAGCAACCAGGACACACCATGATGTGTTGAGGACAGCTCCAGTTGTGTGACTCTGTGTGTTTGCATATGTGTCCTTCCTCTCTGCTCCCAGCCGTTAAGAGGCCAGTGTTGATCAGTGTGTGTCCAGGCCTTTCACAGCCACTGACACCACAGCAGCTCAATGATGATGGCTGTGACTCTACTGCTGGCCACCCTGGGGCTCCTTGTTCAGGGTGAGACTCTCTGCTGAAAACTTTGCTTCAGGATGGAACCAGGTTCACCACAATGATGTTCTGCTATGATGGAGAAACACTGAAACCAGCAGCATTGACCTTCTTCTATCTATTCTCCATGTTAAAGAAATGATCCTCTTCTGTTTGGATGTTGATCTTTCTCCAAGATGGATTTGTCTCAATAACTCTTCTCCTCTTGTTGATGTTTTTCAGGTTCATCAGGAGAAATCATCCTGACTCAGACACCTGGAGCTCAGTCTGTTGTTCCAGGTCAGACTGTTTCTATGTTGTGTAAATCCAGTACATACCTTGAGGATGACATCCACTGGTACCTCCACAAACCTGGAGAAACTACTAAACTCCTGATTTATGATGATACAAACCGTTACTCTGGAGTCCCAGAACGTTTCAGTGGAAGTAAATCCAGAGGTATTGACTTCACTCTGACCATCAGTGGAGCTCAGGCTGAAGACGCAGGAGTTTATTACTGTCAACATGATGACAACTTCCCGTTCACACAGTGATACAACGTCGTACAAAAACCTCCCTCAGCTGCAGAGGAACTGATCTGACTCAATAGCTGCACTGAAACTAAAACATGATTTGACTTCAACATAGTATTAAAAATAATTTCCTCAAATATATTCTATTCAATAAATTGACAATTTAAGGTAATTTTATCAAACCCGAACTGTTTAATCAAATGGCTCATTTTGAGTTGTCAAGATTTCCAATTCATATTTAGTCAAACACATTAAGTAGGTGTCAACCAATACAATACAGTACATTGTGAAGAGCAAGTCAAATAAACCTAAACTTACTTAATTTTTTGCAAAAACAATGTTATGTTGAACTCCAAATATCCATCAAATGAAGGATTTATTTTACAGATAGCATTACAGGTCAAATGTCTGATTTTCCCACATGAAATATTGAAGAAAAAAGCACAGTTGAACTATATCATCTGTCATAAAGAGAAACGAAGGAGAGCTGCAGCGTGAGTGCATACTCAGTGAATATCACTCTATGCTGATGATACTTGACTTTATATCCCCAAAAGATACAGAGACATTACATTTCTGTTTGTCAAACAACACAGAAGTTGACAAGTCCAATTTGCCATTCAAGGCTACCAATTTATTAATAGAAAAATATTAAATGTATGAGAAAAAAAAGTCGTTTGTGGGTGTGAATGTTTTTTAAATGTTTTGTGTATACAAAGGGATTGATCAAGTGTTATTTCATATCACTGACAAAGAATCATCATCTTATGACAAACGAAAGACTGAATCAAAATTTATTTGATGAACAGATCTTTATTTTCTGGAAATAGTGAAATTACATGATAGAAAACTTTCAAACACATCAGAGAGAAAGACAGAACATGATAATGAAAGAACAAGAGAGAGAGTTAGAGAGAACAGAGTAAAACCAGTAGTAGAGTCCCAGTGAGTCAGCTCAGGACTGGGGACACTGGTCTCTCCTCAGAGTCTCTGAGACCAGAGTCTGGGAGCCCTGGGTGGCCTCACAGGTCACAGAGCCCAGCTTCCTCCACTGGTCTGCAGGGAGCCTCAGGGTGCTGCTCCAGCTGTAGAGGCCGTCCTTCCCCAGCACCACGGGGCTCCTGCTCTCCTCCCAGCTGCTGCTGCTGCTGCCGTCCACCTTCCAGACCAGACTCCAGTCTGAGGGGAAGCCCTTGTTGGCCAGGCACATGAGCGTGGCCTTCCCCTGCTGCTGCAGCTCCTCACTGGAGGGGGGCAGCACCGTCAGGGTGGGATGGGTATCACCTAGGAGACACAGACCATAAACTGTCAGTCCAACAGCAGCCACTTGGACACCTTTACTGTGTGAGATCTGGATTTGTCCTTTAAGGAGTTTCTGTCAGATGTTTTTCTGCTCCACCAGTCACTCACTCACACATTGTTTCACTTCCCTTCAAGAAGCCTCTCATGCACATCAGCACAGAGACAATCATCATACAGTTTGACCTGAAACATATCAAACTACTCTAAAAATACAAAAAGCTCATTGGGAATCATTTATACGTTTTGCTAAGTAATGTATAAAATCTTCACTTTACGAGAGTCTAATTTCTGCTGTAACACAAACAGATTTATCAAATAATATGACAGCCATCAAAGTGGAAAATACTTCTCCTAACCAAACTCCTAAAATGATTTCAAACAACATTGGAAACAGTGAATCACAAAATATAAAGTATCACAGGTTTTTAAAATATTGAATACTCATCTACAGAAAATGAATCACAATTTACCTTTGACAGATTGTAAGGTAAGTTTGAAATTTATATATTTTTGACAATATATTAGACGACAAATTACGTTTGACCAGTTTGAATTTTATGATTTTTTTGACAGTATATTAGATGACAAATTACATTTGACCATTTGAACAGTTCAACTTCAATTCAATCATGAAAGGCGTGAGAGAAGAATACTTCCTTGACCAAAAAGCCCTATGATTCAAAAGAAGAAATAAAAATAAATGAATATAAATAAGCCATTTATATAGAGACTTAAAGCAGATATCAGTGGCACGGCCGTTTCGGCTAATGCTGTGTTCAAGGCAGGCTTTTGAAACCGTAAGTTACAAGTCACAACTACGACTTGGTAGCGTTCCAGGTAACCCGTAGCTCGTGTTTTTACCGTCCTGTTGTCTGTGAAAGTTCCCTATAACGGCCACTCGTAACTTCCGACCCGTGAACTCGTACCAGATCGAACTGGTATGACTTCACAGGAAGGAAAAACACAAAGTACGAGTTTCAGTTTCCTTGAACGCACTATGAGTTAGCAGCCCCCGCCCTTGTCAGGCATCAATTGGTCCTCGTGCTACGTCACCACATTCACGCGCATCCCTTGGCTGCACACACAGCCCTTCATGCCGTTCTCTCCCCTCATTGGATAACACTTGTATCCCACAAGGAAAATTTTCTCCTCGGGTTACAGCAGAGCAGAGTGACGGAGAGACTCGTGTTTAGGCTGAAATACTTCATGTAAGTGATTGCTGACGGAAAATAGGACTATTTAGGACTTATATTAACAAAAACATTCCACTGATATCTGCTTTAATTAAAGAAAAAGTTTTTTAGTATTTTTGCAGAAACTTACTTCCAACATCCAGTCTGGTTCCTCCACCAAAAGTCCACCACAGTGATACAAAGTCATTGAGCCATCGTACAAAAACCTCTCACTGTAGAGACACGGCTCTCTGACTCTGAAACACTGAACCTAATCTACAGGTTTTCATCAAATAACTATATTTTCCCCTTATTGAAAAAAAAAAACAATCTAAATACTGTAAAATATAATGTAAGTTTTGCTTTTTAAACAAAACATTCAACATTTTTTGATTTTAATACATATATTTTCAACATTGAAAACACCCAACTGACAATAAAGTTCATAATTTCTTTTTCTAATTTTAACACCTTAGAAAAAAAGAATAAAAATTTATTAATTTTAACTTACTTCCAATATCCAGTCTGGTTCCTCCACCGAACGTGTACCACAGTGATACAAAGTCATTGAGCCGTCGTACAAAAACCTCTCACTGTAGAGACACGGCTCTCTGACTCTGAAACAAACAAACTCATCAGAATTAGTCGGTTTGTAATGTTTTGGCAGCTGATGTGACAAATTACAACTACAAAGTATAATTGTAAATTTTTAATATCTGTTAAATTTAAAGAGACCCCGAGGAGTTTGCTTTTCTTATAAAATAGTCTCATATTAATGTGGATGAATCTACATCACTCACACTTGTTAATGGGTCTATTTTCGATAAATATATTTTTTTGTCTTTATAATCATTTTAATATCGAGTCGCCCAGCATTTTCTACTTTCGGTTTCCTGGACACTGCCTGGCAGGTCAAGGGAATAACGCTGGCGGATCGCCATTTATGGTCGGAAAGACGACAGAATCTGATCGTCTTTGAACGTCCAACTTTCATTCTTGATTAATGAAAACATTCTTGGCAAATGTTTTCACTTTCGTCCGTCTTGCGCCAGTCCAAGAATTTCACGCGTGCTGAGGCTCATGGAAAACTTAGGGTGAATACACTTTGCTTTCCGAAACTCCTCGTAGTCCCTTTAATGAAAAAATCCACATTTTACAAAACTGTTTTAATGTGAAAATATATTAAGAATAAAATTTGTACAAACACATAAAACCTAAAAAGCATTACAAATAAGAATTAGCACTTTCTGATCAATACTCTGATGAAGTTATTGATCCATTGAAAATCAGCATGATGAGACTGATCCCAGTCCCTGGTGGAGTCAGTCAGAGCATTTCCATAGAGAGCCACTTTGCATCAGCAGCACCATGCTCCAGTGCTCTGGGAGAGTTTATAGTCCTGAGAGTTGAAGACTGGATGACTGACAGCTGTCCTTCATGACAACACAAGACACAGAAATCCTCCTCATCAAAAACATGACTTTGGTCTCCGTCCTCATCTGGACTCTCCTCTGCTGCTGCTTCACAGGTAAAGTCCAGAGAATCCAACTCCTCTATCAACATCTGTCCCTCTGAAATGAAGCCCACAAAACCATGACTCTGTTTTATCTTTCTGTCTCTGTGTCCTCAGAGTCCAGAGGTCAGGTCACAGTGACTCAGCCTGGAGCAGTGAGATCTGCTGTAGGAGGCTCAGTCACCATCATCTGTAGAACCAGTCACAGGGTAGATGATGGGGTAGATGTCTAATGGTACCAGCAGAAATCTGGAGGAACTCCTAAACTTCTTATTTACTATGGCAATCGAGCATCAGGGATTCCAGATCGTTTTACGGGCAGTGGAAGAGACACTGACTTCACTCTGAGCATCAGTGGAGTCCAGGCTGAAGATGCAGCAGTTTATTATTGCAAGGGTGAATTCTATTACAGCAGTCGGTACTCGTTCACACAGTGAAAAAGCGTCGTACAAAAACCTCCCTCAGTGAAACTGAAGAGGAACTGAACTGACTGCTGCAGCTGGAAGATACTGCAGAGACTGATACAGTTCACTGAGGACATGCATACACACACAGACTAATAATTTCATACATTTTATGAGATAAAATAAGATAAAATGAGATTAGCCTTGATTGTCTCTTAGAGAGGAAAAAATTGTCTTGTCAATCAGGAGAGAGAGACACAGATACAGACAATAAATACATACTTCCTGCAATGAACAATGAAAAACATAATAGTCAAAGCACAAATACATAAAATGGGATGTCCCCTACTTCACCACACACACCCCACCTCACACTTACCTCATCCCTCAGCTGTCCCACCCACACTCACATTTACAAACACACACACACCTGCCCATCCATGAGATCTTTCCTCACTCAGACACCTCTACTCACACAGTAACATGCATAATATTGCCCAGTGATAATCCATAAATCCCACATGATAACACTACTCTCTCTATCTCTGACTGAGAGACCGTAGTGTCTCTCTGTCCCTTGTTAAAAGACAGAAAACATGTTAATATAATTATGTGTAGTGGTTCCTGCATTCATTTGAATACAATGTGAAAAGGAGAGGCGAGCTGACACAGCCTTGGGGAACTCCTGTGTATTAGAAAGTGTTTAATTAACCTTGACCTGTTGTGTCCTGTCTGTAAGAAAGGCCTGATACAATTTAACCAAGTAGGGATTCACCTCCATCTGTTGTAGCTTTGTTAAAAGGACTTGAGGCAGAATCGTATTGTAGCTGAACTAAAATCCATGAAAACTGATCTAGCAAAGGTTTTAGTATCTTTTAAGTGGTTCAGTATGAGATGGGACATAGTACATAAGGCATCAGTACTACTCCAGTACATCCCTGTACGCAAACTGATAGGGATCAGGAAGATGTTGGACCTGTGTACCAAGTTCTCCAAGCATAATACGTTCAAAAGATTTGATGACGAGTGACGTTATCGCAACTGGTCTGTAGTTATTATTCCATTGTGGGCATGGTGTCTTTGCCATTGTGTTGGTATACTGTGTGTTACCAAATATACTTCAACACTGGTCTCCGACTTAATTAATTTCAGCATATAGGTTCAGTAGACATTACATCATATTTGTATGATCTAGATATTGTTTCATATTGTTTATCATTTTTACTGATGTCAGCAGAGAAGGCATTGATAGACATCGCAGAATAGAAAGATCATATTTTATAGACATTTAGTAGTGTGTGTGGGTGTGTGTGTGTGTGTTTGTGTGTGTGATCAGTGAACTGTATCAGTCTCTGCAGTATCTTCCAGCTGCAGCAGTCAGTTCAGTTTCTGTTCACTTTGACTGAGGGAGGTTTTTGTACGACGCTTTTTCACTGTGTGAACACATACTTGCTGTTGATGTAGTGTTCACTCTGACAGTAGTAAACTGCTGCATCTTCAGCCTGGACTCCACTGATGCTCAGAGTGAAGTCAGAGTTTGATCCACTACCTGTAAAACGATCTGGAATCCCGGATTCTCGAGTGGAAATGTATCTAATGAGGAGTTTAGGTTTTTCTCCATCTCTCTGTTGGTACCAGGCTAAATAGTTGCTGTAAATATTCTGACTGAATCTACAGTTGATGGTGACTGAGCCTCCTACAGCAGAGCTCACTGCTCCAGGCTGAGTCAGTGTGACCTGACCTCTGGACTCTGAGGACACAGAGACAGAAAGATAAAACAGAGTCATGGTTTTGTGGGCTTCATTTCAGAGGGACAGATGTTGATAGAGGAGTTGGATTCTCTGGACTTTACCTGTGAAGCAGCAGCAGAGGAGAGTCCAGATGAGGACGGAGACCAAAGTCATGTTTTTGATGAGGAGGATTTCTGTGTCTTGTGTTGTCATGAAGGACAGCTGTCAGTCATCCAGTCTTCAACTCTCAGGACTATAAACTCTCCCAGAGCACTGGAGCATGGTGCTGCTGATGCAAAGTGGCTCTCTATGGAAATGCTCTGACTGACTCCAACAGGGACTGGGATCAATCTCATCATCCTGATTATCAATGAATCAATGACATTAATGGAATACATTTTAGAAAGACTAAAAAACCCAGGTTAAGCCTCTCTGAAAAGACATATATTGTACAAATTTAAACACAAGCAGTCACAATATAACATGAAGATACATTGAGGACTGCTCCAGTTGAGCGACTCTGTGTGTTTGCATATGTGTCCTTCCTCTCTGCTCCCAGCCGTTAAGAGGCCAGTGTTGATCAGTGTGTGTCCAGGCCTTTCACAGCCACTGACACCACAGCAGCTCAAAGATGATGTCTGTGACTCTACTGCTGGCCACCCTGGGGCTCCTTGTTCAGGGTGAGACTCTCTGCTGAAAACTTTGCTTCAGGATGGAACCAGGTTCACCACAATGATGTTCTGCTATGATGGAGAAACACTGAAACCAGCAGCATTGACCTTCTTCCATGTATTCTCCATGTTCAAGAAATGATCCTCTTCTGTTTGGATGTTGATCTTTCTCCAAGATGGATTTGTCTCAATAACTCTTCTCCTCTTGTTGATGTTTTTCAGGTTCATCAGGAGAAATCATCCTGACTCAGACTCCTGGAGCTCAGTCTGTTGTTCCAGGTCAGACTGTTTCTATCAGATGTAAAGCCAGTTCAAGTATGAGCAGCTCCTGTCATTGGTACCTTCAGAAACCTGGAGAAGCTCCTAAACTCCTGATTTATCGAGCTACAACCCGTCAGTCTGGCGTTTCAGATCGTTTCAGTGGCAGTCAGTCAGGAACTGACTTTTCTCTGACCATCAGTAGAATCCAGAGTGAAGATGCAGGAGTTTATCATTGTGGACAGAGTGGTCACAGCTTCCCGTTCACACAGTGAAAAAGCGTCGTACAAAAACCTCCCTCAGCTGCAGAGGAACTGATCTGATCAACAGCTGCACTGAAAGTAAAAGATCATAACGTCTGAACAAAACATCATGAAGTAATAACGTTTTACACTGCACATTTTAACTTCACTACAATTAACTTAATTCTTCTTCTTTTTTATATTCATTTTAGTCAAAGTTCTCACTTTAAACCATTTATGACACTAAGACTGAAATCACAGACAAGTTAGTAGCTTCACATGAGTGTTTCTCTTTTTTCAGAATTATATTCTAAGGTTTTATTGAGAGTATTTTACTGATGTATCCAACAAACACAGTGAGTGAAGGGACATTATGTTGTTGAGCTTCAGTTGTAAATCAGTTGCAGTAAAAGATTATTTCAAGTTTTTTCTTTTTCCAAGTTTTTGTTGAGAAGTGTTAAATATCATTGAAGAAAATAATAGACTTAAATTTATGTCATATACACTTATGCTGACAATGATTTTCAAAATATATAAAATACATAAATCGATGGCCACACCTTTTTAAATTATTTAAAGTACATTTTAACACAATCTTGATCCTTTTAGTTTTACCTATACAGTATCAATCCTACCTCATATATACAACTGTTATTTAAAAATATTTATCACAATAAGACAAATCAATAAATTCATTGATTATATGTTGATAGATGTTGACATTGTACTGGATAAAATAAAGGATTATTTATGAACATACAAGGCTGAATAAAATGTGAATTATATCTTAACTTTACTTCACAGTTTCATGAAACTTAACTCCCTCTAGTGGACTGCAGCGGAGGAGACTTCTACTCTGTTGGTTTTCTTCAGACCGGATGAAACTTCTCATCTAACTTCTATCAGTTTTTTCATTTCATCACTGCTGATCCATGACAATAGTTTCAGAGCAAAATATGAAAAAAAACCCTCTTTTGTATCAATGTAATCTCTAAGATATGAATTCAAAGTTTAAACCAAAAGGTCACAAATTCAAAAAAAAATGCCAGTTATAAACATTGTCCTGAAAAAGTGATTATCTGAAAAAGAGAAGACACTCTTATTTAGGATGAATTAATTAACATATTAAAACTTATAAAATGAATCTCATTCATCCAAACTCCTTTTTAAACAGAACAGTGATAATTTCCAAAATTCTCTGAAAATGTGATATTTTAGAAAATGAGTAAAAAACTGTGAAAATGTTTTTTGTCCGTGTGCTCATTTTAAAATGTGAAGACATAAAGGTATTATTTCTCAATGCAAAAATATAGCAAATCACATCACTGTCAAATTTCAAAAGTGAGAACAGTTAGTTTTCCACTTTGTCTGTGATGTGCTGAAGAAAACCCTGAGTTTCTTTAAATGACAAATATCAGCTAGAAATTTTCATAAATGTCCAACTCCTGTCAGTCAAAACAACAAGGTAATATGTAGTTACAGTTCACATCCAATTATTTCAGGTATCAAAACAAATAATGGGAAAATTAGTATTAACAACTTCTAATAAAGATGATCAAATAATTGATCCATTGATAATCAGTGTGATCAGATTGATCCCAGTCCCTGTTGGAGTCAGTCAGAGCATTTCCATAGAGAGCCACTTTGCATCAGCAGCACCATGCTCCAGTGCTCTGGGAGAGTTTATAGTCCTGAGAGTTGAAGACTGGATGACTGACAGCTGTCCTTCATGACAACACAAGACACAGAAATCCTCCTCATCAAAAACATGACTTTGGTCTCCGTCCTCATCTGGACTCTCCTCTGCTGCTGCTTCACAGGTAAAGTCCAGAGAATCCAACTCCTCTATCAGCATCTGTCCCTCTGAAATGAAGCCCACAAAACCATGACTCTGTTTTATCTTTCTGTCTCTGTGTCCTCAGAGTCCAGAGGTCAGGTCACAGTGACTCAGCCTGGAGCAGTGAGATCTGCTGTAGGAGGCTCAGTCACCATCAGATGTAGAGTCAGTCAGAATGTTTATGTTGACAGCAGCGGGCACCATTTAGCCTGGTACCAACAGAGAGATGGAGAAAAACCTAAACTACTCATCTACTACACTTCCACTCGAGTATCAGGGATTCCAGGTCATTTTATAGGCAGTGGATCAAACTCTGACTTCACTCTGAGCATCAGTGGAGTCCAGGCTGAAGATGCAGCAGTTTACTACTGTCAGAGTGCTCACTATATCAACAGCAAGTGGGTGTTCACACAGTGAAAAAGCGTCGTACAAAAACCTCCCTCAGTCAAAGTGAACAGAAACTGAACTGACTGCTGCAGCTGGAAGATACTGCAGAGACTGATACAGTTCACTGAGGACACACACACACACACACACACACACACAGTTCCAGTGAAGAAACCCAGTCAGACCATTAACACACCTGATTTAATCTTACAACAATGTCCAACGACTGTGTAAAAGGCTCTGTACACTGAAGCCTCATGTCTACAATGGCACAAGTTTTTTTCTGTAGTAGAAACACTGGCACTTTCATGAATATAATGTGTCTGAAACATGTCTGAGACTTTCTGATCGAACATCTATTACTGGTAGAGAAATTAATCATAGCAATAAATAAAATGTAAAGTAAAGGGGGCCGAAGATTGCACCTTGCGGAACTCCAGAAGTAAATTTGATCATAACAGATGGGTATTTAGCAAGTGAGGAAAAAATAATTAGACAGGTGATGACTGATTAACACTGTGAGACATGAGGAACATGTGCTGTTAATATATTACTACACGAGTCAACAGTACCAGTGGCTGCTTTATATGACAACAAATCCCAAAGTTTTAATCACTCTCCATCAGTATGATTGAATGAGTCAGTTGTTCCGGCAGTGAGGAGGACACAGCATGATGTGTTGAGGACAGCTCCATTTTTTCTTTTTACAGATCAGATCAGATCATTTTACAGATGATATTACTTTAAATATCTTATTTTCCTTCATCAAATATTGAAAAAAGTAGCACTGTTGAACTGGTGGCCCTGTTAAAAAGAGAGCCACACTGAGAGCTGCAAGTGAGTGAAGACTTAGTGGATATCACTCTACGCTGATGATAACCAACTTTATTTTGTCTTTCCCCAAAGAGACTTGGCACATTTCTCTCTGCCGAAAAAAAAAAAGTAGTTTACCAGTCCTGTTTCATTTCAAGGCTACCAATGTATTAATTGAAAAATATAAAAAGTAAAAGAAAAAAAATCAATAATAAACACACATTTGGAACAAACAAATATTTTGTGTATACAAATCAGTGGAGGGATCAATCAAGAGGCGTTTCATTTCACTGAGAACGTATTATATTCTGTTGATGTTATAAAAACCAAAGACAGAATCAAAATGTACTTCATGGAAAGTTCTTTATTTTTCTGGAAATAGTGAAATTACAAACATGAGAGAAAACTGTCAAATGCATCAGAGAGAAAGAAAAAACATGAGAATAAAAGAAAAAGAGAGAGTGTTAGAGGCAACAGAGTTAAACCAGTAGTAGAGTCCCAGTGAGTCAGCTCAGGATTGGGGACACTGGTCTCTCCTCAGTAGGTGCGTTTCCATTACCCCTTGAAATGCGCAAAACCCAAATATCGAAATTAAAAAGTGGTAATGGAAACACCTTCATTTCGAAAAAACTCACAAATATCGCAAAAAAGTTTTTGCGCTCTCATGAGGTGGTTTTTGAGACGTATCGATACAAAAGTGTATCGCAAAAGTGTAATGGAAACACTTTTTTCGCTTTTCTACACGTCAACGGCGTCAGCGGAGTTGTGTGTGTCCACGCTGTGTTGGTTTATGTAACTTGAGGGGACAAATGAACCACATGTTTATTGTCATGCATTGCTGACCTGGGCATTGTTTCTCATTAAATTAGAAAAACCTTTTCTATCATTCCCCTTTTCCGTGCATGGTTGAAGGAGACTGGCTCGCATCCACACTCCCACTCCCTCCTGCGCCGACATGTCACCTTAAGTCACATAAACCAGTACGGGTGTGTGGACACACAACCACCTATATTGTTGTCAGCGCCTCATCACCGCTGGTGTTTAAAAGCCTCCCTTCTTTCTGCAGTCAGGTTAAAGCGCACATCCGCCGTGTTGGTAAACAAATGATCCCTCTATATCAACGGAGGCCGTGCTTGATCAGCTTGGGTTGGAGGTGGTGTGAGTGCCGGCCAGCGGGGGACAGAGGAGGGGGCATTAGAGCTTCAGCACGGTACAACTGGCCCGTGTGAGTGCGTCCTTATTTGTGGCCGCTGCAGCGCCACACGGGCTTTGCCTTTCAGTAATCAAGCGCTGTTTTTGTCTTTGTTAAAAACAATAACAGCAACAGCTGTCGGCAGCTGAGATCGCTGTGCCGTCACCATAGAAACGGAAGACGCATTACGGCTCATTCGCGAAATACCTTTCAATGGAAACACCCGCAAATAGCAATTGCACTTTTTCGAAGTTTCAGAAATATCGCTTTTATTTTGCGAAAATCTGTAATGGAAACGCAGCTAGTGTCTCTGAGACCAGAGGCTGGCAGCCCTGGGTGGCCTCACAGGTCACAGAGCCCAGCTTCCTCCACTGGTCTGCAGGGAGCCTCAGGGTGCTGCTCCAGCTGTAGAGGCCGTCCTTCCCCAGCACCACGGGGCTCCTGCTCTCCTCCCAGCTGCTGCTGCTGCTGCCGTCCACCTTCCAGACCAGACTCCAGTCTGAGGGGAAGCCCTTGTTGGCCAGGCACATGAGCGTGGCCTTCCCCTGCTGCTGCAGCTCCTCACTGGAGGGGGGCAGCACCGTCAGGGTGGGACGGGTATCACCTAGGAGACACAGACCATAAACTGTCAATCCAACAGCAGCCACTTGGACACCTTTACTGTGTAAGAGCTGGTTTTGCCCTTTAAGGAGTTTCTGTCAGATGTTTTTCTGCTCCGTCACTCACTCACACATTGTTTCACTTCCCTTCAAGAAGCCTCTCATGCACATCAGCACAGAGACAGTCATCATACAGTTTGACCTGAAACACAGCAACATTTATACATTTTCCGTAGTAATGTAGGTATAAAATCTTCACATTACGTGAGTTTGATTTTCAGGTGAAACACAAACAGATTCATCAAATAATCTGACAACCATCAAATGTTCCCTGAGTAGAAAACACTCATCATTGAACAAACTCTTGAAATGAATTTAAACAACACTGGAAACAGTGAATCACAAAATGTATCAAATGCTCATCTACAGAAAATGAATCCGAATTTACCTTTTTCAGATCGTAAGATAAGTTTGAAATGTTTTTTTTTTTTAGAATTTATTAAAAAATCTAATGACTTTTGACCATTTCTAAAGTTCAAATTCAATTCAATCATGACAGGCACGAGAAAAGAAAAGTTTAGAAAAGCACCCCTGCATTAAACTCCATGATTAAGTAGCAGAAAAGAAAACACAAATACAAAAATTCAATTAATAAAACAAAATCATTTTTATCTGCCAAAACATAAAGAACTGCAATTTAAAAGATATCAATTTACCATATAACTCTTAAATATTTTTGCAGAGACTCACTTCCAACGTCCAATCTGGTTCCTCCACCAAAAGGCCACCACAGTGATACCAAGCCATTGAGCCATCGTACAAAAAACCTTATTATACTGATCTAAATCTACAAGATTTCATCATGAAATTATATTTTCCCCTTATTTTTTATAATCTTTATGAATAATTTGAATTGAACATTTTTGAATTCTTAAGACAAATATTTTCAATATTGAAAAAAATGAATAAAAACACAGTTCTAAACTTAGTTTCGTCATTTTAACATCTAACAAATAAAAATTCAGGAATATATCATTAATAGAACTAGAAAATCTTAACTTACTTCCAACATCCAGTCTGGTTCCTCCACCAAAAGTCCACCACAGTGATACAAAGTCATTGAGCCGTCGTACAAAAACCTCTCACTGCAAACACGGCTCTCTGACTCTTATACACTTAATCTATAAGTTTGCATTGTAAAACTTTGACATAAAATGTTCTACAATTTGCTATTTCTTTTTGTTAATTTAGGATCTAATGAAAATTAAGCAAAAATAATTCTTAAAACAATAAAATCTTTACTTACTTCCAACATCCAGTCTGGTTCCTCCACCGAACGTGTACCACAGTGATACAAAGTCATTGAGCCGTCGTACAAAAACCTCTCACTGTAAAGACACGGCTCTGTGACTCTGAAACAAACAAACTCACCAGAATTAGTTGGTTTGAATTGTTTTCACAGCTGATGTGCACAGTAGGATTAGGATTTTTAATATATATTTCATTTCTTATTTCTAAGGAAAGAAATATCAAGATTTTGCAAAAAAAAAAAAAAAAGGGATGAATAATTACATTTGATAATTGATTATGGGAAAATATATTTGGCATAAAAGAAGCTCAAACACATGAATCTATAAGAATTAGCACTTCCTGATCAATACTCTGATCACGTGATTGATCCATTGATAATCAGCATGATGAGATTGATCCCAGTCCCTGTTGGAGTCAGTCAGAGCATTTCCATAGAGAGCCACTTTGCATCAGCAGCACCATGCTCCAGTGCTCTGGGAGAGTTTATAGTCCTGAGAGTTGAAGACTGGATGACTGACAGCTGTCCTTCATGACAACACAAGACACAGAAATCCTCCTCATCAAAAACATGACTTTGGTCTCCGTCCTCATCTGGACTCTCCTCTGCTGCTGCTTCACAGGTAAAGTCCAGAGAATCCAACTCCTCTATCAACATCTGTCCCTCTGAAATGAAGCCCACAAAACCATGACTCTGTTTTATCTTTCTGTCTCTGTGTCCTCAGAGTCCAGAGGTCAGGTCACACTGACTCAGTCTGGAGCAGTGAGATCTGCTGTAGGAGGCTCAGTCACCATCAGATGTAGAGTCAGTCAGAATGTTTATGTTGACGGCAGCGGGCATTGGTTTTCCTGGTACCAACAGAAAGATGGAGAAAAACCTAAACTCCTCATTAACTACACTTCCAATCGAGCATCAGGGATTCCAGGTCGTTTTACAGGCAGTGGATCAAACTCTGACTTCACTCTGAGCATCAGTGGAGTCCAGGCTGAAGATGCAGCAGTTTACTACTGTCAGAGTTATCACCATCTGCATGTGTTCACACAGTGAAAAAGCGTCGTACAAAAACCTCCCTCAGTCAAAGTGAACAGAAACTGAACTGACTGCTGCAGCTGGAAGATACTGCAGAGACTGATACAGTTCACTGAGGACACACGCACACACAGTTCCAGCGAAGAAGCCCAATCAGACCATTAACATCAGAACTAATTCCAGCACAGTTGGCTCCACGGACATCCACACATACACCTGATATTCAGTGTCAATGTCCATAGATGTCCAAGTCTCTGCACACTGAAACCTCATCTACAGTGTGACAAGGTGGCAGAATGACTAGCACTGTCAAAAACACAATGTGTCTGAAACACAACGCAAATTGCACATGACACAGATAAAATGCAATTGGAACATTTGCTGTTCATATGTTAATATACATGAGTCAACAGAATCAGTGGCTGCACTTTAAAATCTTTATATGACACAACACCCATAATTTAAACAGTCTTCAGAATTAGTGCAGACTTAGTGGATATTACTCTATGCAGATGATACTTGACTTTATATTTGTGTATCCCCAAAGGATACAGAGACATATCAAGCTTCTGTCTTTCAAATAACAGAGATGTTGATTAGACCTGCTTTCAAATCGAGGCTACCAATGCATTAAATAAATAACAATATATAAGTAAAAGATAATGTTATGTCAAAATGTAAAAAGCAAAAGACAAGAAAATATATGATGAAGATTTTATTATGTGTGTAATGGGGGCGGGACTAGATAAGCTTTAGCTTCTCCCGCTTTCCCTTTCGGCCATGTGTATTGTATTATTTGAACTAAGATGAAGTGTGATGATGATGATTTAATTGACATGCCCGAAATAAACAAATAAATAATTGAAAAATATCCAACGTATGAGAAAAAAGATATAAAAAAACATTCACATTTGGATCCCACAAATGTTTTGTGTATACAAATCAGATGAGACATCGATCAAGTGCTGTTTCATGTCACTGTCAAAGCATCATCATCTTATGATATTCTAAAAACCAAATACAGAATCAAAATATATTGATGAACAAATCTTTATTTTCTGGAAATAGTGAAATTACAAACATGAGAATACTGTCAATTCATCGGAGAGAAAGACAGAACATGATAATGAAAGAACGAGAGAGAGCGTTAGAGAGAACAGAGTAAAACCAGTAGTAGAGTCCCAGTGAGTCAGCTCAGGACTAAGGCCCCATTCACATGGAGCGCATGAAAACGTGTGCAAAACGCCAGCTGGAGCGTTTTGCATGCTTTTTTCAAAGCGCTTCTGAGCTCGCGTCTATGGTCGCGTCTGCCGTTACTAAGCAACCAAAAGCGCCTGTCACATTCTTACATTTAGTGGTGTGCTTCTGTCATTTAACTCATTGAGTGCCACGCTCCTTTCCAAAGTTTTAGTCAAGTGTACCGGCAATTTAGACCATTTTTGACTTTTTATGTAGAGCCATAGTGTATTCTATATTATTGCCACCAACACATACTGTAGCTCAATTGAAAGGTTTAACTTTATGCTTCAAATGGCCACAAACCATTTGTTTCTACGTGCCTCCATTCCTGAGAAAAGTCAAGCTAAACGTGGCTGGGTTTCACCAAAATCCCTCCTTTTTTTCTAGAAAAGGAGATAGAGCGTCTTTTATGAAAGGTGCTCTGTTTTTGTTCGCATTTCTGGATCAAAGGGCTCGTGTAAGATAAATATATACAACAATTGTTGTTCTATTCACAAAACCACCATCGGGGGCGGGGGGGGGGGGGGGCGCCACTAAACAACAATAACACAGACGCACTGTGCCGTGTCACAGCCTCTCGCCGCGGAACGTGAGGGTCTGTCGGCCACAGCGGCTCAGGAACACCGGTCCCGCCGGTGGTCGCGGTCCTTCTGTGGTACGGGTCGGTGATGCCGGTCTGCTTTGGCCCAGAGACCATCAGAGGACTT
The DNA here is from genome assembly GCF_045865225.1 of Trachurus japonicus. Classification (NCBI taxonomy): domain Eukaryota; kingdom Metazoa; phylum Chordata; class Actinopteri; order Carangiformes; family Carangidae; genus Trachurus; species Trachurus japonicus. Next base: position 8,530,244 of record NC_140917.1, on the reverse strand, counting down.
TGGGGAGGACACGGTGTTGCTCCAGATGAAGACCGGGCGGGACAGTCGGCTGAGAGCTTCCTGTTTCAGCTCCGAGCTGCTGCAGCCACGCGGGTGAGAGCGGAGCATCTGCGCTGCATCTGCATGCAGAACTCCGTTTGCAAAAGCCGAGTTATGATAAAAACTTCCAGATCATGAGCTGTCATGTGACTTTGATCGTCATCTATTTCAGTTCTCCTCGTCGTAGAGACCCCAAATTTACATATAATGGGCCGGATTTACTAAGATCTCAGATAGCGGACGCTATATTGTTTGCGCCCGCTATAATATTGCGAGTTTGGTTAGTGCACGCAAAACAGGTGATCTACTAAGAGTAACCCGCTAAATGAAAACACGTGCAAACCGCAATATGTAAATGAGGGTTTTGCGCGTGTAATCGTTTCCGCCATAGAGACTGTGGACAGAGAGCTGGACGGACGAAGGGACAGAATGACATTTGATCCGATGCAATGACAGCATGTGTGTTTATCTCTCTCGCGCTCTGTTTAGATAAATAAACACAAATCGCTACAGGGCCCAACTCGTCATATAGTGACGAACAGGCAGCAGCTGCAGCGACAATCACACACCTGTAATATGTGTGTGTGTGTGTGCCGCCCATGATCGAGTGGATTAATAGAGAGCTCAGGTGGGACACACGGATCTAAACGCTCTGACCACTGACCAGAGGGATCAAACACGGGTGAAGGCAGTGGTGACGTGTCTCAGTCCGGGACCGGGACCGGGACCGAGAGTCGGAGCTGAGCAGCCAGGTGAGAGGAGAGGAAAGGAGAGGAGAGGAGCGCACTGCAGGACAGACGTGCCCCGTGCGTAACGGCGCGTAAAAGACTTTTAACACGGCTGAAAAACTGTTACAGAATGACCCAGACGTGAGGAAATGCAGAGATGTAAGATCATGGGGCTCTGACAGGTATCAAATCAATACACGCATACGTTTTGGCAAAGTTGTATCAGTTAGTACATGGTTTTCAGACGTGGTGAATAAAGACGCAAAAACAGCCACCGCAATCTCTTCCTGGTTTGGTAAATCACATTGCACGCGCTAAATAAATCTATTTGCATCTACTCCTCCCAGTATTCTGCACGTTCTGGCTGAAACGCCCATATTTACATATTCATCAAGGCAAACACGCTAAATGGATCGCACGTGCTATTCTGCCCGTGTGAGGGACGCAATCCTCGGTGCGTCCGGTTAGTAGATCAGGTTCCACATGTGTTTGCGCGTGCAATCACGTTTGCACACGTTTTAATACACGCAAACCTTTAGTAAATCCGGCCCAATGTGTATTAAAGTGTCTATTTTCATAATTTAAAAAAAAAGCAAAAAACGAAAAATCTCGTTTTTGGCACTCAACGCATGGGAACGAAAAACGAGAAATTACGTGGTTGGCACTCAATGAGTTAACCAGGAATTGAGTAAACACAGAGCTGATCAGATTTCAAGCACCGTGAATCCCTCTCAGCAGCTTCACTGCTCGATCTGCCTGTCAGTTTGAACGGAGGACTCACCGCCGTGTGGAGAGGAGGGAGGCAGGCGAGACGTGAACTCCCTACCTTGTGTCTAATAAAAGTTAAAAATGCGGTTAAAAATGTACTGCTATCACACTGCTGCTACGGCAGCTATGGAGTAGAGATCCGGGCTGGACCGGGGGAGAACTGAGCTGCCGCTCGCCGAGAGGGAGCTGCTGAAAGCGGGCAAGCACTGAGAGCTGGGCTGCTTGTTGCTGCTGGTGAAGCAGGTCCGTGCAGCTGATTCTGATCACATGACACGCGGTGCGCGTGCGGCATTCAAAAAAGTTGAGATATTTTCATCTCGGTGCGCCTCGGACGCGCGGGGGGCGACCGCCATTCCGAAGGACCGCCATTCCGACGGTCTGCCAGTCCGAAAATTCCCGAAGGTCCGTCATTTCGAACTTCCCGAGGGGCCGCCGTTCCGAATGTGTTTTATTTTGAAAATTGACCGGATTCTCTCGTGGTTTGACTTCCTGCCCGGCTTGACACGACGCGCCGCGGGGACAGCGCCCGACCGGCCCCTCCCCCCCCCCCTCCAAAGTTTCACCCAGGTGCGAGTCTGATGCATTACATCCATCTGATGCAGCCGCGGTACTCCTGCTGAAAATAAATGTCCTTGCTCTGTGCTTTGGTTAGGTTTAGGCAATGTAGAAAGGAGTTGGTTAAGTTTAGTAAAAAGGTTAGGTAGAGGCCAATAAAATCGCAGTTAATATATATCTCCCCCGGGAGTCGAACCCTGATCCACCGCGTCAAAAGCAGATGCTCTGACCACTACGCTACCACCGCAACTGAACATGTTTACTCCGTGCCTTAAACCATTCAAGATTTTTTCAGGTTCGGAATGGCACCCTTTCTTTCAGGTTCGTAATGGCACCCTTTTCCCATAAATAATTAAGGGTCGGCATTCCGACAAATTAAAGTAAACGTTCGGAGTGGCGGCCCTTCGGAATGGCACCCTGGAACCCGGACGCGCACGGAAAAAAAGGCGCGTTGCACCGCATGTGCGGCGCGTCGGCGTCGCTTCGGATTTAGCGCGCGCAAGGCGTGCGGTTACATTGAAAACAATGGAAACGCTCACGCAAAAGACGCTCCATGTGAATGGGCCTCAAAGGACACTGGTCTCTCCTCAGTGTCTCTGAGACCAGAGTCTGGGAGCCCTGGGTGGCCTCACAGGTCACAGAGCCCAGCTTCCTCCACTGGTCTGCAGGGAGCCTCAGGGTGCTGCTCCAGCTGTAGAGGCCGTCCTTCCCCAGCACCCCGGGGCTCCTGCTCTCCTCCCAGCTGCTGCTGCTGCTGCCGTCCACCTTCCAGACCAGACTCCAGTCTGAGGGGAAGCCCTTGTTGGCCAGGCACATGAGCGTGGCCTTCCCCTGCTGCTGCAGCTCCTCACTGGAGGGGGGCAGCACCATCAGGGTGGGACGGGTATCACCTAGGAGACACAAACTGTCAATCCAACTGCAGCCACTTGGACACATTCTTGGCAAATGTTTTCGCTTTCGTCCGTCTTGCGCCGGCCCAAGAATTTCACTGTGCGCGCTGAGGCTCATGGAACATTTAGGGTGAATACACTTTGCTTTCCGAAACTCCTCGTAGTCCCTTTAATGAAAAAAAAAAAATCCACATTTTACAAATCTATTTTAAGATATGTGAAAATATATTAAGAATAAAATAAGTGCAAACTAGGGCTGTCAATCGATTAAAATATTTAATCGCGATTAATCGCATGATGATCATAGTTAATCGCGATTAATCACAAATTAATCGCATATTTTTCATCGGTACATTAAATTGATTTTTTCAAATTGTAATACTTGTTTCAACATGAGAATAGACAAATGCTTGCTTTGTGCAAAAACAGGTTTATTTATTGCTACAATGAGAAATACTCAGTTCAAGTAACTAACATGCAAATTGCATAGTAATGTTTATTACACAGTAGTGTGTTGAACTTCACACTCGATCCATTTAACAGAAAAGAATGCCCCTCAATGCACTGCATAGCAATTTGCATCAAATTCAAAACAAACAGGGTGATGCACAAATTTAAAAAATAAAGTGTGCATGAGTGTTATAGAACATGTAAACAACTGTTATGTTATATTCAGCAGAGGCTGAACAACCCAACCTCCATCTCCTCTTTTAACAGACCAAATAAACTTAACTAAACATCAGCCTCCATTTCTTCTCTTTTTTACCAGACCAAATGAATGTCAAGTTATTTCTTTCCACTGAGCCAGTTGTTCAAACAGACAAGCCTGTTGACATTTTCAGAAGCCAGGGAGGCTCTCTTCTTATTCACAATATGCCCGGACAGTGAAAACAGCCTCTCGCATGGCACGGAGGTGGCAGGTGTTGCCAAGTACTTGCGTGCAAGGCGGGCCATCATGCTGTGTGCCCCTTCATGGTTGGACCACCACTGCTGCGGACAATCCTCCATGTCAATAGTGGGCTCCGCCTTGTAGCGCTCCACACAGCTCTCAAGGCAGTCCTCTTCTTCATCAGATGAAGACCCTGGAGCAAGCAGGAGAGCTAATCTTTTCTTAGGTGGCCCAGGTGCCACTGGTTGTTGTTGCTGTGCAGGCTTCTCCTTCCTGAGTAAGGCAGTGATCAAACGCCACACCTCAGCCCTGTCAGGTTTGCTCAGACACTTTAGGTCCTTAAACCTAGGATCTAGAGCTGTCGCAATCCTCAGCCATGCCATGTTTGTTTTGTCCTTGCGTTGCTCCAAGTCTGCTGTGAAGGTCTCCTTGAATCTAACCATGTAAGCTGGGTCATCCTCAGAGGCCTGCATGACTCGTGACAGATGGCATAAGGCTGGCAGCACTACTGAACAGGATACAAACTTCTCTCCTCCGAGAAGTTCTGTTATGTACCTGCAATAATAGGGGAAAGACAGTGTTAAGAACTTGTTACATTCACCCACAGAAGGGCTAAAGACCCCCCCCCCCCTTCTTTACACAGACACACAGACACACACACACACACACACACACACACACTCTCTCTCTCAGCTCTCTTACTCTCTCTCACACACACACACACACACACACACACACACACACACACACACACACACACACACACACACACACACACACACACACTCTCTCTCTCAGCTCTCTTACTCTCACACACACACACACACACACACACACACACACTCTCTCAGCTCTCTTACTCTCACACACACACACACACACACTCTCTCTCAGCTCTCTTACTCTCTCTCTCACACACACACACACACACACACACACACACACACACACACACACACACACACACACTCACACACTCTCTCTCTCAGCTCTCTTTCTCTCACACTCACTCACACACACACCTAGAAACAATTATTGCATCAATGGGAGTATCAGACAGTAACTCACCTGCAGGGTTCCAGCACTGCCTCCAACTTCTGCAGTTTATCCAGCTCAGCTGCTGTTGGCATGGTGACCTTGGTTGCATGGAGGGCCAGGGCATCTCTCAGAGGTTCTTGATTTCTCAGAATACGCCGGATCATCTCCAGGGTGCTGTTCCATCTGGTTGAAACGTCCGGTGTAAGCACCTCTTTAGTTTTTCCCCTCGCAACTTGTTGCTGCTCAAGCTCCGCTGAATTTGGCGCACTGTGCTTGAAATGGCCGACTACCTTTCTGCATTTTGCCAGTGCATTATCAAATGGGCTGTGTTGTAGAGAAACGGTGATAGCTCGCTGGAGAAGATGTGCTGTGCAGGGCATGTGCTCAAACGGGAGCTCCTTAGACGCCGCGATCATGTTCCGTGCACTGTCGGTGGTCAGCGTGCTGACTTTCTCTGTGATGCTCCACTCTCTCGCTATGTGCATGAAATGCTCCGCGCACGTACTGGCGAAGTGCCTCTCCTCTGTTTTCATAACAGTTAGAGCTCGCGACTGAAGTCTCCACTCGTCATCAAAATAATGCGCCGTGACGCCGAGATAACTATGATTACTCAGTGAGGTCCAGTAGTCTCCGGTCAGCGCCACTGTGCCTGTCTGCCCCAACGCCGCCGCCACCTTGGCTCTCTCGTCCTCATACAGCTCGTGGATATTCTTGACCGTAGTGGCTCGACTAGGCAGTTCGTATGTCCAGTCCTTGGATGCAATGCGGATTATTTCTCGCAGACCGTCGTCCTCCACAATACTTATCGGCCTGCACGCTGTAGCCACCCATTTAGCGACTGCTTTTGTAAGTTTGCGGCTTGTAGAGTCGTCCACCTGTTTCCCTTTCAAATTATCCAGCGTGGTTTGCTTCATGCGAGGAGGGGGCGCCGGCGTCTCTGCATCCGCTGTGTGCTTGGCCGACAAGTGGTATTTGAGACTTGACGTACTCCGGTGGTAGGTAAATTCACGGTGACAATAAATACAAATGACTTTTGTCCTGTCACGAGAGCCATCTGGCAAGACTTTGTAGCTGAATTTGCCATTCAAAATACTATAACTTTCCATTACTGCTCACGGGGATGTAGTCTGTTGGCGGCATCGACCTCGGCGCATTGCTTCCTGGTTTTCCAAGCTACGGAATGGCCCGAGGTTCAAATGTCACTGCGTTAATCGCGCGTTAAAAAAAATAGTGCCGTTAAAGGCATGCTGCGTTAACGCGTTAATAACGCGTTAACTTTGACAGCCTTAGTGCAAACACATAAAACCTAAGAAGCATTAAAAATAAGAATAGGGCACTTTCTGATCAATACTCTAATAAAGTTATTGATCCATTGAAAATCAGCATGATGAGCCTGATCCCAGTCCCTGGTGGAGTCAGTCAAAGCATTTCCATAGAGAGCCACTTTGCATCAGCAGCACCATGCTCCAGTGCTCTGGGAGAGTTTATAGTCCTGAGAGTTGAAGACTGGATGACTGACAGCTGTCCTTCATGACAACACAAGACACAGAAATCCTCCTCATCAAAAAGATGACTTTGGTCTCCGTCCTCATCTGGACTCTCCTCTGCTGCTGCTTCACAGGTAAAGTCCAGAGAATCCAACTCCTCTATCAACATCTGTCCCTCTGAAATGAAGCCCACAAAACCATGACTCTGTTTTATCTTTCTGTCTCTGTGTCCTCAGAGTCCAGAGGTCAGGTCACAGTGACTCAGCCTGGAGCAGTGAGCTCTGCTGTAGGAGGCTCAGTCACCATCAGATGTAGAGTCAGTCAGAATGTTTTGGGCAACATCTATTTATTCTGGTATCAACAGAGAGATGGAGAAAAACCTAAACTCCTCATTTATGTTGCTTCCACTCGAGCATCAGGGATTCCAGGTCATTTTACAGGCAGTGGATCAAACTCTGACTTCGCTCTGAGCATCAGTGGAGTCCAGGCTGAAGATGCAGCAGTTTACTACTGTCGGAGTACACACACACACGCACGCGCACACACACACACACACACACACACACACACACACGCCCCAGAACTTCGTTGGCCCAGAGGTGCATAACAATGGACCCAAGCAATGACCCCAAACAAGGAGATTTGATACAAAAACTTTAAAGTGATACAAACAAGTAGACATCAACTAAAACAAACAAAAGCCAAGATGGGAGGCAGGCAAGCCCAGCAGTCCCCAGCACTGCCCCCCCTTCCAGTGTCAGCTGCAGGGTTTTAACTCTGCGGACCAGGTGAGCCTCGTTTGGCTGATTGAGACCTGGGTGGAGCTGTGGAAGGAACAAGGACAGGGAGAGACACACAGACAAGGCCGAACCCCCTTCAGCCGTAACACCCCCCCCCCCCTTAAGACAATGAATAATATTTTTCTAAAAATACCATACCATTTATTCATTGCAACATCTTCACAAAAGGGACTACTGAACCTGGCCTCAACTCAAACAACAATAAACACATCAGAAAGTAAACCCTGGGACTGCTGTCAGGACAAACGAAAATGAAGGTTAATTTCTTACACGATACTGCAGGTGACCAAACAAAATTGAGTGCAGCCACAAACTAATGGGTCACACAAAGTAGTTGCTATCTAGCGACACACAAAGACCCGAACAAACAAAGTGAACTGCCACTGCGACGACACAAAATGGCCACCAAGCAGTCTGCCATTAACCAACAGACACAGACCTTATAATTCACCAAGTCAACTCCATCACACAAAGATCCACTGATCTATGGAGTGACACACACAAGGCCCAACGAAGCCACAACTAAGCAACCAGTAACACACAAGTGACTCAACAGAAAGTGGACTGCAACAGCACAATACAAAAGTGGTCACACAGTAGCCACTGCTACACAAAATGTTGCCAACTTACACCTAAGCTGCAACCAAACGACCCAACGAACGTACTGTGCAGGTACCACACAAAAAGTCACATACCAGAAGTTACTATTACTTTTTAACACACAGAATCCAGATGAAACTCGAGGTAGAGTCGACCCACAAGAGATTGTGATACGCTGCTGTGCAACTCTGGAGAAGAGTGATGTGGAGAGACACCCTGTGATATGGTTAACTATCTAGTCTTCAGTGGCTTCCCGGGAGGCTTCTTTAAACGTTGAACTCTGCCAGTGAACAATGGACCAAGGCAAGGTCCACTGCCACACAGAAAACGTACTCACACCCAGGTTTCACCACCAAAAATAAGAAAGGCAAAATAACAAAGTGGCAAGAGTCTCTCTCTGCCCGACGACTACCTTACAGGGAACTCTCAAGTAAACACAGACAGGGAATAAAATCACAAACCATCTTGCAAAGAAGACTACTACATCACACAACAGCTACAAACCTTTACTTCACCTCATGGTTATTCGCATCCCGGACGAGCCCCCAATTGTTACGCCCCAGAACTTTGTTGGCCCAGAGGGGCATAACAATGGACCCAAGCAATGACCCCAAACACACAGGCACTAAATTAACTAAAAGGAGATTTAATACAAAAACATTAAAGTAATACAAACAAGTAGACATTAACTAAAACAAACAAAAGCCAAGATGGGAGGCAGGCAACACCAGCAGTCCCCAGCACTGCCCCCCCTTCCAGTGTCAGCTGCAGGGTTTTAACTCTGCGGACCAGGAGACCTGGGTGGAGCTGTGGAGGGAACAAGGACAGGGAGAGAGACACAGACAAGGCCGAACCCCCTTCGGCCGTAACACACACACACACACACACACACACACACACACACACACACAAGGTGTGAGTAAAAAGATGAAGGAATAACAGTTTTTATTAATATATTTCAACATTTTAAATCAAAGCGTTCCATACAGAAATCTGTAATTGTTCTCAGTAATCTAGGCCAAAGGTCACTGAGAGGGAGTTCAATATTCAACTAAGTCCAGTCACCTTATGACTCAACAACTTCTAAAGCATTAAATGCTGAACAAGGTTATTGATAAGAAATATATAGCAGAGTATCATCGGTATATGACGATATCAAATAATTCCTGTTTGATATTTTTAGATGAAAGTTGTGTTATTTATTTACAATATTTCTTTCAAAACACTAAAACAACAAAACTGATGCTTAGTTACAGGCATGTCTTCAGTGGATAGCTACTGGGGTTTTTTTTGGGGGGGTTTCCATAGCATTTCCATAGAGAGCCACTTTGCATCAGCAGCACCATGCTCCAGTGCTCTGGCAGAGTTTATAGTCCTGAGAGTTGAAGACTGGATGACTGACAGCTGTCCTTCATGACAACACAAGACACAGAAATCCTCCTCATCAAAAACATGACTTTGGTCTCCGTCCTCATCTGGACTCTCCTCTGCTGCTGCTTCACAGGTAAAGTCCAGGGAATCCAACTCCTCTATCAACATCTGTCCCTCTGAAATGAAGCCCAATACTCTGTTTTATCTTTCTGTCTCTGTGTCCTCAGAGTCCAGAGGTCAGTACACACTGACTCAGCCTGGAGCAGTGAGATCTGCTGTAGGAGGCTCAGTCACCATCAGATGTAGAGTCAGTCAGAATGTTCATGTTTGGAGCAACAACCAACTTTTAGCCTGGTACCAACAGAGAGATGGAGAAAAACCTAAACTCCTCATTTACTTTGCTTCCAGTCGAGCATCAGGGATTCCAGGTCATTTTTCTGGCAGTGGATCAAACTCTGACTTCACTCTGAGCATCAGTGGAGTCCAGGCTGAAGATGCAGCAATGTACTACTGTCTGAGTGAACACTACATCAACAGTAAGCATGTGTTCACACAGTGAAAAAGCGTCGTACAAAAACCTCCCTTAGTCAAACTGAACGGAAACTGAACTGACTGTTGCAGCTGGAAGATACTGCAGAGACTGATACAGTTCACTGAGGACACACACACGCACACACACACACACACACAGTTCCAGTGAAGAACCTGATTTAATCTTACAACAATGTCCAACGACTGTGTAAAAGGCCCTGTACACTGAAGCCTCATATCTACAATGGCACAAGTTTTTTTTTTCTGTAGTAGAAACACTGGCACTTTCATGAATATAATGTGTCTGAAACATGTCTGAGACTTTCTGATCGAACATCTATTACTGGTAGAGAAATGAATCATAGCAATAAATAAAATGCAATGTAAAGGGGGCCGAGGATTGCACCTTGCGGAACTCCAGAAGTAAATTTGATCATAACAGATGGGTATTAAGCAAATGAGGAAAAAATAATTAGACAGGTGATGACTGATTAACACTGTGAGACATGAGGAACATGTGCTGTTAATATATTACTACACAAGTCAACAGTACCAGTGGCTGCTTTATATGATAACAAATCCCAAATTTTTAATCAATCTCCATCAGTATGATTGAATGAGTCAGTTGTTCCGGCAGTGAGGAGGACACAGCATGATGTGTTGAGGACAGCTCCATTTTTTCTTTTTACAGATCAGATCAGATCATTTTACAGATGATATTACTTTAAATATCTTATTTTCATTCATCAAATATTGAAAAAAGTTGCACCGTTGAACTGGTGGCCCTGTTAAAAAGAGAGCCACACTGAGAGCTGCAAGTGAGTGAAGACTTAGTGGATATCACTCTATGCCGATGATAACCAACTTTATTTTGTCTTTCCCCAAAGAGACTTGGCACATTTCTCTCTGCCGAAAAAAAAAAAAGTAGTTTACCAGTCCTGTTTCATTTCAAGGCTACTAATGTATTAATTGAAAAATATAAAAAGTAAAAGAAAAAAATCAATAATAAATAAAGAAAAGAAGATAATTTGGAACAAACAAATATTTTGTGTATACAAATCAGTGGAGGGATCAATCAAGAGGCGTTTCATTTCACTGAGAACGTATTATATTCTGTTGATGTTATAAAAACCAAAGACAGAATCAAAATGTACTTCATGGAAAGTTCTTTATTTTTCAAGAAATAGTGAAATTACAAACATGAGAGAAAACTGTTAAATGCATCAGAGAGAAAGACAAAACATGAGAATAAAAGAAAAAGAGAGAGTGTTAGAGACAACAGAGTAAAACAAGGACGACAGTCCCAGTGAGTCAGCTCAGGACTAAGGACACTGGTCTCTCCTCAGTGTCTCTGAGACCAGAGGCTGGCAGCCCTGGGTGGCCTCACAGGTCACAGAGCCCAGCTTCCTCCACTGGTCTGCAGGGAGCCTCAGGGTGCTGCTCCAGCTGTAGAGGCCGTCCTTCCCCAGCACCACGGGGCTCCTGCTCTCCTCCCAGCTGCTGCTGCTGCTGCCGTCCACCTTCCAGACCAGACTCCAGTCTGAGGGGAAGCCCTTGTTGGCCAGGCACATGAGCGTGGCCTTCCCCTGCTGCTGCAGCTCCTCACTGGAGGGGGGCAGCACCGTCAGGGTGGGACGGGTATCACCTAGGAGACACAGACCATAAACTGTCAATCCAACAGCAGCCACTTGGACACCTTTACTGTGTAAGAGCTGATTTTGCCCTTTAAGGAGTTTCTGTCAGATGTTTTTCGGCTCCACCAGTCACTCACTCACACATTGTTTCACTTCCCTTTAAGAAGCCTCTCATGCACATCAGCACAGAGACAATCATCATACAATTTAAGCTGAAACATATCAAACTACACTAGAAATACATTAAGCTCATTTCAGAAACATTTATACATTTTCCGTAGTAATGTATAAAATCTTCACATTACGTGAGTTTGATTTTCAGGTTAAACACAAACAGATTCATCAAATAATCTGACAACCATCAAATGTTCCCCGAGTGGAAAACACTCATCATTGAACAAACTCTTGAAATGAATTTAAACAACACTGGAAACAGTGAATCACAAGTATCACAAGTATCAAATGCTCACCTACAGAAAATGAATCCGAATTTACCTTTTTCAGATTGTAAGGTAAGTTTGAAATGTTTTCTTTTTTTTCAGAATTTATTAAAAATCAAATGACTTTTGACCATTTCTAAAGTTCAAATTCAATTCAATCATGACAGGCACGAGAAAAGAAAAGTTTAGAAAAGCACCCCTGCATTTAACTCCATGATTAAGAAGCAGAAATGAAAACACAAATACAAAAACTCAATTGATAGAAGAAAATCATTTTTATCTGCCAAAACATAAAGAACTGCAATTTAAAAGATATCGATTTACCATATAACTCTTAAATATTTTTGCAGAAACTTACTTCCAACATCCAATCTGGTTCCTCCACCAAAAGTCCACCACAGTGATACCAAGCCATTGAGCCATCGTACAAAAACCTTATTATACTGATCTAAATCTACAAGATTTCATCATGAAATTATATTTTTCCCTTATTTTTTATAATCTTTATAAATAATTTAAATTGAACATTTTTGAATTCTTAAAACAAATATTTTCAATATTTGAAAAAAAGGAATAAAAACACAGTTCATAATTTAGTTTAGTCATTTTAACATCTAACAAATAAAAATTCAGGAATATATCATTAATAGAACTAGAAAATCTTAACTTACTTCCAACATCCAGTCTGGTTCCTCCACCAAAAGTCCACCACAGTGATACAAAGTCATTGAGCCGTCGTACAAAAACCTCTCACTGTAGAGACACGGCTCTCTGACTCTGATACACTTAACTTAATCTATAAGTTTCCATTGTAAAACTTTGACATAAAATGTTTACATTCCTGTCCTTATAGTTTATCCACTTTATCATACATACAATTTATTTAAAGAGACTTATTTACTTATTTTGAAAAAAATAAATGTTTTTTGAGTCTAAAAATTGAAAGCTTCACCAGCTTCAGATCTAATAAATGAAAAGTAAGCAAAACATTTTTCTTAAAACTATATAATTTTAACTTACTTCCAACATCCAGTCTGGTTCCTCCACCGAACGTGTACCACAGTGATACAAAGTCATTGAGCCGTCGTACAAAAACCTCTCACTGTAGAGACACGGCTCTCTGACTCTGAAACAAACAAACTCACCAGAATTGGTCTGTTGTAGGCAACTGATGTGAAAAATGACAACAACACAGTACAATGAGTACAAAATTGTACTTTTTTTATTTTTCAGTCTGAGAAGTCACGATTAAAATGTTTATTGCAGCTTCATTATGCATTTGAGGTTGGCGTCAAGGCTCCAACTTCATCACTTCAGAGAATAGGATTTCATTAAAGTAAATGGGAGTGATGAGCGAATATCTTAACCCAGAGCCTAGAGGTGGATGCTGGGGTGGTGGTGGGGCAGAAATAGGGTAGAGCTGTGTAATGCTGCTGTGTCATGGACAGGGAAAGAGGACAATGGGTAAGTCACCCATCTGAAAAAGACCGCCACATTGGGAGGGTGTGTATGATTGTGTGAGGTATGTCATGTAAGTGAAGCACATAGCTCAAGTTTGCTGCCTGAACTAGCTCACATGATTTGCTCCATTTGTTAAATTAGGTAAAAAAGATCAAAATTTTACAAAAATGTGAAAATATACCTGGAGTAAAGGAAGCTCAAAAAAATGCAACCAAAACAGTATTAAAAATAGGAATGAGCCATTCCTGATCAATATCAGTTCAATCAGTTCAATTTAAATCCTGTTGACGTGAACTTTGTAATAAGGTCTCTTTGCCCACTAGATTCGAAGAAAGCTACTGGTGCTGATGAATTAGACCCCTTTTTCTCCGTCTTTCAGCTAGTTTGATTGCTAAGCCAATAACTCACATATTCAATCTCTCCATCTCATCAGGTTCCATTCCAAGTATCTGGAAAACAGCAAGCGTAGTTCCTCTTCACAAGGGTGGTGATACTTGTAATCCAGATAACTATAGACCCATTTCTAAATTGTCCTGCTTAGCCAAATTACTAGAGTCCTCAATAAACCTTCAACTCAAAGAATTCCTATCAACTAATTTCATTCTGAATCCACATCAATCTGGCTTTAGGCCACAGCACAGTACTCTCACTGCTACCACTCTGGTCATGAACAATATTATAACTGCCCTGGATAAAAAAAGTCATTGTGCTGCCATATTCGTTGACCTTTCCAAAGCCTTCGACTCAGTCGATCACACACTGCTTTTGGAAATATTCAGACTGGCTTTGGCCCCATGACTTGCACCTGGTTCAAAAATTATTTATCAGATCGACAACAGTTTGTTTCACTTGGCTCTAGTCGTTCCCACCCCTTACCCATTACAAAGGGTGTGCCACAAGGATCAATTCTAGGCCCTGTCCTCTTCACATTATACATAAATAACATATTTTCATCATTATCAAACTGCTATTCCCATTTGTACGCAGATGATACAATCTTATACTGCATTGCAAACTCACCTGAAATAGCCATAAAAAACCTGCAAACATCCTTTCAAATTCTACAGACAGCATTTTTTAATCTTAAACTTACCCTGAACGCAAAAAAAAACTAAATGGATGTTGTTTTCAAATTCTAACAATACATACTCTAATCTTCACATCCTCACTCAACATGGTTCCCATATTGAAAGAGTCTCTGGGCCCTAGTTTCTTAGACCGGGTGAAGTCTAACCTCAGCGCAGCTTCGCCACGCGAACGGGGTGTGGCCCAGGTCCATTTCGCAAGTTTGGTGGGTCACGCAGTCAGACTTAGACCAGCGCAAGCCCTCCCCTCGTCCCTCCCACCGGCGCAAACGGCAAAGAGGGAGGAGAGAGGGCGGGAGGGAGACAGGAGGAGGAGAAGTGGGATTAACACAGCCGATTCAGATCTTCACCAATCAAAGGAGCTCCTCTCCTCACCTTTAACTGCGCCGCGGGTGATGCGCACTGCAAGTTTGTCATTTTATACTTTGACATGGACGGAGGAGACAGCGACGCCAGAGGCCGAACCTCTCCCAGGAGGAAACAGCTGTTTTGGTTAGAGATGCTGAGTATACTGTAGTAGGCTATATACTGACTATTTGATACCGAGGCTGTTGTGGTGGACTAAGAGAGATGAAGATTTGTGTTTTGTTTTTCATTACGGCTGCGTGATGCAGTCGCTCGCGCTAATGAATTAATAAATAAATAAATAAATAAAGCATCATCACAAGGGCAGAGTGGTATCTCAACACGGCAGCGACATGCAGTCATCCACCCTCACAGTCCTGCTTTTGGGACATCCACAGCTGCTTTTCAGTGCCAGTTCGTCCCTGCTGTGTTAATTCAGGTGGAGTTTCCATTACGCGTGCCACAGCCTTTGATCTCTGCTTTGCTCTGACGTCAGATGTGACGGGACAATCTATATAGATATAAATTCACGTGTTGATTCCGTTAGTTGCATTAAATAGTGGTTATTGTGGATATTTATTGCATTGAGATGTGCCTGTGAGGTCTTGGTGACGTGTGTGCACTGCAGGTCAGTCAGCCAAACTTCCACTGCACCTGCTGCGCTCCGCCCTGCGCTGAGAGTAGACCTGGTTTGAGGTGGCGAGCTTTCAGCGCAACCTCGGCGGGACATTTTCGCACAAAACTTCCACTGCACCAAGCTGAATCTGTGACGCCTCCCCCTGCTGCGCGGCCATGCCTATCTCAGCGCAGCGCGATCTACCAATCTTCCAATCTGACTTTGCACTAGGCTGCGCTGGTCGAAACTTGCATTAGACCAGCTGCGTTACCTTGCGCCACCTGCTGTTGGAGTCAGTCAGATCATTTCCATAGAGTCACTTTGCATCAGCAGCACCATGCTCCAGTGCTCTGGGAGAGTTTATAGTCCTGAGAGTTGAAGACTGGATGACTGACAGCTGTCCTTCATGACAACACAACACAGAAATCCTCCTCATCAAAAACATGACTTTGGTCTCCGTCCTCATCTGGACTCTCCTCTGCTGCTGCTTCACAGGTAAAGTCCAGAGAATCCAACTCCTCTATCAACATCTGTCCCTCTGAAATGAAGCCCACAAAACCATGACTCTGTTTTATCTTTCTGTCTCTGTGTCCTCAGAGTCCAGAGGTCAGGTCACAGTGACTCAGCCTGGAGCAGTGAGATCTGCTGTAGGAGGCTCAGTCACCATCAGATGTAGAGTCAGTCAGAATGTTTATACTAACAGCAATGGGCACTTTTTAGCCTGGTACCAACAGAGAGATGGAGAAAAACCTAAACTCCTCATTTACTGGGCTTCCACTCGAGTATCAGGGATTCCAGGTCATTTTACAGGCAGTGGATCAAACTCTGACTTCACTCTGAGCATCAGTGGAGTCCAGGCTGAAGATGCAGCAGTTTACTACTGTCAAAGTGCTCACTATATCAACAGCAAGTGGGTGTTCACACAGTGAAAAAGCGTCGTACAAAAACCTCCCTCAGTCAAAGTGAACAGAAACTGAACTGACTGCTGCAGCTGGAAGATACTGCAGAGACTGATACAGTTCACTGAGGACACACAAACACACACACACACACACCTCACCAATTCACATTTTTCATTAATATCAAAAGTTTCATAATTTAGTAAAAATCAATCTTTTCATTTAATAGTTTCAGTGATATGACATCATCATCATCATCATCATCACATCATTGCAAACAGAACAGAAAGGACACATAAAGCTGGTCTGAAGCCAAAGAAGCCAAGATTGTGGGAAACACCTCTAATCAAATCAAATATCTTTTCTTCTCCATTTTTTTTTTAATCCGAGAGAGTTTAGGTCATGTTGTTTTTATGATTAACTAAACTGAAGTTTTTTTTTAACCTTAGGTACAACTATAACGGCTGCGTTGGCAAAACCAGATGCAGGTGGAGGAACTGAAAAAAGGGACATGAAATCATCGTTATATGTTACTTAATGAAACCTGTAACTGTGTAAGTTTCACTATGTCATGCTTTTCTTATGAATGCCATTTGAAACCAAGCTGTTACTATGGTTTCATTGTTTAATAACGGCAGTGAACGGAGACATCTTCTGGTCCAAAAGTGTCATTGCAGATGTTTGGATGGGGCCACACACAAAAGTCTCCGCAGGGACATTAGATCAGTTCTTGTTGTACTGTATTTGCATAACTGAGATGCAAAACCCATTACCAGTACTGTCACCAAAAATACCATATTTTCTAATGATCAATTACCACATGTCTAAAAATATTGTTTTGAAGTATTTCACTCTATTTAAAGCAGAAACATTTCACACCGACTCAACTAACACACCCTGTACACTTTGATATCATTATACAGCAAAGTGAAAAGTTAAACATGTATCATCAACATAGAGAGATACCCAGTAAATCTACACACACTCCCGAGCTTTCTCTCTCTCTTTAAATTGTCAACATTAAACTGTCTGTGTCAATAGTGCTGGAATCCACATGTTTAATGTTAAACCACAATAAAGTCACTTTGATCACACAAGTTTATTTCGGTGTTTATCAGTCCTCAACACCTCATCATGTTGTAACAGGACTGATCATGTTTAAATTAATACAACCTCTGACATTTCATAAAGCCCAACCCTGGGTTTTTGAGGATTGCTAATATCCATTACATTAATGTGATTGATCCATTGATAATCAGCATGATGAGATTGATCCCAGTCCCTGTTGGAGTCAGTCAGAGCATTTCCATAGAGAGCCACTTTGCATCAGCAGCACCATGCTCCAGTGCTCTGGGAGAGTTTATAGTCCTGAGACTTGAAGACTGGATGACTGACAGCTGTCCTTCATGACAACACAAGACACAGAAATCCTCCTCATCAAAAACATGACTTTGGTCTCCGTCCTCATCTGGACTCTCCTCTGCTGCTGCTTCACAGGTAAAGTCCAGAGAATCCAACTCCTCTATCAACATCTGTCCCTCTGAAATGAAGCCCACAAAACCATGACTCTGTTTTATCTTTCTGTCTCTGTGTCCTCAGAGTCCAGAGGTCAGGTCACACTGACTCAGCCTGGAGCAGTGAGATCTGCTGTAGGAGGCTCAGTCACCATCAGATGTAGAGTCAGTCAGAATGTTTTTGTTTACAACAACAACCACGTTTTAGCCTGGTACCAACAGAGAGATGGAGAAACACCTAAGCTCCTCATTTACTTTACTTCCACTCGAGTATCAGGGATTCCAGGTCGTTTTACAGGCAGTGGATCAAACTCTGACTTCACTCTGAGCATCAGTGGAGTCCAGGCTGAAGATTCAGCAGTTTACTACTGTCAAGGTCAACACAATATCAACAGCAAGTGGTTGTTCACACAGTGAAAAAGCGTCGTACAAAAACCTCCCTCAGTCAAAGTGAACAGAAACTGAACTGACTGCTGCAGCTGGAAGATACTGAGACTGATAGCATGAGGAGACACACACATGTCTATGAAAGAAACCTACTACTACAACATAAATGTACTTAATTTAACTAATTTAATGGGTAACTCTTTGAGGAAGTCATGGTAAATATATTAATTATCACATGATTCAAACAGGTCGAAACAAGGAGCGAGTAGAAGAATGAAGGAACAACAGTTTTTAGCAGAGAGGAAGGAAACAAACACACAGAGTCAGTCAGCTGGAGCTGTCCTCAACACATCATGTTGTATCATGACTGATCATGTTTAAATTAGTACAACTCATGACATCTCTGAAGGCCTGTAACAACCCAAAAAGTAATAACTGCCAATAACGTAATAATTTTGGCCATTTTAAATGTAATAAAGCCAATGATGCAATAACTTGCCAATAAGCCTTTTGATCCAATAATGTGATACCTTTATTGGCAGGTTACGTTATTGGCCTAGGATTTAAAAAAAACTTTTGACAATTTAACAACTAGTGCCAATAATGTAATATGTATGGCTTATATACTGGTGTGATTATCTACGGTCTCGTACCTATGATCGAATCACACCAGCGCTGATATACAGTACAACAGCACTCCCTCTTGTGTGATATTGCTTAATTGCAGTTCAGATTTTTGTATTGGAAATAAAGTATAATAGTGCCATTCGAGTTCAATACAGTTTTAGATGAGGAATTAATAGTTTTAACAATTTTCTTAAATTAAAAATATAAAAGTGTTTTTCCAGGAAAAATATACCAAAACATGGTGGATTCATTTGACACCTCAACATCCTCAAAGAGAAATTGATTTTATGGTATATACATGGTAAACATGAAAAACTGTCTGTTCACACATGAATATCTATTTGGCTAAAGAGGAGAAAGAGCACAAAGTTAAACAAAAAAACCTAATGAAGGAGAGAGAGAGAGAGAGATGCAAGATAGTACATACCTTAGATGAATAAATATGACGACCATGTCATCCACTATACCTATTTTTGATTAGCAAACAGAACAAAAACTGCAAAGAAGCCTATTATTTCCAAGAACTGCAGTCATATTTATGTATTATTAGATTATCAGGACCAGTTAGTACATTTTTTTAATACTAGGCCAGTAACATAATAAGCAGCCAAAATTACAATAACCTATTATTGGCAAAAAGTGATTACGTTATTGGCTCAAAAGATTTTTTACATTATTGGCAAGTTATTATATTATTGGCTTTATTACATTTAAAATGGCCAAAATTATTACGTTACTGGCATTTATTACATTTTGGGTTGCTACAGGGCCCCTAACCTGGGTTTTTGATTATTTTATACCATTAATTTGATTGATCCATTGACAATCAGCATGGTCAGATTGATCCCAGTCCCTGCTGGAGTCAGTCAGAGCATTTCCATAGAGAGCCACTTTGCATCAGCAGCACCATGCTCCAGTGCTCTGGGAGAGTTTATAGTCCTGAGAGTTGAAGACTGGATGACTGACAGCTGTCCTTCATGACAACACAAGACACAGAAATCCTCCTCATCAAAAACATGACTTTGGTCTCCGTCCTCATCTGGACTCTCCTCTGCTGCTGCTTCACAGGTAAAGTCCAGAGAATCCAACTCCTCTATCAACATCTGTCCCTCTGAAATGAAGCCCACAAAACCATGACTCTGTTTTATCTTTCTGTCTCTGTGTCCTCAGAGTCCAGAGGTCAATACACAGTGACTCAGCCTGGAGCAGTGAGATCTGCTGTAGGAGGCTCAGTCACCATCAACTGTAGAGTCAGTCAGAATGTTCATGTTTACAACAACAACCAACTTTTCTCCTGGTACCAACAGAGAGATGGAGAAAAACCTAAACTCCTCATTTACGGTGCTTCCACTCGAGTATCAGGGATTCCAGGTCATTTTACAGGCAGTGGATCAAATTCTGAATTCACTCTGAGCATCAGTGGAGTCCAGGCTGAAGATGCAGCAGTTTACTATTGTAAGAGTGAACACTACATCAACAGTAAGCATGTGTTCACACAATGAAAAAGCGTCGTACAAAAACCTCCCTCAGTCAAAGTGAACAGAAACTGACCTGACTGTTGCAGCTGGAAGATACTGCAGAGACTGATACAGTTCACTGAGGACACACACACACACACACACACACACACACACACACACACACACACACACACAGTTCCAGTGAATAAGCCCAGTCAGACCATTAACATGTTGGCTCCCTCCAGTAACATCCACAGATACACCTGATTCAATCTTACAACAATGTCCAACGACTGTGTAAATGGCTCTCTACACTGAAGAAACACTGGCACTTTCATGAATATAATGTGTCTGAAACATGTCTGAGACTAGAGAAATGAATTATAGCAATAAATAAAATGTAAAGTAAAGGGGGCCGAAGATTGCACCTTGCGGAACTCCAGAAGTAAATTTGATCATAACAGATGGGTATTTAGCAAGTGAGGAAAAAATAATTAGACAGGTGATGACTGATTAACACTGTGAGACATGAGGAACATGTGCTGTTAATATATTACTACACGAGTCAACAGTACCAGTGGCTGCTTTATATGACAACAAATCCCAGAGTTTTAATCAATCTCCATCAGTATGATTGAATGAGTCAGTTGTTCCAGCAGTGAGGAGGACACAGCATGATGTGTTGAGGACAGCTCCATTTTTTCTTTTTTTTTTCTTTTTTTTCAGATGATATTACTTCTAATCTAAGGGCAGAGGATGTTGTTGTGATGCCATGTAAAGCCCTTTGAGACAAACTGTTTGTAAAAACGGGCTATACAAATAAAATTGCCTTGCCTTGCCCTTGCCTTTAAATATCTTATTTTCCTTCATCAAATATTGAAAAAGTAGCACTGTTGAACTGGTGGCCCTGTTAAAAAGAGAGCCACACTGAGACCTGCAAGTGAGTGAAGACTTAGTGGATATCACTCTATGCTGATGATAACCAACTTTATTTTGTGTTTCCCCAAAGAGACTTGGCACATTTCTCTCTGCCGAAAAGAAAAGAAAAGAAAAGTAGTTGACCAGTCCTGTTTTATTTTAAGGCTACCAATGTATTAATTGAAAAATATAAAAAGTAAAAGAAAAAAAATCAATAATAAACACACATTTGGAACAACCAAATATTTTGTATATACAAATCAGTGGAGGGATCAATCAAGAGGCGTTTCATTTCACTGAGAACGTATTATATTCTGTTGATGTCATAAAAACCAAAGACTGAATCAAAATGTACTTCATGGAAAGTTCTTTATTTTTCAAGAAATAGTGAAATTACAAACATGAGAGAAAACTGTCAAATGCATCAGAGAGAAAGAAAAAACATGAGAATAAAAGAAAAAGAGAGAGTGTTAGAGAGAACAGAGTAAAACCAGTATGAGAGTCCCAGTGAGTCAGCTGAGGACTAAGGACACTGGTCTCTCCTCAGAGTCTCTGAGACCAGAGTCTGGGAGCCCTGGGTGGCCTCACAGGTCACAGAGCCCAGCTTCCTCCACTGGTCTGCAGGGAGCCTCAGGGTGCTGCTCCAGCTGTAGAGGCCGTCCTTCCCCAGCACCACGGGGCTCCTGCTCTCCTCCCAGCTGCTGCTGCTGCTGCCGTCCACCTTCCAGACCAGACTCCAGTCTGAGGGGAAGCCCTTGTTGGCCAGGCACATGAGCGTGGCCTTCCCCTGCTGCTGCAGCTCCTCACTGGAGGGGGGCAGCACCGTCAGGGTGGGACGGGTATCACCTAGGAGACACAGACCATAAACTGTCAATCCAACAGCAGCCACTTGGACACCTTTACTGTGTGAGATCTGGATTTGTCCTTTAAGGAGTTTCTGTCAGATGTTTTTCGGCTCCACCAGTCACTCACTCACACATTGTTTCACTTCCCTTTAAGAAGCCTCTCATGCACATCAGCACAGAGACAATCATCATACAATTTAAGCTGAAACATATCAAACTACACTAGAAATACATTAAGTTCATTTCAGAAACATTTATACATTTTCCGTAGTAATGTAGGTATAAAATCTTCACATTACGTGAGTTTGATTTTCAGGTTAAACACAAACAGATTCATCAAATAATCTGACAACCATCAAATGTTCCCCGAGTGGAAAACACTCATCATTGAACAAACTCTTGAAATGAATTTAAACAACACTGGAATCAGTGAATCACAAAATGAAAAGTATCACAAGTATCAAATGCTCATCTACAGAAAATGAATCCGGATTTACCTTTTTCAGATTGTAAGGTAAGTTTGAAGTGTATTCTTTTTTTTTTCAAAATTCATTAAAAATCAAATGACTTTTGATCATTTCTAAAGTTCAAATTCAATTCAATCATGACAGGCACGAGAAAAGAAAAGTTTAGAAAAGCACCCCTGCATTTAACTCCATGATTAAGAAGCAGAAATGAAAACACAAATACAAAAATTCAATTAATAAAACAAAATCATTTTTATCTGCAAAAACATAAAGAATTGCAATTTGAAAGATATCGATTTACCATATAACTCGTAAATATTTTTGCAGAAACTTACTTCCAACATCCAATCTGGTTCCTCCACCAAAAGGCCACCACAGTGATACCAAGCCATTGAGCCATCGTACAAAAACCTTATTATACTGATCTAAATCTACAAGATTTCATCATGAAATTATATTTTTCCCTTATTTTTTATAATCTTTATAAATAATTTAAATTGAACATTTTTGAATTCTTAAAACAAATATTTTCAATTTTGTAAAGAATGAATAAAAACACAGTTCATAATTCAGTTTCGTCATTTTAACATCTAACAAATAAAAATTCAGGAATATATCATTAATAGAACTAGAAAATCTTAACTTACTTCCAACATCCAGTCTGGTTCCTCCACCAAAAGTCCACCACAGTGATACAAAGTCATTGAGCCCTCGTACAAAAACCTCTCACTGTAGAGACACGGCTCTCTGACTCTGATACACTTAACTTAATCTATAAGTTTCCATTGTAAAACTTTGACATAAAAATTTTATATTCCTGTCCTTATCGTTTATCCACTTTATTTTACATACAATTTATTTAAAGAGACTTATTTACTTATTTTGAAAAGAATAAATGTTTTTTGAGTCAAAAATTTTAAAGTATCACCATTCTAAAAAAAAGTCTACAATTTATTTTTCTCAGTCTAGGATCTAACAAATGAAAAGTAAGCAAAAAAAAAATTCTTTAAACTATATAATTTTAACTTACTTCCAACATCCAGTCTGGTTCCTCCACCGAACGTGTACCACAGTGATACAAAGTCATTGAGCCGTCGTATAAAAACCTCTCACTGTAGAGACACGGCTCTGTGACTCTGAAACAAACAAACTCACCAGAATTGGTCTGTTGTAGGCAACTGATGTGAAAAATGACAACAACACAGTACAATGAGTACAAATGAAAAGTCATGATTAAAATGTTTATTGCAGCTTCATTATGCATTTGAGTTTGGCGTCAAGACTCCAACTTCATCACTTCAGAGAATAGGATTTCATTAAAGTAAATGGGAGTGATGAGCGAATATCTTAACCCGGAGCCTAGAGGTGGATGCTGGGGTGGTGGTGGGGCAGAAATAGGGTAGAGCTGTGTAATGCTGCTGTGTCATGGACAGGGAAAGAGGACAATGGGTAAGTCACCCATCCCAAATTGGGAGGCTGTGTATGATTGTGTGAGTTATGTCATGTGAGTGAAGCAGCGCAGCTCAAGTTTGCTGCCTGAACTAGTTCACATTTGTTAAATTAGGGAAAAAATATCTAAATTTTACAAAAATGTTTTAAGACATGAGAAAATATACCTGAAGTAAAACAAGCTCAAACAAATGAAACCTAAACAACATTACAAATAGGAATTAACAATTCCTGATCAATATACTCCATTGATAAACAGCATGATCAGATTGGTCCCAGTCCCTGGTGGAGTCAGTCAGAGCATTTCCATAGAGAGCCACTTTGCATCAGCAGCACCATGCTCCAGTGCTCTGGGAGAGTTTATAGTCCTGAGAGTTGAAGACTGGATGACTGACAGCTGTCCTTCATGACAACACAAGACACAGAAATCCTCCTCATCAAAAACATGACTTTGGTCTCCGTCCTCATCTGGACTCTCCTCTGCTGCTGCTTCACAGGTAAAGTCCAGAGAATCCAACTCCTCTATCAACATCTGTCCCTCTGAAATGAAGCCCACAAAACCATGACTCTGTTTTATCTTTCTGTCTCTGTGTCCTCAGAGTCCAGAGGTCAGGTCACAGTGACTCAGCCTGGAGCAGTGAGATCTGCTGTAGGAGGCTCAGTCACCATCAGATGTAGAACCAGTCAGGATGTTTACAGCTACCGTTTATCCTGGTACCAACAGAGAGATGGAGAAAAACCCAAACTCCTCATTTACTCCACTTCCACTCGAGCATCAGGGATTCCAGATTGTTTTACAGGCAGTGGATCAAACTCTGACTTCGCTCTGAGCATCAGTGGAGTCCAGGCTGAAGATGCAGCAGTTTACTACTGTCAGGGTGAATTCTATTACAGCAGTCAGTATGTGTTCACACAGTGAAAAAAGCATCATACAAAAACCTCCCTCAGTCAAAGTGAACAGAAACTGAACTGACTGCTGCAGCTGGAAGATATTACAGAGACTGATACAGTTCACTGAGGACACACACACACACAGGGAGGTTTTTGTTCGACGCTTTTTCACTGTGTGAACAACCACTTGCTGTTGATATTGTGAGCACTCTGACAGTAGTAAACTGCTGCATCTTCGGCCTGGACTCCACTGATGCTCAGAGTGAAGTCAGAGTTTGATCCACTGCCTGTAAAACGACCTGGAATCCCTGATGCTCGAGTGGAAGCAAAGTAAATGAGGAGTTTAGGTTTTTCTCCATCTCTCTGTTGGTACCAGGCTAAAATGTGGTTGTTTCTCCAAACATGAACATCCTGACTGACCCTACAGTTGATGGTGACTGAGCCTCCTACAGCAGATCTCACTGCTCCAGGCTGAGTCACTGTGACCTGACCTCTGGACTCTGAGGAAACAGAGACAGAAAGACAAAACAGAGTCATGGTTTTGTGGGCTTCATTTCAGAGGGACAGATGTTGATAGAGGAGTTGGATTCTCTGGACTTTACCTGTGAAGCAGCAGCAGAGGAGAGTCCAGATGAGGACGGAGACCAAAGTCATGTTTTTGATGAGGAGGATTTCTGTGTCTTGTGTTGTCATGAAGGACAGCTGTCAGCCATCCAGTCTTCAACTCTCAGGACTATAAACTCTCCCAGAGCACTGGAGCATGGTGCTGCTGATGCAAAGTGGTTCTCTATGGAAATGCTATGGAAACCCCCCCCCCCCCCCCCCCCCAAAAAAAAAACCCAGTAGCTATCCACTGAAGACATGCCTGTAACTAAACATCCATTTTGTTGTTTGAGTGCTTTGAGAGAAATATTGTAAATAAATAACACAACTTTCATCTAAAAATATCAAACAGGAATTATTTGATATCGTCATATACCGATGATACTCTGCTATATATTTCTAATCAATTACCTTGTTCAGCATTTAATGCTTTAGAAGTTGTTGAGTCCCTCTCAGTGAACTTTGTCCTAGATTACTGAGAACAATTACAGATTTCTGTATGGAACGCTTTGATTTAAAATATTGACATATATTTATAAAAACTGTTATTCCTTCATCTTTGTACTCACACCTTGCTTACACTTGCTTTAGGAAAACGTGGCTAACTATATTTTTATCACATGACTCAGTAACTTACTTATTAAAGGACATTACAAATACATTTATGTTGTAGTAGTAGTTTGCTTTCATATATTTATGTATATATAAAAGTGTGTGTGTGTGTGTGTGTGTGTGTGTGTGTGTGTGTGCGTGTGTGCGTGCGTGCGTGCGTGCGTGCGTGCGTGCGTGCGTGTGTGTGTGTGTGTGTTACGGCCGAAGGGGGTTCGGCCTTGTCTGTGTCTCTCTCCCTGTCCTTGTTCCCTCCACAGCTCCACCCAGGTCTCCTGGTCCGCAGAGTTAAAACCCTGCAGCAGACACTGGAAGGGGGGCAGTGCTGGGGACTGCTGGGCTTGCCTGCCTCCCATATTGGCTTTTGTTTGTTTTAGTTGATGTGTACTTGTTTGTATCGCTTTTATGTTTTTGTATTAAATCTCCTTTTAGTTAATTTAGTGCCTGTGTGTTTGGGGTCATTGCTTGGGTCCATTGTTATGCCCCTCTGGGCCAACGACGTTCTGGGGCGTAACAATTGGGGGCTCGTCCGGGATGCGAACAACCATGAGGTGAAGTAAAGGTTTGTAGCTGTTGTGTGATGTAGAAGTCTTCTTTGCAAGATGGTTTGTGATTTTATTGCCTGTCTGTGTTTACTTGAAAGTTCCCTGTAAGGTAGTCGTCGGGCAGAGAGAGACTCTTGCCACTTTGTTATTTTGCCTTTCTTATTTTTGGTGGTGAAACCTGGGTGTGGGTACGTTTTCTGTGTGGCAGTGGACCTTGCCTTGGTCCATTGTTCACTGGCAGAGTTCAACGTTTAAAGAAGCCTCCTGGGAAGCCACTGAAGACTAGATAGTTAACCATATCACAGGGTGTCTCTCCACGTCACTTTTCTCCAGAGTTGCACAGCAGCATAATCACAATCTCTTGTGGGTCGACTCTACCTCTAGTTTCATCTGGATTCTTTGTGTTAAATAGTAACAGTAACATCTGGTATGTGACTTTTTGTGTGGTACCTGCACAGTACGTTCGTTGGGTCGTTTGGTTGCAGCTTAGGTGTAAGTTGGCAACATTTTGTGTAGCAGTGGCTACTGTGTGACCTCTTTTGTGTTGTGCTGTTGCAGTCCACTTTCAGTTGAGTCACTTGTGTGTTACTGGTTGCTTAGTTGTGGCTTTGTTGGGCCTTGTGTTTGTCACTCCATAGATCAGTGGATCTTTGAGTGATGGAGTTGACTTGGTGAATTATAAGGTCTGTGTCTGTTGGTTAATGGCAGACTGCTTGGTGGCCATTTTGTGTCGTCGCAGTGGCAGTTCACTTTTTTTGTTTGGGTCTTTGTGTGTCGCTAGATAGCAACTACTTTGTGTGACCCATTAGTTTGTGGCTGCACTCGATTTTGTTTGGTCACCTGCAGTATCGTCTAAGTAATTAACCTTAATTTTCGTTTGTCCTGACAGCAGTCCCAGGGTTTACTTTCTGATGTGTTTTTTTGTGTATTTTTGTTTGAGTTGAGGCCAGGTTCAGTCGTCCCTTTTGTGTACAATGTTGCAATGAATAAATGGTATGGTATTTTTAGAAAAATATTATTCATTGTCTTAAGGGGGGTGGGGGGGGGGGGGTGTTACGGCCGAAGGGGGTTCGGCCTTGTCTGTGTCTCTCTCCCTGTCCTTGTTCCCTCCACAGCTCCACCCAGGTCTCAATCAGCCAAACGAGGCTCACCTGGTCCGCAGAGTTAAAACCCTGCAGCTGACACTGGAAGGGGGGGCAGTGCTGGGGACTGCTGGGCCAACGAAGTTCTGGGGCGTAACAGTGTGTGTGTGTGTGTGTGTGTCCTCGGTGAACTGTATCAGTCTCTGCAGTATCTTCCAGCTGCAGCAGTCAGTTCAGTTTCTGTTCACTTTGACTGAGGGAAGTTTTTGTACGACGCTTTTTCACTGTGTGAACACAGGACCACTGTGATAACTCTGACAGTTGTAAACTGCTGCATCTTCGGCCTGGACTCCACTGATGCTCAGAGTGAAGTCAGAGTTTGATCCACTGCCTGTAAAACGACCTGGAATCCCTGATGCTCGAGTGGAAGCACGATAAATGAGGAGTTTATGTTTTTCTCCATCTCTCTGTTGGTACCAGGCTAAATGGTGCCCGTTGCTGTCAGCATAAACATTCTGACTGACTCTACATCTGATGGTGACTGAGCCTCCTACAGCAGATCTCACTGCTCCAGGCTGAGTCAGTGTGACCTGACCTCTGGACTCTGAGGACACAGAGACAGAAAGATAAAACAGAGTCATGGTTTTGTGGGCTTCATTTCAGAGGGACAGATGTTGATAGAGGAGTTGGATTCTCTGGACTTTACCTGTGAAGCAGCAGCAGAGGAGAGTCCAGATGAGGACGGAGACCAAAGTCATGTTTTTGATGAGGAGGATTTCTGTGTCTTGTGTTGTCATGAAGGACAGCTGTCAGTCATCCAGTCTTCAACTCTCAGGACTATAAACTCTCCCAGAGCACTGGAGCATTGTGCTGCTGATGCAAAGTGGCTCTATGGAAATGCTCTGACTGACTAACTCTTCTCATTCTGCTCTCAGCTCTTAGTTCTGTCTTTTTCTCTCGCATGTTTGTTCATTTTCTCTAACATTTGTAATTTTACCATTTCCAGAAAATAATCATCTGTTAATCAAATTATTCCAGAAATATAAAGTCATGCATCATCAGCATAGAGAGATAATCAGTGAATCTGCACACTCTCCAGCTCTCTCACTCTGCCTGTCTAGAAATTGTCAAAATTATACTGTCTGTGTCAATAGTGCTGGAGACTTCTACTGATGTTGACTTGTTTAATGTTTCATCACAATAAATTCACTTTCATAACACACATTAATTTCAGTGTTTTATCAGTTCTCAACACTTCATCATGTTGTATCAGGACTGACCATGTTTAAATTAATACAACCTCTGACATTTCAGAAGGCCCAACCCTGGGTTTTTGACGGTTTCTAATATTTATTCCATTAATGTCATTGATTCAGTGATAATCAAACTGATCCCAGTCCCTGTTGGAGTCAGTCAGAGCATTTCCATAGAGAGCCACTTTGCATCAGCAGCACCATGCTCCAGTGCTCTGGGAGAGTTTATAGTCCTGAGAGTTGAAGACTGGATGACTGACAGCTGTCCTTCATGACAACACAAGACACAGAAATCCTCCTCATCAAAAACATGACTTTGGTCTCCGTCCTCATCTGGACTCTCCTCTGCTGCTGCTTCACAGGTAAAGTCCAGAGAATCCAACTCCTCTATCAACATCTGTCCCTCTGAAATGAAGCCCACAAAACCATGACTCTGTTTTATCTTTCTGTCTCTGTGTCCTCAGAGTCCAAAGGTCAGGTCACAGTGACTCAGCCTGGAGCAGTGAGATCTGCTGTAGGAGGCTCAGTCACCATCAGATGTAGAACCAGTCAGAATGTTCGCGTTTGGAGCAACAACCAACTTTTCTCCTGGTACCAACAGAGAGATGGAGAAAAACCTAAACTCCTCATTTACTTTGCTACCACTCGAGCATCAGGGATTCCAGGTCATTTTTCTGGCAGTGGATCAAACTCTGACTTCACTCTGAGCATCAGTGGAGTCCAGGCTGAAGATGCAGCAGTTTACTACTGTCAGGGTGCTCACTACATCAACAGTCAGTATGTGTTCACACAGTGAAAAAGCGTTGTACAAAAACCTCCCTCAGTCAAACAGAACAGAAACTGAACTGACTGCTGCAGCTGGAAGATACTGCAGAGACTGATACAGTTCACTGAGTACACACACACAAACACACACACACACACACACACACACACACACACACACACACACACACACACAGTTCCAGTGAAGAACCTGATCTAATCTTACAACAATGTCCAACGACTGTGTAAAAGGCTCTGTACACTGAAGCCTCATATCTACAATGGCACAAGTGTTTTCTGTAATAGAAACACTGGCACTTTCATGAATATAATGTGTCTGAAACATGTCTGAGACTTTCTGATCTAACATCTACTACTGGTAGAGAAATGAATCATAGCAATTAATAAAATATAAAGTAAAGGGGGCCGAGGATTGCACCTTGCGGAACTCCAGAAGTAAATTTGATGAAGGAACATGAGGAACATGTGCTGTTAATATATTACTACACGAGTCAACAGTACCAGTGGCTGCTTTATATGACAACAAATCCCAGAGTTTTAATCAATCTCCATCAGTATGATTGAATGAGTCAGTTGTTCCAGCAGTGAGGAGGACACAGCATGATGTGTTGAGGACAGCTCCATTTTTTCTTTTTTTTTCTTCTTTTTTTTCAGATGATATTACTTCTAATCTAAGGGCAGAGGATGTTGTTGTGATGCCATGTAAAGCCCTTTGAGGCAAATTGTTTGTAAAAACGGGCTATACAAATAAAATTGCCTTGCCTTGCCCTTGCCTTTAAATATCTTATTTTCCTTCATCAAATATTGAAAAAAGTAGCACTGTTGAACTGGTGGCCCTGTTAAAAAGAGAGCCACACTGAGAGCTGCAAGTGAGTGAAGACTTAGTGGATATCACTCTATGCTGATGATAACCAACTTTATTTTGTGTTTCCCCGAAGAGACTTGGCACATTTCTCTCTGCCGAAAAAAATAAAGTAGTTGACCAGTCCTGTTTCATTTCAAGGCTACCAATGTATTAATTGAAATACATAAAAAGTAAAAGAAAAAAAATCAATAATAAACACACATTTGGAACAAACAAATATGTTGTGTATACAAATCAGTGGAGGGATCAATCAAGAGGCGTTTCATTTCACTGAGTACGTATTATATTCTGTTGATGTTATAAAAACCAAAGACAGAATCAAAATGTACTTCATGGAAAGTTCTTTATTTTTCAAGAAATAGTGAAATTACAAACATGAGAGAAAACTGTCAAATGCATCAGAGAGAAAGAAAAAACATGAGAATAAAAGAAAAAGAGAGAGTGTTAGAGAGAACAGAGTAAAACAAGGACGACAGTCCCAGTGAGTCAGCTCAGGACTAAGGACACTGGTCTCTCCTCAGTGTCTCTGAGACCAGAGGCTGGCAGCCCTGGGTGGCCTCACAGGTCACAGAGCCCAGCTTCCTCCACTGGTCTGCAGGGAGCCTCAGGGTGCTGCTCCAGCTGTAGAGGCCGTCCTTCCCCAGCACCACGGGGCTCCTGCTCTCCTCCCAGCTGCTGCTGCTGCTGCTGCCGTCCACCTTCCAGACCAGACTCCAGTCTGAGGGGAAGCCCTTGTTGGCCAGGCACATGAGCGTGGCCTTCCCCTGCTGCTGCAGCTCCTCACTGGAGGGGGGCAGCACCGTCAGGGTGGGACGGGTATCACCTAGGAGACACAGACCATAAACTGTCAATCCAACAGCAGCCACTTGGACACCTTTACTGTGTGAGAGCTGGTTTAGTCCTTTAAGGAGTTTCTGTCAGATGTTTTTCTGCTCCACCAGTCACTCACTCACACATTGTTTCACTTCCCTCCAAGAAGCCTCTCATGCACATCAGCACAGAGACAATCATCATACAGTTTGACCTGAAACACAGCAACATTTATACATTTTCCGTAGTAATGTAGGTATAAAATCTTCACATTACGTGAGTTTGATTTTCAGGTGAAACACAAACAGATTCATCAAATAATCTGACAACTATCAAATGTTCCCTGAGTAGAAAACACTCATCATTGAACAAACTCTTGAAATGAATTTAAACAACACTGGAAACAGTGAATCACAAAATGTATCAAATGCTCATCTACAGAAAATGAATCCGAATTTACCTTTTTCAGATCGTAAGATAAGTTTGAAATGTTTTTTTTTTTTAGAATTTATTAAAAAATCTAATGACTTTTGACCATTTCTAAAGTTCAAATTCAATTCAATCATGACAGGCACGAGAAAAGAAAAGTTTAGAAAAGCACCCCTGCATTAAACTCCATGATCAAGTAGCAGAAAAGAAAACACAAATACAAAAATTCAATTAATAAAACAAAATCATTTTTATCTGCCAAAACATAAAGAACTGCAATTTAAAAGATATCAATTTACCATATAACTCTTAAATATTTTTGCAGAGACTCACTTCCAACGTCCAATCTGGTTCCTCCACCAAAAGTCCACCACAGTGATACCAAGCCATTGAGCCATCGTACAAAAACCTTATTATACTGATCTAAATCTACAAGATTTCATCATGAAATTATATTTTCCCCTTATTTTTTATAATCTTTATGAATAATTTGAATTGAACATTTTTGAATTCTTAAGACAAATATTTTCAATAATGAAAAAAATGAATAAAAACACAGTTATAAATTTAGTTTCGTCATTTTAACATCTAACAAATAAAAATTCAGGAATATATCATTAATAGAACTAGAAAATCTTAACTTACTTCCAACATCCAGTCTGGTTCCTCCACCAAAAGTCCACCACAGTGATACAAAGTCATTGAGCCGTCGTACAAAAACCTCTCACTGTAGAAACACGGCTCTCTGACTCTTATACACTTAATCTATAAGTTTGCATTGTAAAACTTTGACATAAAATGTTCTACAATTTGCTATTTCTTTTTGTTAATTTAGGATCTAATAAAAATTAAGCAAAAATAATTCTTAAAACAATAAAATCTTTACTTACTTCCAACATCCAGTCTGGTTCCTCCACCGAACGTGTACCACAGTGATACAAAGTCATTGAGCCGTCGTACAAAAACCTCTCACTGTAAAGACACGGCTCTCTGACTCTGAAACAAACAAACTCACCAGAATTAGTTGGTTTGAATTGTTTTCACAGCTGATGTGCACAGTAGGATTAGGATTTTTAATATATATTTCATTTCTTATTTCTAAGGAAAGAAATATCAAGATTTTGCAAAAAAAAAAAGGGATGAATAATTACATTTGATAATTGATTATGGGAAAATATATTTGGCATAAAAGAAGCTCAAACACATGAATCTATAAGAATTAGCACTTCCTGATCAATACTCTGATCACGTGATTGATCCATTGATAATCAGCATGATGAGATTGATCCCAGTCCCTGTTGGAGTCAGTCAGAGCATTTCCATAGAGAGCCACTTTGCATCAGCAGCACCATGCTCCAGTGCTCTGGGAGAGTTTATAGTCCTGAGAGTTGAAG
Source organism: Trachurus japonicus (assembly GCF_045865225.1). NCBI lineage: Eukaryota > Metazoa > Chordata > Actinopteri > Carangiformes > Carangidae > Trachurus > Trachurus japonicus. The sequence goes on along the minus strand of NC_140917.1, from coordinate 8,497,134 downwards.
ACTGGATGACTGACAGCTGTCCTTCATGACAACACAAGACACAGAAATCCTCCTCATCAAAAACATGACTTTGGTCTCCGTCCTCATCTGGACTCTCCTCTGCTGCTGCTTCACAGGTAAAGTCCAGAGAATCCAACTCCTCTATCAACATCTGTCCCTCTGAAATGAAGCCCACAAAACCATGACTCTGTTTTATCTTTCTGTCTCTGTGTCCTCAGAGTCCAGAGGTCAGGTCACAGTGACTCAGCCTGGAGCAGTGAGATCTGCTGTAGGAGGCTCAGTCACCATCAGATGTAGAGTCAGTCAGAATGTTTATAACAACAACTTACACCATTTCCACTGGTACCAACAGAGAGATGGAGAAAAACCTAAACTCCTCATTTACTACGCTTCCACTCGAGCATCAGGGATTCCAGGTCATTTTACAGGCAGTGGATCAAACTCTGACTTCGCTCTGAGCATCAGTGGAGTCCAGGCTGAAGATGCAGCAGTTTACTACTGTAAGAGTCAACACTACATCAACAGCAAGTGGGTGTTCACACAGTGAAAAAGCGTCGTACAAAAACCTCCTTCAGTCAAAGTGAACAGAAACTGAACTGACTGCTGCAGCTGGAAGATACTGCAGAGACTGATACAGTTCACTGAGGACACACACACACAGTTCCAGTGAAGAAGCCCAGTCAGACCATTAACATGACAACTACATTCAGTAGAGTTGGCTCCCTCCAGTAACATCCACACATAGTACACCTGATTTAATCTTACAACAATGTCCAACGACTGTGTAAAATGCTCTGTACACTGAAGCCTCATATCTACAATGGCACAAGTTTTTTTCTGTAGTAGAAACACTGGCACTTTCATGAATATAATGTGTCTGAACCATGTCTGAGACTTTCTAATCGAACATCTATTACTGGTAGAGAAATTAATCATAGCAATAAATAAAATGTAAAGTAAACGGGGCCAAGGATTGCACCTTTTTTTCTTTTTACAGATCAGATCAGATCATTTTACAGATGATATTACTTTAAATATCTTATTTTCCTTCATCAAATATTGAAAAGAGTAGCACTGTTGAACTGGTGGCCCTGTTAAAAAGAGAGCCACACTGAGACCTGCAAGTGAGTGAAGACTTAGTGGATATCACTCTACACTGATGATAACCAACTTTATTTTGTCTTTCCCCAAAGAGACTTGGCACATTTCTCTCTGCGGAAAAAAAAAAGTATTATACCAGTCCTGTTTCATTTCAAGGCTACTAATGTATTAATTGAAAAATATAAAAAGTAAAAGAAAAAAAATCAATAATAAACACACATTTGGAACAAACAAATATTTTTGTATACAAATCAGTGGAGGGATCAATCAAGAGGCGTTTCATTTCACTGAGAACGTATTATATTCTGTTTATGTTATAAAAACCAAAGACAGAATCAAAATGTAGTTCATGGAAAGTTCTTTATTTTTCAAGAAATAGTGAAATTACAAACATGAGAGAAAACTGTCAAATGCATCAGAGAGAAAGAAAAAACATGAGAATAAAAGAAAAAGAGAGAGTGTTAGAGAGAACAGAGTAAAACCAGTAGTAGAGTCCCAGTGAGTCAGCTCAGGACTAAGGACACTGGTCTCTCCTCAGTGTCTCTGAGACCAGAGGCTGGCAGCCCTGGGTGGCCTCACAGGTCACAGAGCCCAGCTTCCTCCACTGGTCTGCAGGGAGCCTCAGGGTGCTGCTCCAGCTGTAGAGGCCGTCCTTCCCCAGCACCCCGGGGCTCCTGCTCTCCTCCCAGCTGCTGCTGCTGCTGCCGTCCACCTTCCAGACCAGACTCCAGTCTGAGGGGAAGCCCTTGTTGGCCAGGCACATGAGCGTGGCCTTCCCCTGCTGCTGCAGCTCCTCACTGGAGGGGGGCAGCACCGTCAGGGTGGGACGGGTATCACCTAGGAGACACAGACCATAAACTGTCAATCCAACAGCAGCCACTTGGACACCTTTACTGTGTGAGAGCTGATTTTGTCCTTTAAGGAGTTTCTGTCAGATGTTTTTCTGCTCCACCAGTCACTCACTCACACATTGTTTCACTTCCCTTCAAGAAGCCTCTCATGCACATCAGCACAGAGACAATCATCATACAGTTTGACCTGAAACATATCAAACTACACTAGAAATACATTAAGCTCATTTCAGAAACATTTATACATTTTCCGTAATAATGTAGGTATAAAATCTTCATATTACGTGAGTTTGATTTTGAGGTGAAACACAAACAGATTCATCAAATAATCTGACAACCATCAAATGTTCCCCAAGTGGAAAACACTCATCATTGAACAAACTCTTGAAATGAATTTGAACAACACTGGAAACAGTGAATCACAAAATGAAAGGTATCACAAGTATCGAATGCCCATCCAACATAAAGAATTGCAATTTAAACAATATCGATTTACCATATAACTCGTAAACATTTTTGCAGAAACTTACTTCCAACATCCAATCTGGTTCCTCCACCAAAAGGCCACCACAGTGATACCAAACCATTGAGCCATTGTACAAAAACCTTATTATACTGATCTAAATCTACGAGATTTCTTCATGAAATTATATTTTTCCCTTATTTTTTTATAATCTTTATAAATAATTTAAATTGAACATTTTTGAATTCTTAAAACAAATATTTTCAACATTGAAAAAAATGAATAAAAACAGTTTAGTTTCGTCATTTTAACATCTAACAAATAAAAATTCAGGAATATATCATTAATAGAACAAGAAAATCTTAACTTACTTCCAACATCCAGTCTGGTTCCTCCACCAAAAGTCCACCACAGTGATACAAAGTCATTGAGCCGTCGTACAAAAACCTCTCACTGTAGAAACACAGCTCTCTGACTCTGATACACTTAACTTAATCTATAAGTTTCCATTGTAAAACTTTGACATAAAATGTTTATATTCCTGTCCTTATCGTTTATCCACTTTATTTTACATACAATTTATTTAAAGAGACTTATTTACTTATTTTGAAAAGAATAAATGTTTATTGAGTCTACAAATTGAAAGCTTCACCATTCAAAAAAACTCAGACAGCAAAGTCTACAATTTCTTTTTGTCAATCTAAGATCTAACAAATGAAAAGTAAGCAACAAAAAAAAATCTTAAAACTATATAATTTTAACTTACTTCCAACATCCAGTCTGGTTCCTCCACCGAACGTGTACCACAGTGATACAAAGTCATTGAGCCGTCGTACAAAAACCTCTCACTGTAGAGACACGGCTCTCTGACTCTGAAACAAACAAACTCACCAGAATTGGTCTGTTGTAGGCAACTGATGTGAAAAATGACAACAACAAAGTACAATGAGTATAAAATTGTCAATTTTTTATTTTTCAGTCTGAAGAGTCATAATTAAAATTTTTATTGCAGCTTCATTATGCATTTGAGTTTGGCGTCAAGGCTCCAACTTCATCACTTCAGAGAATAGGATTTCATTAAAGTAAATGGGAGTGATGAGCGAATATCTTAACCCAGAGCCTAAAGGTGGATGCTGGGGTGGTGGTGGGGCAGAAATAGGGTAGAGCTGTGTAATGCTGCTGTGTCATGGACAGGGAAAGAGGACAGTGGGTAAGTCACCCATCTTAAAAAGACTGGCACATTGGGAGGGTGTGTATGATTGTGTGAGGTATCTCATGTAAGTGAAGCACATAGCTCAAGTTTGCTGCCTGAACTCACATGTTATATTAATCTTTATTGCAGACACAACAAGCGGTCCATATCAACAACAACAGACATGTTAAAACAGATTTAAGAAGGAGAGAGAGAAAAAAGACATACACAAAGACAGAGAATCAATTCTCCACATAATTCATAAGCAGGCTATCCCAACAGTGTTTTCTAAGCCTGGAGGAATACCTATAGCAGCTCCTATCAGGGCTGGTCAAAGCCCCAATAATGCTGTTCCCCGAGTCATCCAGGCGGCACATAAAACGATACATTAAATTTCTTAGAAGTGCTTCACAATTGGGTGAATTGAAATTAACAAAGAGTTGGCTCGCACTGTGCCACCTGGGCACCTGAAGCAACAACCTCAGTCCATCATAGTAGGCCACTATGCTACATGCTTCGCTCCATTTGTTAAATTAGGGAAAAAAGATCTAAATTTTACAAAAATGTTTTAAAACATGAGAAAATAACCTGAAGTAAAAGAAGCTCAAACAAATGAAACCTAAACAACAATAGGGATTAACAATTCCTGATCAATATACTCCATTGATAAACAGCATGATGAGATTGATCCCAGTCCCTGTTGGAGTCAGTCCAGGCATTTCCATAGAGAGCCACTTTGCATCAGCAGCACCATGCTCCAGTGCTCTGGGAGAGTTTATAGTCCTGAGAGTTGAAGACTGGATGACAACACGAGACACAGAAATCCTCCTCATCAAAAACATGACTTTGGTCTCCGTCCTCATCTGGACTCTCCTCTGCTGCTGCTTCACAGGTAAAGTCCAGAGAATCCAACTCCTCTATCAACATCTGTCCCTCTGAAATGAAGCCCACAAAACCATGACTGTGCGTGGAGTGGACTGCAACAGCACAACACAAAAGAGGTCACACAGTAGCCACTGCTACACAAAATGTTGCCAACTTACACCTAAGCAGCAACCAAATGACCCAACAAACGTACTGTGCAGGTACCACACAAAAGGTCACATACCAGAAGTTACTGTTACTATTTAACACACAGAATCCAGACGAAACTAGAGATTGAGTCGACCCACAAGAGATTGTGATTATGCTGCTGTGCAACTCTGGAGAAGAGTTACGTGGAGAGACACCCTGTGATATGGTTAACTATCTAGTCTTCAGTGGCTTCCCGGGAGGCTTCTTTAAACATTGAACTCTGCCAGTGAACAATGGACCAAGGCAAGGTCCACTGCCACACAGAAAACGTACCCACACCCAGGTTCCACCACCAAAAATAAGAAAGGCAGAATAACAAAGTGGCAAGAGTCTCTCTCTGCCCGACGACTACCTTACAGGAAACTCTCAAGTAAACACAGACAGGCAATAAAATCACAAACCATCTTGCAAAGAAGGCTACTACATCACACAACAGCTACAAACCTTTACTTCACCTCATGGTTGTTTGCATCCCGGACGAGCCCCCAATTGTTACGCCCCAGAACTTCGTTGGCCCAGAGGGGCATAACAATGGACCCAAGCAATGACCCCAAACACACAGGCACTAAATTAACTAAAAGGAGATTTAATACAAAAACATAAAAGTGATACAAACAAGTAGACATTAACTAAAACAAACAAAAGCCGAGATGGGAGGCAGGCAAGCCCAGCAGTCCCCAGCACTGCCCCCCCTTCCAGTGTCAGCTGCAGGGTTTTAACTCTGCGGACCAGGAGACCTGGGTGGAGCTGTGGAGGGAACAAGGACAGGGAGAGAGACACAGACAAGGCCGAACCCCCTTCGGCCGTAACACACACACACACACAAACACACACACAATTTTATATATACATAAATATATGTAAGCAACCTACTACTACAACATAAATGTATTTGTAATGTCCTTTAATAAGTAAGTTACTGAGTCATGTGATAAAAATATATTTAGCCACGATTTCCTCAAGCAAGTGTAAACAAGGTGTGAGTAAAAAGATGAAGGAATAACAGTTTTTATTAATATATTTCAACATTTTAAATCAAAGCGTTCCATACAGAAATCTGTAAATGTTCTCAGTAATCTAGGTCAAAGTTCACTGAGAGGGAGTTCAATATTCAGCTAAGTCCAGTCACCTTATGACTCAACAACTTCTAAAGCATTAAATGCTGAACAAGGTAATTGATTAGAAATATATAGCAGAGTATCATCGGTGTTTGACGATATCAAATAATTCCTGTTTGATATATTTAGATGAAAGTTGTGTTATTTATTTACAATATTTCTTTCAAAGCATTCAAACAACAAAACTGATGCTTAGTTACAGGCATGTCTTCAGTGGATACTGGGTTTTTTGGGGGTTTTTTTTCCATAGCATTTCCATAGAGAGCCACTTTGCATCAGCAGCACCATGCTCCAGTGCTCTGGGAGAGTTTATAGTCCTGAGAGTTGAAGACTGGATGACTGACAGCTGTCCTTCATGACAACACAAGACACAGAAATCCTCCTCATCAAAAACATGACTTTGGTCTCCGTCCTCATCTGGACTCTCCTCTGCTGCTGCTTCACAGGTAAAGTCCAGAGAATCCAACTCCTCTATCAACATCTGTCCCTCTGAAATGAAGCCCACAAAACCATGACTCTGTTTTATTTTTCTGTCTCTGTGTCCTCAGAGTCCAGAGGTCAGGTCACAGTGACTCAGCCTGGAGCAGTGAGATCTGCTGTAGGAGGCTCAGTCACCATCAGATGTAGAACCAGTCACAATGTTAATGTTTACAACAACAACCACGTTTTAGCCTGGTACCAACAGAGAGATGGAGAAACACCTAAGCTCCTCATTTACTTTACTTCCACTCGAGCATCAGGGATTCCAGGTCATTTTACAGGCAGTGGATCAAACTCTGACTTCACTCTGAGCATCAGTGGAGTCCAGGCTGAAGATTCAGCAGTTTACTACTGTCAAGGTCAACACAATATCAACAGCAAGTGGTTGTTCACACAGTGAAAAAGCGTCGTACAAAAACCTCCCTCAGTCAAAGTGAACAGAAACTGAACTGACTGCTGCAGCTGGAAGATACAGAGACTGATAGCCTGAGGAGACACATACAGTATATGAAAGAAACCTACTACTACAACATAAATGTACTTAATTTAACTAATTTAATGGGTAACTCTTTGAGGAAGTCATGGTAAATATATTAATTATCACATGATTCAACAGGTCGAAACAAGGAGCGAGTAGAAGAATGAAGGAACAACAGTTTTTAGCAGAGAGGCAGGAAACAAACACACAGAGTCAGTCAGCTGGAGTTGTCCTCAACACATCATGTTGTATCATGACTGATCATGTTTAAATTAGTACAACTCATGACATCTCTGAAGGCCTGTAACAACCCAAAAAGTAATAACTGCCAATAACGTAATAATTTTGGCCATTTTAAATGTAATAAAGCCAATGATGTAATAACTTGCCAATAAGCCTTTTGATCCAATAATGTGATACCTTTATTGGCAGGTTACGTTATTGGCCTAGGATTAAAAAAAACTTTTGACAATTTAACAACTGGTGCCAATAATGTAATATGTATGGCTTATATACTGGTGTGATTATCTGCGGTCTCGTACCGATGATCGAATCACACCAGTGCTGATATACAGTACAACAGCACTCCCTCTTGTGTGATATTGCTTAATTGCAGTTTAGATTTTTGTATTGGAAATAAAGTATAATAGTGCCAGTCCAGTTCAATACAGTTTTAGATGAGGAATTAATAGTTTTAACAATTTTCTTAAATTAAAAATATAAAAGTGTTTTTCCAGGAAAAATATACCAAAATATGGTGGATTCATTTGACACCTCAACATCCTCAAAGAGAAATTGATTTTATGGTATATACATGGTAAACATGAAAAACTGTCTGTTCACACATGAATATCTATTTGGCTAAAGAGGAGAAAGAGCATAAGTTAAACAAAAAAACCTAATGAAGGAGAGAGAGAGAGAGAGAGAGAGAGAGAGAGATGCAAGATAGTACATACCTTAGATTAATAAATATGACGACCATTTCATCCACTATACCTATTTTTGATTAGCAAACAGCACAAAAACTGCAAAGAAGCCTATTATTTCCAAGAACTGCAGTCATATTTATGTATTATTAGATTATCAGGACCAGTTAGTAATTTTTTTTAATACTAGGCCAGTAACATAATAAGCAGCCAAAATTACAATAACCTATTATTGGCAAAAAGTGATTACGTCATTGGCTCAAAAGATTTTTTACATTATTGGCAAGTTATTATATAATTGGCTTTATTACATTTAAAATGACCAAAATTATTACGTTACTGGCATTTATTACATTTTGGGTTGCTACAGGGCCCATTTCCTGGGTTTTTGATTAATTTATACCATTCATTTGATTGATCCATTGACAATCAACATGATCAGATTGATCCCTGTCATTTTGGGTTGCTACAGGGCCCATTTCCTGGGTTTTTGATTATTTTATTCCATTAATGTCATTGATCCATTGATAATCAAATTGATCCCAGTCCCTGCTGGAGTCAGTCAGAGCATTTCCATAGAGAGCCACTTTGCATCAGCAGCACCATGCTCCAGTGCTCTGGGAGAGTTTATAGTCCTGAGAGTTGAAGACTGGATGACTGACAGCTGTCCTTCATGACAACACAAGACACAGAAATCCTCCTCATCAAAAACATGACTTTGGTCTCCGTCCTCATCTGGACTCTCCTCTGCTGCTGCTTCACAGGTAAAGTCCAGAGAATCCAACTCCTCTATCAACATCTGTCCCTCTGAAATGAAGCCCACCAAACCATGACTCTGTTTTATCTTTCTGTCTCTGTGTCCTCAGAGTCCAGAGGTCAGGTCACAGTGACTCAGCCTGGAGCAGTGAGATCTGCTGTAGGAGGCTCAGTCACCATCAGATGTAGAGTCAGTCAGGATGTTCATGTTTGGAGCAACAACCAACTTTTCTCCTGGTACCAACAGAGAGACGGAGAAAAACCTAAACTTCCACTCGAGCATCAGGGATTCCAGGTCATTTTACAGGCAGTGGATCAAACTCTGACTTCACTCTGAGCATCAGTGGAGTCCAGGCTGAAGATGCAGCAGTTTACTACTGTCTAAGTTTCCATGTTATCAACAGTCAGTGGGTGTTCACACAGTGAAAAAGCGTCGGACAAAAACCTCCCTCAGTCAAAGTGAACAGAAACTGAACTGACTGCTGCAGCTGGAAGATACTGCAGAGACTGATACAGTTCACTGAGGACACACACACAGAGGTTTTTGTACGACGCTTTTTCACTGTGTGAACACCCACTTGCTGTTGATATGGTGAGCACTCTGACAGTAGTAAACTGCTGCATCTTCAGCCTGGACTCCACTGATGCTCAGAGTGAAGTCAGAGTTTGATCCACTGCCTGTAAAATGACCTGGAATCCCTGATGCTCGATTGGAAGCACGATAAATGAGGAGTTTAGGTTTTTCTCCATCTCTCTGTTGGTACCAGGATAAACAGGGCCCGTTGCTGTCAGCATAAACATTCTGACTGGTTCTACATCTGATGGTGACTGAGCCTCCTACAGCAGATCTCACTGCTCCAGGCTGAGTCACTGTGACCTGACCTCTGGACTCTGAGGACACAGAGACAGAAAGATAAAACAGAGTCATGGTTTTGTGGGCTTCATTTCAGAGGGACAGATGTTGATAGAGGAGTTGGATTCTCTGGACTTTACCTGTGAAGCAGCAGCAGAGGAGAGTCCAGATGAGGACGGAGACCAAAGTCATGTTTTTGATGAGGAGGATTTCTGTGTCTTGTGTTGTCATGAAGGACAGCTGTCAGTCATCCAGTCTTCAACTCTCAGGACTATAAACTCTCCCAGAGCACTGGAGCATGGTGCTGCTGATGCAAAGTGGCTCTCTATGGAAATGCTCTGACTGACTCCAACAGGGACTGGGATCAGTCTCATCATGCTGATTATCAATGGATCAATCACTTGAATGTAATGGATATTAGAGATCCTCAAAAACCCAGGGTTGGGCCTTCTGAAATGTCAGAGGTTGTATTAATTTAAACATGATCAGTCCTGTTACAACATGATGAGGTGTTGAGGACTGATAAACAATGAAATAAACATGCATTATCAAAGTGCCTTCATCGTGGTGAAACATTAAACACGTCAAAACCAGTAGAAGACTCCAGCACACACAGACAGTATAATGTTAACAATTTATAGAGAGACAGAGTGAGAGAGCTGGAGAGTGTGCAGATTCACTGATTATCTCTCTATGCTGATGATGTATCACTTTATAGAGGCAGAAATAATTTGATGAACAGATGATTATATTCTGGAAATGTTCGAATTAAAACATTAGAGAAAATGAGTAAACATTTCAGAGAACGGACATGTGAAACAGAGATAGATACTGCAGAGTGCAGTTGAGTCAGTCAGTGCATTTCCATAGAGAGCCACTTTGCATCAGCAGCACCATGCTCCAGTGCTCTGGGAGAGTTTATAGTCCTGAGAGTTGAAGACTGGATGACTGACAGCTGTCCTTCATGACAACACAAGACACAGAAATCCTCCTCATCAAAAACATGACTTTGGTCTCCGTCCTCATCTGGACTCTCCTCTGCTGCTGCTTCACAGGTAAAGTCCAGAGAATCCAACTCCTCTATCAACATCTGTCCCTCTGAAATGAAGCCCACAAAACCATGACTCTGTTTTATCTTTTTGTCTCTGTCTCCTCAGAGTCCAGAGGTCAGGTCACAGTGACTCAGCCTGGAGCAGTGAGATCTGCTGTAGGAGGCTCAGTCACCATCAGATGTAGAACCAGTCAGAATGTTTTGAACAACAACCAATACTGGTATCAACAGAGAGATGGAGAAAAATTTAAACTCCTCTTTTATCGGGCATCCACTCGAGCATCAGGGATTCCAGGTCGTTTTTCAGGCAGTGGATCAAACTCTGACTTCACTCTGAGCATCAGTGGAGTCCAGGCTGAAGATGCAGCAGTTTACTACTGTCAGGGAGAATTTGATGCTAACCGTTGGGATCAGTCCACACAGTGAAAAAGTGTCGTACAAAAACCTCCCTCAGTCAAAGTGAACAGAAACTGAGCTGACTGCTGCAGCTGGAAGATACTGATACAGTTGACTGAGGACACACACACATGGACACACATATAAACCTACACCTCATCCACAATCTTTATTTACTGTCTACATGTTAATATATACAGTATATTCCTGAAGACATTTATGAGTACAACAAGCTAACACTATGGGATAATCACTGTTTAAATATAAATGTTTTATTTCATCATGTCCATCAATCTCTTCTCTGCTGAAATCAGTGAAAACATCAGAATTTTAACCATCTGATCAGAGTCTCACCAACAGAGGTGGATACAGTCACCACCAACAGTTCTCAGTTAAAAATGCTGTTACTGTATAAAACCAGAACTCAAGTGCAAGTAAACATAGTCAACAAAGTAAAAACCTCTAGAAGTTAAAGATTGTGTTGAGGTGGAAAAGAGCAGACTGAGCAACATCTTTGACTTGATGATGGTATGAGAACAGAATGACAGCAGACTGCGATTGTTGAAGAAAAACCTGTTCATCAGAGATTGAAGTGAGTTTTAGTTTGGTTATTCTCCTTTTGTGGCTGCATACATTTGTTCCTTTGTGATTTAATAATAATAATAATAATAATAATAATAATAATAATAACAAAAAGATCTAGTAAGAGCTTCTGATGAAACAGAACTTGTGCACTATTAAAGGTGAAAATAAAATAACAGACTGTAGTGGAGACAGAGAGCAGCCATGTTTACAGTAAGCAATTGGGGGAAAATGTATTGTGGTGAACAGTAGAATGTGAATAGAAACATAGAAATATGATGTCAACTGAACTTTTATGCTAAATTGATTAACTGAAAGTTGGAGGCCAGTGTTGACGTCCATGTGATAAAATGTATAATGTTATTAGCCTGTGTGTGTGTGTGTGTGTATCCTCGGTGAACTGTATCAGTCTCTGCAGTATCTTCCAGCTGCAGCAGTCAGTTCAGTTTCAGTTCACTTTGACTGAGGGAGGTTTTTGTACAACGCTTTTTCACTGTGTGAACACCCACTGATTGGTGACATAGTGAGCACCCTGACAATAGTAAACTCCTGTATCTTCAGCCTGGACTCCACTGATGGTCAGAGTGAAGTCAACTCTGTTCCCTGCTCCACTTCCAGTGTATCTGGAGGAGATTCCAGAAAATCTATCTGCTACATAGTAGATCAAAAGCTTAGGAACTTCTCCAGTCTTCTGATGGTACCAGGCCAGGTAGTGTTTTGTGGGAGAACAACATGTTCCAACTTGTAAACTGGCTAAACAGTCGATGGAGACAGTTTGTCCAAGCTGCACTGATTTGATCGCTGGCTGAGTCAGGACAACATTTTGTCCAACAGACCCTGAAGGGAGAGAAGAAACATTGGACATGAGATGTTGAATTGAAACTCAGCTTCAATCCAAATGATTTTCACATTACAGAAAATGGTTTCCTCACCCTGAGTGAAGCAGAGGAGAGTCCAGATGAGGATGGAGACCAAAGTCATGTTTTTGATGAGGAGGATTTCTGTGTCTTGTGTTGTCATGAAGGACAGCTGTCAGTCATCCAGTCTTCAACTCTCAGGACTATAAACTCTCCCAGAGCACTGGAGCATGGTGCTGCTGATGCAAAGTGGCTCTCTATGGAAATGCTCTGGACCAGAAGATGTCACCATTCACTGTGGTTATTCAACAGTGAAACTCTGGCAACAGCTTGGTTTCAAGTGGGATTCATATGAGAAGCATGACAGAGTTACAGGTTTTATTAAGTAACATCTAACGATCATTTCCTGTCCCTTTTTTCAGTTACTCCACCTGCATCGGTTCTGCCAACGCAGCCATTACACTTGTATTTGGTATTATAGGTTAAAAAAAAAACTTCAGGTTAGTAAATCATAAAAACAACATGACCTAAACTCCCTCAGATTAAAAAAAAATGGAGAAGAAACGACATTTGATTTGGGGTTGTGATTTCCACTATATGGTAAACCTTGGCGTATTTGGCTAAGGTTGTTGTTTATTAATTTTTTTATTTGTATAGTACTTTCATTTGAATAATAATTTTTAAAAATACGTAAATCCTATTTATAAGTCATATGAAGGCATACTGGAAAGTTGACAGGAGATCAGTGAATAATACAATTGCACATCCATGTGTAAAATCTCTAAGTTAGTTTGTGTGTGTGTGTGTGTGTGTGTGTGTGTGTGTGTGTGTGTGTGTGTGTGTGTGTGTGTGTGTGTGTGTGTGTGTGTGTGTGTCAGTTCAGTTCCTGTTCACTTTGACTGAGGGAGGTTTTTGTACGACGCTTTTTCACTGTGTGAACACCCACTTGCTGTTGATATGGTGAGCACTCTGACAGTAGTAAACTGCTTCATCTTCAGCCTGGACTCCACTGATGCTCAGAGTGAAGTCAGAGTTTGATCCACTGCCTGTAAAATGACCTGGAATCCCTGATGCTCGAGTGGAAGCAAAGTAAATGAGGAGTTTAGGTTTTTCTCCATCTCTCTGTTGGTACCAGGCTAAACGGTGTCCGTGGCTGTCAGTATAAACATTCTGACTGACTCTACATCTGATGGTGACTGAGCCTCCTACAGCAGATCTCACTGCTCCAGGCTGAGTCAGTGTGACCTGACCTCTGGACTCTGAGGACACAGAGACAGAAAGATAAAACAGAGTCATGGTTTTGTGGGCTTCATTTCAGAGGGACAGATGTTGATAGAGGAGTTGGATTCTCTGGACTTTACCTGTGAAGCAGCAGCAGAGGAGAGTCCAGATGAGGACGGAGACCAAAGTCATGTTTTTGATGAGGAGGATTTCTGTGTCTTGTGTTGTCATGAAGGACAGCTGTCAGTCATCCAGTCTTCAACTCTCAGGACTATAAACTCTCCCAGAGCACTGGAGCATGGTGCTGCTGATGCAAAGTGGCTCTCTATGGAAATGCTCTGACTGACTAACTCTTCTCATTCTGCTCTCAGCTCTTAGTTCTGTCTGTTTCTCTCGCATGTTTGTTCATTTTCTCTAACGTTTGTAATTTTACCATTTCCAGAAAATAATCATCTGTTAATCAAATTATTCCAGAAATATAAAGTCATGCATCATCAGCATAGAAAGATAATCAGTGAATCTGCACACTCTCTAGCTCTCTCACTCTGCCTGTCTAGAAATTGTCAACATTATACTGTCTGTGTCAATAGTGCTGGAGACTTCTACTGATGTTGACTTGTTTAATGTTTCATCACAATAAATTCACTTTCATAACACACATTAATTTCAGTGTTTTATCAGTTCTCAACACTTCATCATGTTGTATCAGGACTGACCATGTTTAAATTAATACAACCTCTGACATTTCAGAAGGCCCAACCCCGGGTTTTTGACGGTTTCTAATATTTATTCCATTAATGTCATTGATTCATTGATAATCAAACTGATCCGAGTCCCTGTTGGAGTCAGTCAGAGCATTTCCATAGAGAGCCACTTTGCATCAGCAGCACCATGCTCCAGTGCTCTGGGAGAGTTTATAGTCCTGAGAGTTGAAGACTGGATGACTGACAGCTGTCCTTCATGACAACACAAGACACAGAAATCCTCCTCATCAAAAACATGACTTTGGTCTCCGTCCTCATCTGGACTCTCCTCTGCTGCTGCTTCACAGGTAAAGTCCAGAGAATCCAACTCCTCTATCAACATCTGTCCCTCTGAAATGAAGCCCACAAAACCATGACTCTGTTTTATCTTTCTGTCTCTGTGTCCTCAGAGTCCAGAGGTCAGGTCACAGTGACTCAGCCTGGAGCAGTGAGATCTGCTGTAGGAGGCTCAGTCACCATCAGATGTAGAGTCAGTCAGAATGTTCATGTTAACACCAACTTACATCATTTCCACTGGTACCAACAGAGAGATGGAGAAAAACCTAAACTCCTCATTTACTACACTTCCACTCGAGCATCAGGGATTCCAGGTCGTTTTACAGGCAGTGGATCAAACTCTGACTTCGCTCTGAGCATCAGTGGAGTCCAGGCCGAAGATGCAGCAGTTTACTACTGTAAGAGTCAACACTACATCAACAGTCAGCTTGTGTTCACACAGTGAAAAAGCGTCGTACAAAAACCTCCCTGTGTGTGTGTGTGTGTGTGTTTGTGTGTCCTCAGTGAACTGTTTCAGTCTCTGCAGTATCTTCCAGCTGCAGTCAGTTCAGTTTCTGTTCACTTTGACTGAGGGAGGTTTTTGTACGATGCTTTTTCACTGTGTGAACACATACTGACTGCTGTAATAGAATTCACCCTGACAGTAGTAAACTGCTGCATCTTCAGCCTGGACTCCACTGATGCTCAGAGCGAAGTCAGAGTTTGATCCACTGCCTGTAAAACGATCTGGAATCCCGGATTCTCTAGTGGAAGTGTAGTAAATGAAGAGTTTGGGTTTTTCTCCATCTCTCTGTTGGTACCAGGATAAACGGTAGCTGTAAACAATCTGACTGGTTCTACAGTTGATGGTGACTGAGCCTCCTACAGCAGATCTCACTGCTCCAGGCTGAGTCAGTGTGACCTGACCTCTGGAATCTGAGGACACCGCTAGATGGGGGTAAATGTCACATATTGTCCCTTTAAACACGTCAAAACCAGTAGAAGACTCCAGCACACACAGACAGTATAATGTTAACAATTTATAGAGAGACAGAGTTAGAGAGCTGGAGAGTGTGCAGATTCACTGATTATCTCTCTATGCTGATGATGTATCACTTTATAGAGGTAGAAATAATTTGATGAACAGATGATTATATTCTGGAAATGTTCGAATTAAAAACATTAGAGAAAATGAGTAAACATTTCAGAGAACGGACATGTGAAACAGAGATAGATACTGCAGAGTGCAGTTCAGTCAGTCAGAGCATTTCCATAGAGTCACTTTGCATCAGCAGCACCATGCTCCAGTGCTCTGGGAGAGTTTATAGTCCTGAGAGTTGAAGACTGGATGACTGACAGCTGTCCTTCATGACAACACAAGACACAGAAATCCTCCTCATCAAAAACATGACTTTGGTCTCCGTCCTCATCTGGACTCTCCTCTGCTGCTGCTTCACAGGTAAAGTCCAGAGAATCCAACTCCTCTATCAACATCTGTCCCTCTGAAATGAAGCCCACAAAACCATGACTCTGTTTTATCTTTCTGTCTCTGTGTCCTCAGAGTCCAGAGGTCAGGTCACACTGACTCAGCCTGGAGCAGTGAGATCTGCTGTAGGAGGCTCAGTCACCATCAGATGTAGAACCAGTCAGAATGTTTTGAACAACAACCAATACTGGTATCAACAGAGAGATGGAGAAAAATTTAAACTCCTCTTTTATCGGGCTTCCACTCGAGCATCAGGGATTCCAGGTCGTTTTTCAGGCAGTGGATCAAACTCTGACTTCACTCTGAGCATCAGTGGAGTCCAGGCTGAAGATGCAGCAGTTTACTACTGTCAGGGAGAATTTGATGCTAACCGTTGGGATCAGTCCACACAGTGAAAAAGTGTCGTACAAAAACCTCCCTCAGTCAAAGTGAACAGAAACCGAACTGACTGCTGCAGCTGGAAGATACTGATACAGTTGACTGAGGACACACACACATGGACACACATATAAACCTACACCTCATCCACAATCTTTATTTACTGTCTACATGTTAATATATACAGTATATTCCTGAAGACATTTATGAGTACAACAAGCTAACACTATGGGATAATCACTGTTTAAATATAAATGTTTTATTTCATCATGTCCATCAATCTCTTCTCTGCTGAAATCAGTGAAAACATCAGAATTTTAATCATCTGATCAGAGTCTGACCAACACAGGTGGATACAGTAATCACCTGCAGTTCTCATTTAAAAATGCTGTTACTGTATAAAACCAGAACTCAAGTGCAAGTAAACATAGTCAACAAAGTAAAAACCTCTAGAAGTTAAAGATTGTGTTGAGGTGGAAAAGAGCAGACTGAGCAACATCTTTGACTTGATGATGGTATGAGAACAGAATGACAGCAGACTGCGATTGTTGAAGAAAAACCTGTTCATCAGAGATTGAAGTGAGTTTTAGTTTGGTTATTCTCCTTTTGTGGCTGCATACATTTGTTCCTTTGTGATTAAATAATAATAATAATAATAATAAAAAGATCTAAGAGCTTCTGATGAAACAGAACTTGTGCACTATTAAAGGTGAAAACAAAATAACAGACTGTCGTGGAGACAGAGAGCAGCCATGTTTACAGTAAGCAATTGGGGGGAAAAACTGTATTGTGGGCAACAGTAAAATGTGAATAGAAACAATATATAAATCATAGAAATATGATGTAATATGATGTCAACTGAACTTTTATGCTAAATTGATTAACTGAAAGTTGGAGGCCAGTGTTGACGTCCATGTGATAAAATGTATAATGTTATTAGCCTGTGTGTGTGTGTCCTCAGTGAACTGTATCAGTCTCTGCAGTATCTTCCAGCTGCAGCAGTCAGTTCAGTTTCTGTTCACTTTGACTGAGGGAGGTTTTTGTACGACACTTTTTCATTGTGTGAACACCCACTGACTGTTGATATTGTGAAGACTCTGACAGTAGTAAACTGATGCATCTTCAGCCTGGACTCCACTGATGTTCAGAGTGAAGTCAGAGTTTGATCCACTGCCTGTAAAATGACCTGGAATCCCTGATGCTCGAGTGGAAGTGTAGTAAATGAGGAGTTTAGGTTTTTCTCCATCTCTCTGTTGGTACCAGGCTAAACAATGCCCGTTGCTGTTAACATAAACATTCTGACTGGTTCTACATCTGATGGTGACTGAGCCTCCTACAGCAGATCTCACTGCTCCAGGCTGAGTCAGTGTGACCTGACCTCTGGACTCTGAGGACACAGAGACAGAAAGATAAAACAGAGTCATGGTTTTGTGGGCTTCATTTCAGAGGGACAGATGTTGATAGAGGAGTTGGATTCTCTGGACTTTACCTGTGAAGCAGCAGCAGAGGAGAGTCCAGATGAGGACGGAGACCAAAGTCATGTTTTTGATGAGGAGGATTTCTGTGTCTTGTGTTGTCATGAAGGACAGCTGTCAGTCATCCAGTCTTCAACTCTCAGGACTATAAACTCTCCCAGAGCACTGGAGCATGGTGCTGCTGATGCAAAGTGGCTCTCTATGGAAATACTCTGACTGACTCCAACAGGGACTGGGATCAATCTCATCATGCTGATTATCAATGGATCAATCACATGAATGTAATGGATATTAGCAAACTTCAAAAACCCAGGGTTGGGCTTCATGAAATGTCAGAGGTTGTATTAATTTAAACATGATCAGTCCTGTTACAACATGATGAGGTGTTGAGGACTGATAAAAACTGAAATAAACTTGTGTGATCAAAGTGACTTTATTGTGGTTAAATATTAAACACGTCAACATCAGTAGTAGATTCCAGCACTATTGACACAGACAGTTCAATGTTGACAATTTAAAGAGAGAGAAAAAGAGACACAGAGAGAGAGAGAGCTGTAGAGTGTGTGTAGGTTTACTGGGTATCTCTCTATGCTGATGATACAGTTTAACTTTTCACTTTGCTGTATAATGATATAAAAGTGTACAGGGTGTGTTAGTTGAGTCTGTGTGAAATGTTTCTGCTTTAAATGGAGTGAAATAATTCAAACCAATATTTTTAGACATGTGCTACTTTATCATTAGAAAACATGGTATTTTCGGTGACAGTACTGGTAATGGGTTTTGCATCTTAGTTATGCAAATACCGTACAACAAGAACTGATCTAACATCCCTGCGGAGACTTTTGTGTGTGGCCCCATCCAAACATCTGCAATGACACTTTTGGACCAGAAGATGTCTCCGTTCACTGCCGTTATTAAACAATGAAACTCTGTCAACAGCTTGGTTTCAAATGGCACTCATAAGAAAAGCATGACAGAATGAAACTTACACAGTTACAGGTTTCATTAAGTAACATATAATAATAATTTAATGTCCCCTTTTTCAGTTCCTCCACCTGCATCTGGTTTTGCCAACGCAGCCATTATAGTTGTACCTGAG
The DNA here is from genome assembly GCF_045865225.1 of Trachurus japonicus. Taxonomy (NCBI): domain Eukaryota; kingdom Metazoa; phylum Chordata; class Actinopteri; order Carangiformes; family Carangidae; genus Trachurus; species Trachurus japonicus. Next base: position 8,478,278 of record NC_140917.1, on the reverse strand, counting down.
GTTAAAAAAAACTTCAGTTTAGTTAATCATAAAAACAACATGACCTAAACTCACTCGGATAAAAAAAAATTGAGAAGAAACAATATTTGATTGGATTAGAGGTTGTGTTTTCCACCATAGTAAATCTGGGTTTCTTTGGCCTCAGAGCAGCTTTATGTGTTCTTTCTGTCTTGTCTGTGATGATGTGAAGATGATGTCATATCAGTGCAACTTTTAAATAAAAAGGCGACTTTGTCTTGTGGTATTTTGTACTAGAATATAAAAATAGGTAAATGCTATTAATAAAACATATGAAGACACTGAAATTTGTGTGTGTGTGTCCTCAGTGAACTGTATCAGTCTCTGCAGTATCTTCCAGCTGCAGCAGTCAGTTCAGTTTCTGTTCACTTTGACTGAGGGAGGTTTTTGTACGACGCTTTTTCACTGTGTGAACACACCACCACTGTGATAACTCTGACAGTAGTAAACTGCTGCATCTTCAGCCTGGACTCCACTGATGCTCAGAGTGAAGTCAGAGTTTGATCCACTGCCTGTAAAATGACCTGGAATCCCTGATGCTCGAGTGGAAGCCCAGTAAATGAGGAGTTTAGGTTTTTCTCCATCTCTCTGTTGGTACCAGTATAAATGGTGCCCGTTGCCGTCAACATGAACATTCTGACTGACTCTACATCTGATGGTGACTGAGCCTCCTACAGCAGATCTCACTGCTCCAGGCTGAGTCACTGTGACCTGACCTCTGGACTCTGAGGACACAGAGACAGAAAGATAAAACAGAGTCATGGTTTTGTGGGCTTCATTTCAGAGGGACAGATGTTGATAGAGGAGTTGGATTCTCTGGACTTTACCTGTGAAGCAGCAGCAGAGGAGAGTCCAGATGAGGACGGAGACCAAAGTCATGTTTTTGATGAGGAGGATTTCTGTGTCTTGTGTTGTCATGAAGGACAGCTGTCAGTCATCCAGTCTTCAACTCTCAGGACTATAAACTCTCCCAGAGCACTGGAGCATGGTGCTGCTGATGCAAAGTGGCTCTCTATGGAAATGCTCTGACTGACTCCACCAGGGACTCGGATCAGTTTGATTATCAATGGATCAATGACATTAATGGAATAAATGTTAGAAACCGTCAAAAACCCAGGGTTGGGCCTTCTGAAATGTCAGAGGTTGTATTGATTTAAACATGGTCAGTCCTGATACAACATGATGAGGTGTTGAGAACTGATAAAACACTGAAATTAATGTGTGTTAAGAAAGTGACTTTATTGTGATGAAACATTAAACAAGACAACATCAGTAGAAGACTCCAGCACTATTGACACAGACAGTATAATGTTGACAATTTCTAGACAGGCAGAGTGAGAGAGCTGGAGAGTGTGCAGATTCACTGATTATCTCTCTATGCTGATGATGCATGACTTTATATTTCTGGAATAATTTGATTAACAGATGATTATTTTCTGGAAATGGTAAAATTACAAACGTTAGAGAAAATGAACAAACATGCGAGAGAAAAAGACAGAACTAAGAGCTGAGAGCAGAATGAGAACAGTTAGTCAGTCAGAGCATTTCCATAGAGAGCCACTTTGCATCAGCAGCACCATGCTCCAGTGCTCTGGGAGAGTTTATAGTCCTGAGAGTTGAAGACTGGATGACTGACAGCTGTCCTTCATGACAACACAAGACACAGAAATCCTCCTCATCAAAAACATGACTTTGGTCTCCGTCCTCATCTGGACTCTCCTCTGCTGCTGCTTCACAGGTAAAGTCCAGAGAATCCAACTCCTCTATCAACATCTGTCCCTCTGAAATGAAGCCCACAAAACCATGACTCTGTTTTATCTTTCTGTCTCTGTGTCCTCAGAGTCCAGAGGTCAGGTCACAGTGACTCAGCCTGGAGCAGTGAGATCTGCTGTAGGAGGCTCAGTCACCATCAGATGTAGAACCAGTCAGAATGTTTATGTTGACAGCAGCGGCCACTTTTTACACTGGTACCAACAGAGAGATGGAGAAAAACCTAAACTCCTCATTTACTACACTTCCACTCGAGTATCAGGGATTCCAGGTCGTTTTTCTGGCAGTGGATCAAACTCTGACTTCACTCTGAGCATCAGTGGAGTCCAGGCTGAAGATGCAGCAGTTTACTACTGTCAAAGTGCTCACTATATCAACAGCAAGTGGGTGTTCACACAGTGAAAAAGCGTCGTACAAAAACCTCCCTCAGTCAAAGTGAACAGAAACTGAACTGACTGCTGCAGCTGGAAGATACTGCAGAGACTGATACAGTTCACTGAATACACACACACACACACACACACCTCACCAGTTCATATTTTTCACAAAATCAAAAAGTTACATAGTTTAATAAAGTAAGTTTCGTAAGTAATATTTTTATTTAAAAGTTTTAGTGACATGACATCTACATCATCACATCATTGCAGACAGACCTGAAGGGTCAGAAGGGACACATGAAGCTGCTCTAATGCCAAAGAAGCCAAGATTGTGGGAAACACCTCAAATAAAAAAAAATGGAGAAGAAACAATATTTGAATCTTGTTTCCTCTGCATTTTTTTTTATCCGAGTGAGTTTAGGTCATCTTGTTTTTATGATTAACTAAACTTAAGTTTTTATTTTTTGTTTTCTTTTACCTATACCACAGCAGCTTGGCAGAACAGATGCAGATGGAGGAACTGAAAACAGGGACATGAAATTATCGTTAGATGTTACTTAATGAAACCTGTAACTATGTGGGTTCCACTCTGTCATGTTTCTCATATGAATCCCATTTGAAACCAAGTTGTTGCCAGATTTTCATTGTTGAATAACGACAGTGAAATATTCTGGTCCAGAAGTGTCATTGCAGATGTTTGGATGGGGCCACACACAAAGATCTCCACAGGGAGGTGCGATAAGATCCTGTTGTATTTGCATATCTGGGTTGCAAAATCCATTACCAATACTATCACCAAAAATACTATATTTTCTAATGATCAATTACCACATGTCTAAAAATATTGGTTGGAAGTATTTCACTCCATTTAAAGCAGAAACATTTCACACCAACTAAACTAACACACCCTGTACACTTTTATATCATTTCACAGCAAAGTGAAAAGTAAAACATGTATCATCAGCATAGAGAGATACCCAGTAAACCTACACACACTCTACAGCTCTCTCTCTCTCTTTAAATTGTCAACATTAAACTGTCTGTGTCAATAGTGCTGGAATCTACGTGTTTAATGTTTCACCACAATAAAGTCACTTTGATCACACACATTTATTTGAGTGTTTATCAGTCCTCAACACCTCATCATGTTGTATCAGGACTGATCATGTTTAAATTAATACAACCTCTGACATTTCAGAAGGCCCAACCATGAATGTTTGAGGATCTCTTTTTTTATTTTTTTTTTATTGTGAAATAATACAGTACGGTCGACAAAAACGAAATGTGACAAAGATAACAAGAACAAATTGTGAAACAAACAACAATATTTGTGTTAGTATGTGTGGGTGTGTGTGTGCACACATGTGATATCTATGCAGGTTGGTAACAGTAATGATAATAATAATAGTAATACTTCAATTAGGTAAAAGGGAAATAAAATAGATAAGTAGTTAATAATAGACATGAGGGAGTGGGGGGGGGGGGGGGATAAAATAAAATAAAATAAATAAAAATAAAAAAAGAGTGACGTAACAATAGTAATATTAATACCAACAACAATACTATACTAATGATAATGATGAAGAGTAATGACGATAACAATATGGAGAGAGGATGGAGGAGGGAGGATCTAAAAAGCAAATCTTATATGAAATGTATTTATTTATTTACTGTACTAGTTTCTGGGATGCCCCGGGGCCCTGCCAGGCCTTTATCAGCCTGCCGGTGACCAGCCTGCAGCCCCACCCCCACCCCCACCCCCCATCCCACTCCATGTTTGAGGATCTCTAATATCCATTACATTAATGTGATTGATCCATTGATAATCAGGATGATCAGATTGATCCCAGTCCCTGTTGGAGTCAGTCAGAGCATTTCCATAGAGAGCCAGCACCATGCTCCAGTGCTCTGGGAGAGTTTATAGTCCTGAGAGTTGAAGACTGGATGACTGACAGCTGTCCTTCATGACAACACAAGACACAGAAATCCTCCTCATCAAAAACATGACTTTGGTCTCCGTCCTCATCTGGACTCTCCTCTGCTGCTGCTTCACAGGTAAAGTCCAGAGAATCCAACTCCTCTATCAACATCTGTCCCTCTGAAATGAAGCCCACAAAACCATGACTCTGTTTTATCTTTCTGTCTCTGTGTCCTCAGAGTCCAGAGGTCAGGTCACAGTGACTCAGCCTGGAGCAGTGAGATCTGCTGTAGGAGGCTCAGTCACCATCAGATGTAGAACCAGTCGGGATGTTTTTGTTAACAACAACTACCACCTTTTAGCCTGGTACCAACAGAGAGATGGAGAAAAACCTCAACTCCTCATTTACGGTGCTTCCACTCGAGCATCAGGGATTCCAGGTCATTTTATAGGCAGTGGATCAAACTCTGACTTCACTCTGAGCATCAGTGGAGTCCAGGCTGAAGATGCAGCAGTTTACTACTGTCAGAGTTCTCACCAGATCAACAGCAAAGGCTTGTTCACACAGTGAAAAAATGTCATACAAAAACCTCCCTCAGTCAAAGTGAACAGAAACTGAACTGACTGCTGCAGCTGGAAGATACTGATACAGACCACTGAGGGGACACACACACACACACACACACACACACACACACACACACACACACACAAACTAACTTAGAGATTTTACACATGGATGTGCATTTGTATTTTTCTCCTGTCAACTTTCCAGTATGCCTTCATATGATTTATAAATAGGATTTTCCTATTTTGTTATTATTATTATTCAAATGAAAGTACTATACAAATTAAAAAAATATTAAGCAACAACCTTAGTCAAAGACACCAAGATTTACCATGGTGGAAATCACAACCTCAAATCAAATCCAGTATTGTTTCTTCTCCATTTTTTTTTATCTGAGGGAGTTCATGTCATGTTGTTTTTATGATTTACTAACCTGAAGTTCTTTTTTAAACCTATACCAGATACAAGTGTAATGGCTGCGTTGGCAGAACAGATGCAGGTGGAGTAACTGAAAAAAGGGACAGGAAATGATCGTTAGATGTTACTTAATGAAACCTGTAACTCTGTCATGCTTCTCATATGAATCCCACTTGAAACCAAGCTGTTGCCAGAGTTTCACTGTTGAATAACCACAGTGAATGGTGACATCTTCTGGTCCAAAAGTGTCATTGCAGATGTTTGGATGGGGCCACACACTAAGATCTCCACAGGGAGGTGAGATCAAATATTGTAGTATTTGCATAACTGAGCTGCAAACCCATTACCAGTACTGCCACCAAAAATACCATATTTTCAAACCATAAAGTAGCACATGTCTGAAAATATAAGTTTGAAGTATTTCACTTTATTTAAAGCAAAAGGAAAAGAGGAGACCGCACACTCAAGCTCCTTTTACGTGCCTTTATTTAGCACATCCAACAATAACGTTTCGAGCAGCTTTCCTTTTTCTTTATGTACAGTCATTTTTGAGGCCAGCACCTTTTTATTGGATGTGCATGACTTTTCTACTTCTTGTAGCCTACTCTATTTAAAGCAGAAACATTTCACACAAACTCAACTAACACACCCTGGACGTACACTTTTCTATCATTTCACAGCAAAGTGAAAAGTTAAACCACTGGAAGTCAGCAAAAATAACATTTACAGCATATCAATCAATCAATCAGGCTTTATTTGTATAGCACTTTTCATGCCCATGGCAGATCAAAGTGCTTTACATGTTAAAAACAAGCAATATAGGGGACACATATTGGGAGACATAGGGAACACATGTTAGGGAGACATACATAGATTCGCAAACACATACACATTCACACAATAATTTTGGAACATTGGATTTTATCGGGGAAACGCTATCTAATACTCACTCATTTGCAGTGGGGAAAACACTAGATAAAATGAAGTAAAATAAGTAAAATTGAGAAGACGAGAAAGACACTAGGTAAAATGAAATAAGATAGATAGAATGAGAAGATAAGAGAGATACTAGATCAAATGAGGTAAAATAGATAAAAAGAGAAGACCAGAAAGACACTAGGTAAGAATAAGCAGGTGTAGTGGGATAAAATAGAGAAAAGAATGGGTGAATTAAAATAGAATAAAAAAGATAATAATAGTAAACAAATAAATAAGAAAATAAGATAAATTAAATTAAATGCATGTTTTCAAATATGTTGAGGGGCAGTAGCACTTTGGTGTAAATGCTCTTTGCTTTTAAGGTGCTTATATAAATTAATTAAACTTAAACTTAAACTTAATGTGACCAATCAGGTTTGAGGTCTGAATATACCATGGATAGGCATGCTGGATGTAGCTTACTACACAATAGAAGACGAATCAGTGGAATAGTTGGGAAAAATAATACAATTCTGATGTGATCAAAACTTGCATCTCAACTCTTTATAATGGTAAGATGTTTTTCGTCTGGTACCATTGGTTCAGGAGAACCTGGTGAATGAACACATTGCCGAGCAGGTGAACCACAGCGCTGTTGAACTCCACATGTCTCAGCCCAGATGGTCGCGTTTGAGACCGGTTCAGCAAGTTAAAACGGTGAAGTGAGTCTGATTGTTACTGACTCCTCCTCTATGTGTAAACTTGTTTTTGTTGTTGTACTAAACTGCAACCTCTCACAACCTTGTAATAGGAACCAGAGCAGCATCTTGTGTCATAACAAGACCGGACAAGCCTCTGTTCATCCAGACGATGAGCAGAGGCTGTAGGGAACAACATACAGAAAGGTTGGGCGCGTGACCCCAGTCTGTAAAAGCTGCTTCTGAAATATTTAAAGTGAAACTCTTACATGCATGCAGAACCAAACCCCTGGGAAGTTTGTATGAGTTGTATGACAGAGCTTTTGTTTCTGAAAAAGCTGCTTGCCGTAGCATGATAATTAAAGATGGTAGTGAACTAGGAGAGCGATCGGTCCATACTGTACTAGTAATTTTTGACTTCCCCAGGTCTCTTAAGACCATTTAAAGGTGATAAAGTCAACGCTGAGATCTGTTAGGGTTTTGAAAGTCACACAGTGTCTTTATGGGTTTCATAGGATCAAAAGTACAGTATAATAATAATAATAATCACATAGAAACATCAGATCTATGCCAGAAAAAGACTACAACAGACAACCTGACTACCTCGCTCTTGTGGCTTTAAAGGGCAATTCCAGGTAAATTCAACCTGGGGCTATAGTTTGATATTTTAGGTCTAAAAGAAGGATTCTGAAGATTTTCTTTTTAATTGCTCCTGTTCTGCAGTAGTTCTCTCTGTCCTTGCATCGCCACAGAGTTGTAATACAAAGTCTTGCGAAGTCTCACACAAGAGTCAAAGGTGACACGTTCAGTGTGTTTACATATAGAATAAACAATATCCAGACTCACTCTCGCTGCTATGAAGACGTTGTGGCTCTGAGTTGATATTCCTTTGTTGATAAAACAAAGAGAGCTTCAGACGACCTGTAAACACAGTTAGCCGTCAACTTGACTCTCACGCGAGACTTCGTGAGTTCGCGCTACTTGGTATTACAGCTCTGTCTACAAACATGTCCCCTTGCTTGAAGTAAACAAACCCCTCTGTGTATGTTTGAATATCCATCTGACATTGTCTGTGGGAAAAAAATGTGTGGTTTTGTGGGATGTATACATCTAACAACATAAGATCGGTCCGTTCCCATTCATCGCTGCCGTGGCGATGCGGGGACAGACAGAACTACGGCAAAACAGAGCAATTTAAAAGAAAATCTTCAGATTCCTTCTTTTAGACCTAAAAATGCAAAATATGTATTTTACAGTCAATTAGAGAGGTTAGGAAAAGACAAAAAAACAAGCCCTACACAATGCAGCTTTTAAACCGAAACATTTCAGAATAAATTTGAATTTGAACATTTAAGAATATTAAAGAAGTGAAAAATAGAAGAAGTCAAGTATAACACTTTGATTTATAACACAAACATTTTCATTTGTATCCTCAGCCAAAATAAGTAAACTAAATTAAACTAAAAGAGAACTGAAAAAAAGAACTAAAAATCAGTGTAAATCCTGTCGATTTACACAGATTTTTAGTTATTGATCATCATCAGAACTGTGACTTGTCTGCACAAGGTCTGACAGAGACGGAAAGGAAACAACGTATGTTATGACTCACAAATACCACGACCTCTTACACATGTTCCCGTTAATCACGCAAGAGTGGGCTTGACGGTAAACATATGTTGAAAAATAAATAAATAAAGCTGCTTAAAGCAAGCCACAACTACACAGGAAACAACGAGAGTGCACCTTCAAAAATAATAGTCCATGGAGCAGCAGGCGTTTGTGTTTCAGGTTAATACAAACTCTGTTTACACAATAAATGGTGGGGGAAAAAATCATGAATTTCGAGGTTTTGTTCACTGATGTTTTATTTATTGATCGAACTGCAGATCAATAAGTTGTTCAAGAAGATTATGAGATTTAACCAAAGCTCAACATCTCATATGTCGATCATCTGACATGTAGCCTATGAAAAAGAACTTGTTATGGGCCAACAGTCACATAAACAATGATTTAGAGTTGTTTTACACTTCAATAATTATAATAATATATGTTATACAGGTACTGCTTTATGTACATTGGACAAAACAAAATTAAATTAGCTAAACTGGATTATGGTTTTAAGTTGAACAAAGTTGTATTGTGATCCATCTATTATATGTCCTTTAGTTTACAGTAGCCTACAAAAAAACTTTTTTCTGATTTTTTTTTTTTTCTGATTTTTCTTCTGAAGTTTATTATTAGGCTAGTAGTAGTAGTATTACATTGTTATGTGTACTCCGTGTTGAAATGAACAGCCGCTTTTATTTTGAAAGACACAACCGGACTGCACCTCTCTCGGTGTGTGGCGCTTGGCCGCAGCGCGAGGGCGTCCAGTCCGGTTTATAATGAGGCCGAGCGGCGCAGCGGTGGAGCAGCACTGACCCGCAGCCGCAGCTGGAAGTTTGTTGTCAACTCTTCACTGAAACTTTTAGCCTTTGTCTCTCTTGCGCTGACATGACGAGCAGCGGCAGATCTCCGGCCTTCGACGGCATGTACTCCCACCTGATAGACGAGGACGGCGGATGCGAAGATCCACAGCGGCTGCAGCGGCGGCCAGATGTGGGACAAGGCGGTAAGAACCGACACCACAGAGACAGAGAAGAGCTCCAGCTGTGAGAGTCTGAGTCTCTCTCTGTTCCTCTCTAACTTCATGCTGCACATATATACTCACTTTACAGCTCTTGAGTCGATGTGGAGCCATCTGTGATAACATCTACTTTATCAGTGACATTAGTCAGGATTGTTGTCTGGAGGGAATTCATTTTAGAGTTTGGTGCAAACAGGAAAGAGAAAATATGTCCAGAAGACAAAGATATGAACAAAGATAAATAATGAAAGAAAGACAATAAAACACAACAACAAAAACAAGCATATATTGCAGGTTAAAATAATAGTTTACATAAATAAAAGACAACAAACATAAAATTGGAATACACTGTATTTAAGATGGGCAGAAAAATAATAATGCAAAACTAAGAGAATAAATAGATGCATAATCATCATCCTTTATTTGACTGATTGAAGGAAACAGATGGATTGTTTATCTTACTGATGAATCATTTTTTACGAGATCAAAGAAAGATCTCAGTTGGTTAAAGCTTATTATGGAAAAATCCCGTTACTCATTTTGTTCCAATTAATAATCAATAAATCGAAGATGACTGTTCTTATTAGTAGTAAAGTTAAAGTGCTACATTCATAGTTTGGGATCTCATGTACATACACCTGGAACTCACTACAGAGCTTTTAAAAGAAATGATTTTGTTGGTAGGTACCTCGGGGTCATTCTAGGTTTTTAATGTCTGACTTTTTAACTTTTTTCATTTATTGTCTTTTTTTTTCATTTGACGTCCTCTGTTTTTATCTTCTTGACATCGCTGTGAGTAAGTCAAGGCTTCACCCTCACTTAAAAATCTCCAGGTTTAAATGTAATAATAATGCGAGGAGGATTTCCTTTTGTCTGGACTAGAACTAAACCAATAAATGGGTCAATATTTGCTGATGTAAATGATTAATACAAGACACCAAAAGAGGTCAAGACAGAGCGCCATCCATGGCCCTGACATTAACACAAAACAAGACAATAATGATAAATTGAAGCCACTTTCCTCACTGCTCTGTTTTGTTAGATAATTACAGCTCATTTCAGATTTTCCCACGTCTCCCAGAATCTGGTTTGACGTGTTGTTTGATATTTACAAGTCTGAGCAGAGCAGAGGACATTTCTTGTGTGGCTAATAGTCTCCACCTTAAGAAAATCCACAGGCCATGAGCTTGCATTATTTCACTTTTTTTTTTCAAAACCACATGTTGATTTTTCCTTGTTCATGTTTCAGTTCCTTTTATGCAACAGCACAGACATGATGTGAATCCCTGACTGGACGGTTTCTGACAGCACTGTAGGTCGGAGGTCAATGCAACACAACTGTGTCTCTAGGTGTAAATTTAAGTGTAGGAGACTCTCTTAAATTTACAACTGTACTAATTTAAATACTCACTAAGTATTATGTTAATGATTAACTGGTCTGTGAAACGTCAAAAAAAGGGGGAATATGCATGTTATTATCTCTACAAGTCAAACATGACATCTTCAAATGCCTTGTTAACCGTGAACACATTCTGTCGACATTAAAGGGATAGTTCACCCAAAATTCAAATGTCCTCAGTCCTCATTATCTACTCACCCCAGGGACGTGCACATGACTATAGAGGGGCAGGGGCTCAACATCAGAAAAGGGCAGTATGTACAATTTTTTCAGGCCTTAATATCAAAATAAATAAATTAAAATAAATTACAGTTACTATTTAGTCGGTAGAGAAAGCCTGCACGCCTTCAGGACTGCAGTCAACACGCTGGACCAATTTCCCAACTTCCCGAAACAGAGTCATGACTTCTGTTTTTTGCAAAAAACCTTTGCCTTGTATTTTAAACCTGATGAAGGAACCTTGTTCTAAAAGTGAAAAATTGTGATTTTAACACATAAATGAAGCATTCTGGTGTACTCTGAGAAGAACATGAAGGGAACATTTGTTTCAGATAAAAAAAAAAAAACATTGAGTAGGCTAGGCCTATTGACTGAGGTTCCAAAAAAAAAAAACGAAACCGAATGCGTGCCCCCCCCCCCGTTCAGCAGCGAACACACACACCAACGTACATACACAATACTCACCCTCATGTCGACTAAGAGCTGTGAGAATTTTCAGAGTCCTCCGTGGCTTCTCTGAGTTACGGGGGGGGTCCACGCAGCAGTATTTGTCCATATAATGGTTGTGAATGGGTACCACTTTTCCTCGTCCAAAAAGACACACCAAAAAACATGCAAATACCTCCATGCTGTTCGTCTGTAATGTCCCTCTTGTATTGAAGCCCCAACATGAGAAATTGTTCCGCCGGTCAGTGCGAGCAGTGAACTGAGACACTGGGAGCTTCCGCTACAAACAAGCTTAAAATATACACTTATTTAATTTTTTTCGGAACAATTTCTCATGTCGGGGCTTCAATACAAGAGGGACATTACAGACGAGCAGTATGGAGGTATTTGGATGTTTTTTGGTGTGTCTTTTTGGACGAAGAAAAGTGGTATCCATTCACAACCATTATATGGACACATGAAGGAACGGAGGACTCTGAAACTTCTCCCAGCCCTTAGTCGACATGAGGGTGAGTAGATAATGAGTGAAATTTGAATTTTGGGTGAACTATCCCTTTAATAAACACATAAATACTCATCTTTACATGGATGAGACTGCACGTGCTTTATGGTATTTCTAAATGAAAAATGAATTATTTTACAGTTACCAATAATCAAAATAAGAATTAAATAGATATTCTGTCAATCATCTATTGTAATAGTTTAAATTGAAGTCTATAACGTGTTCCTTTAATAGTTTTGGTTACATGAGGCCTTTGCTGGTACTGTGATGATTTCACTTGTCCAGACCAACCAGAAGACATCCTGAAAAGAGAAGAGGAAACTTAATGATTTCATTATCTATTTAATTGATTATTGATGATCTGAATCACTAACCCTCCCCTTTGCCTTCCATCTCCAGCTCACCCGGTCCCTTCAGGCAGTCTGAGCTCCAGGCTGAGCAGCGCTGGGCCGTACCGCCTCGCCACCATCTGCCTGGCTGTGCTGTGCGGCATCCTGCTGATCTCCATCATCGCTGTCACCGCACGCAGTGAGTATACGCACAATGATTTCTGCTGTGTGAAATATTATACATTGTAACTGTAAATCAAAAATTAAACTTGAATTTGAACAATACCATCATGCATTATTAACAAGGAAACACTTGAAATGTAAATAAGATCAATATATATATGAATTACATAAAAAAAGGGAATACTTTCAGTATAAAATACAATAATTATAAAATATCCCGGCTGCAGAAATTGATACAGGGAACATCTTGATATTGGGAACATGAAAAGTTGAGTCTCTTCAGTTGCTTCACTGTGCACGACTTATCAAAGATCTATCAAAGGTGATTTATGTTGTTTAGACTTTCACATCAAAGGCTGTGGATGACTGCTGGATAATATTGTAAATACGTTCAATAAAGTGTCATCCACCCCGGAGACCACACACACACACACACACACACATAGAAGGAACACTGGTATGTGCAACACCAAAGCATAAAAGTGCCAGATGAACAGTTTCAGGCCAGAAAAGAGGATCCAGTGGTTTGAGTCTTGCAACACACGATGTATGGACCATCTGCGGTTTCCAATCAGTCTTCTCTCACTTATTTTCTTCAAACTACTGTATATGCAACACCTACCGGAACAGTTCATTCACTTGTCCATGTGTTCCTCCAGGTAAAAACACACCTCAGGGCGGCAGTGACGTGACCCCAGAGATTCAGAAGCAAAAGCAGGACGTGAACGTGTCGGCTCTGACGGCCACCATCAACAAGCTGCAGCAGGAGAAAACCCAGCTGCAGAAGGAGAAGGACGAGCTGCAGACCAAACTGGCCGCTACTAAAAGTACGCAGAACTTTATGTCTGTATACGAATGTGTGTGTGCTTTGACTGTGTTGGATTTAGATATAGGCTAGCTGTGAAATTCATCACAATGTAATTAGAATTGCAAAATGCCAATAAGTACAATATCCATAAAAACGTGTCACAACAATGGGTGGCTTTGGTAACAGCAAGTCGTATACTCAAGACATAAGGGGACATGTTGGTTAAATTTATCATTGCATATCATTGCAATATGATGTTTTCTGCAAGAGATACAAACAAGATTTTCCCGTTTACATTGTTTAATTTATGCATTATTTGTCTGTTTCAATTATCAAATTGATTTTATTTCTGCGTCGAATTAGAAAATCAAATTATTCCATCTTATGAGAAGTATAAGACTGCAAACCAACAGAGTTTTCATTATCACCGCAGGTTAATCTCTATGAAATGAAAATGTCAGAATTGTTCATTATTCCCTGATGAACATATTTAAACTGCCAAAAGGTGACGAAGGCATTCAGTTTAATGTCATAGAAAACTGATAAATATATACATTTAAGAAGCTAGTACCAATATTTTGCATTTTTATATTTAAAAAATTAATCAGTTGTCAAAATCTCAAATGAATTATCTCTGAATTAAAGCAGATATCAGTGGCACGGCCGTTTCGGCTAATGCTGTGTTCAAGGCAGGCTTTTGAAACCGTAAGTTACAGCTTCAAGTCACAACTACGACTTGGTAGCGTTCCAGGTAACCCGTAGCTCGTGTTTTTACCGTCCTGTTGTCTGTGAAAGTTCCCTATAACGGCCACTCGTAACTTCCGACCCGTGAACTCGTACCAGATCGAACTGGTATGACTTCACAGGAAGGAAAAACACAAAGTACGAGTTTCCTTGAACGCACCATGAGTTAGCAGCCCCCGCCCTTGTCAGGCATCAATTGGTCCTCGTGCTACGTCACCACATTCACGCGCATCCCTTGGCTGCACACACAGCCCTTCATGCCGTTCTCTCCCCTCATTGGATAACACTTGTATCCCACAAGGAAAATTTTCTCCTCGGGTTACAGCAGAGCAGAGTGACGGAGAGACTCGTGTTTAGGCTGAAATACTTCATGTAAGTGATTGCTGACGGAAAATAGGACTATTTAGGACTTATATTAACAAAAACATTCCACTGATATCTGCTTTAACTAATCAATGGTGCAATTCAAGTTTTCAAAGAAAAAAAAGAGTCTCCCAGGAAAGTAGCTGCACCAATTCCCTGGAGTTTATGAAAACACATATGCAGAACTGTTAGTTTTTCATCAATATAAACACCAAAAATGTGTTGTGCTGTTGTTCATTAGCTCCTGAGGTCCCTATCATCTGCCCCATTGACTGGCAGCTCTTTGGAAAAAGCTGTTACCTCATCTCCAGAGTGTCAAGGGACTGGTCGGAGGCTCAGGCATACTGCCAGAGGAATGGAGGTCACCTGGCCATCATCCACACGGCCGAGGAGCAGGTACAGTATATACATCATCACCGCAAGTTGATTTAGGGTGTGCTTTTATCTTTTAAAAATCAACACGCTGTGAACAAACAGAATAATACTACTTATAGGTAAAGCTCTGTTTCTTTGTCTTCAGGGTAAACCACAAAGATAGCACAGAACAGATAAGGAGCTATATTCTAAAGCTTCATTGCTAACATTGGCATCATCAGCTGTTAACTTGCCAGTCTAAAAGAAACGCTCAGTTTCGAAAAACTTCTATTTTGGTGGGAAAATGTCTGGTTTTGCTTTTATTTTTCTCACCTCTACACTAGCACACTAACCCGCTAGCGCTCGACTGTTACTGCACTTTTCCGATACCGAGGCAGTGTAGCTCCCAGGCTGTCCTGAAGACATAGTGTATTATAACCTTATATTGCAAATAGCCTATTACATTTTCAACAATTCCTATGCATTAGTGTTTTTAATTGTGATTAAATTCAAAATATTCTCAAAATATAAAATAGCTGGTCACTGTAGTTTTTTTTTTTAGCAAACATAATAAATAGCACATTTGCTTGAGACTATTTCCAGGAGTGGATTAAGTGCATTTGGTGCTGTATCTGAGGCAGTAGCATGACCTATTTGGTCAAAATAAACTGTAATTTGCAGGATAAAGATAATGAAGTTCACTTTGTTTAGAGCAGTGGTTCTCAACTGGTGGGTCGGGACCCAAAAGTGGGTCGCGGACCTGTTCTGGATGGGTCGCGGACAGCTGGGCAAAAAAAGTACATATGTAATGCGCATGTGATGTTGGATATGTCTTTTATTTTGAAATATAACCTATTTTGAAAGGCACACGACACTTGCACATATGCAGTTGTAATGGTCCTCCTCAGTTTATTATTATTTGCTCTGAATGCAAAGATATCAGTTTCTTATTAATGTGGCCTGAATGCAGTGAAAATACCTTGTTTTGTTTTGTGGGTCTTTATTTTGTGCAATTTGTTTTTTATTCACTTTTGTGAACATGCTCTGAATGCAGAGATGCATTAGAAGTCAAATATATCATTTTGTTGGTCTCCATTTTGTGCAGTTTGATATATTTTTATTCACTTACATGCAGTTGTCATGGTCCTCCTCAGTTTCATTCATGTGCTCTGAAATGCACTTTGCTCAATAAAGAGCAAAATTAGTTTTTAAAGGCTTTTTTTTTTTTTTTTAAATCTTGGTTTGAATTCTATAAAAGTGACCATGGGAAAATGTCGGTCCCAGAGTGAGACTAGTTGAGAACCCCTGGTTTAGAGGATGTGTGAGGTGTGTCATTTCCAGTTAAAAAAACTGGTGCAGGTCACACAACTGACTCAGGTTTTTGCAGAATTCTCCGGTATCATCATCCTCTCTTTTGAGAGAGAATTGGGATATTAATCATTGATCCAATGACGAAGACAAAAAAACAACCAGTGATAAGTGTGTGTAATGAATTCCCTTCCCCTCATTTCTCTCTCCATGTGTTTCCTCTCAGACGTTTCTGTGGAATCTCCTTCCCCGAGGCCACTGGAACTCCTACTGGTTTGGGATGACTGACGGTGACACCGAGGATGTGTGGAAATGGGTCGATGGCACAACAGTGGTCGGATTGTAAGTTCACTGCTTTCACAAGTCACCAACTTTCAGACAGAAATCTGTTCCTCTGAATCAGTCGGGCGGGGAGGGGTTAAAGACAGGATTTGGACATATTGTGGCTTAAAGGGATAGTTCAACATTTTGGCAAATTGGCCTAACCCTTGGCACCTTTAAAAACACAAGTTTACAAAGTGCCTCACAAAACAATATAGCAGCAGAGACAAGTCAGAAATGCCATAAAACCATAAGAGGTG
The DNA here is from genome assembly GCF_045865225.1 of Trachurus japonicus. Taxonomy (NCBI): domain Eukaryota; kingdom Metazoa; phylum Chordata; class Actinopteri; order Carangiformes; family Carangidae; genus Trachurus; species Trachurus japonicus. The sequence goes on along the minus strand of NC_140917.1, from coordinate 8,461,731 downwards.
GATAGAGCAACACAGGCAATACAAGAACCCAACAACAATTTGAGACCAGGACGACTCAAATTAGAGTGCAGGATACAGTTAAAAATAAATAAAAGTGGGGCATACATGATAAAAACAAATAAAATGAGATACAATAATATAATAATAAGAAGAAGAAGAAATGTTATTTATACAACACTTTTACAGCTCTCAAAGACGCTAAGACCAAATACAGAGGAAATAAAATACAAAAAAATACATAAGTGCTCACTGCAGTGCAGAGAGAAAAAAAGAAAAAGAAATGTACATAGAAGGACAAACAATGTGCAATAACTATGTATGTTTGTAATTACTGTATAAGAAAAGATGGGATAAAAGAGTTAAAACCAAAGAAAGTGTAACAAAGAGCATTTGAGTACAACTGTGAGATTAAATAGATCGTAGGATGACATCACATAAAAGCAAGTCTGTAAAAGAGGGTTTTAAGAAGTGATTTCATTACAGATTGTCTTTGGTACGACTTAGACAAACACACAGTCATAGATGCAAACTGAGTGACTGGCTGACCAGTGGACTTTAACATCTGGTAAATATTGATCTTTCACACAGGTTGTGACCTGGTATGGAAAAGTGGGGGGTAAATGAGGGGAATGAGCCATTGTAATTATACAGTCCACCAGTCCTGCCGTACTTCCTGTTTCACTGGAAAATTTTAGGAGAGCAGACGCCAAAATAGGAACTGAAGTTTGAGGACAAGAATGTAAAATTAAACTTCTTCAAAACCGAAGAAGGAACACGCCGTTGTGTTTGTGTTGTTTGGTTTGGTTGACTTTCCTATTTCCTCAGTTCCTCCCTATTTCCCCCAAGCCCGCTGTTAAGGTGGGGATGTGGGGGCGATATGTCAACATTTGGTCTTGTCCACAACAATATGCCTTCTCTTTAAAATGTAGATGATCTTCTCCTTCCATCTCTATTGTAACAAACCTGAAAATGTGCACATAACACAACCACTGGGAAATATGCAGCAGATCATCGACTTGTAACGTTAAAATACTGAATTTAACCATTTTTGGCAAAAACACCGAGGCCAGTGAGGTTTGTAATTTCTTATCCATGTTGCTCCGACCACTATTTGTCCAGTCTGATAAGACCCAATCAGAGGGTGAAGTGTAGCACAAGGGATGCATTTTATTCAACTTTATATCTTTTAACGGTAACACTTTACAATAAGGGTCCTTAATTAACGTTAGTTAGTATATTATTAAGCATTAATATATACACAAATGTGTTAATTAATGCTGAGTAATGCATACATAATGATAACTAATTACATTATTCAACTTGGGGACAACGGATGGAAATTAGCCTTTGGCTACACTCCGGCTTATTTTATTCCTAGTGAAGGAATGTTTTAGCATGCACTGTCCCTCCCAAATAAACTAATAATAATAAAAAAACTTTTATTATTACTTAATAATTTATTAACTAACTTTGAGTAGTAAACATTAATCAACAGCTTACTAATAGGCTACATTAATTAATGTGTTTCCTAATCCTATACAAAATACTGATTGTTAATATATCTGTAAACAGTTAATTAATGCTTAATAATGTACTAACTAACGTTAATTAAGGGACTCTTATTGTAAAGTGTTAGCCTTTTAACTGACATTTAACTGAAAAACACAATCAATTATGATGATAACGATAATGGATTAGCCTGTAGAGGATAATAAGTACAGAAACGTTATATAGGACAGAGTCACTAATGTGTTAAAGGTTCAGATTCCAGATGTGAGATAACAGCTGGAACGAGGCCAGGACCTGGTCTGACGTGGTTTCCCTGCAAAGAGCATGTTACTGCTGTTGTGCTGCTGCAGGGCAGTGCACTGCAGGTGACCCTGGACTCTGATGAAAAACAAATGTGTCAGAGCGAAAAGAGGGAACGGTGGAAAGAGCAGTTCCGCTTCGGTTCTGTAAAATTCATCTGGCATCTTTATCGTCTAGTTCGTCTCGGGCTCAGCTCAATATTTTGTCTTCTGAGTTTGATTTGCTGCATATTTTTCACCTCTGCATCAGTTTTTACTTCACTTGCCTCTGGGTTTGTTTGTTTTTTAACAATGTATGCAGCAGACAACACCTCCATTCCTTAGATACTCAAATGAGATTCAGGAGGAGATGCATGGTAATAACAGGATGGCCAGACCTGAGCCTCAAGGAGAAGAGATTGACATATTGCACAATGAAACTCAATATTTCCTATTATTTCCTTCCTGCCAAGTGCCAGTTCATCATATTTTCTAATAATCTTCTGATTTTTTTCTTCCTCATTTTGAAAACGTTTGGTGATGACTAACATTTTGTCATGCCTCTCAGGCCCACGCATTCCTTCCCTTCCTCTTTTCCTGCTGAGATATTTTGTGTCCTCATGTGGTTCTGACTTTGCTCCGCTCTCATGCATCTGAACGAGTCAGCATTTAATTGCAAAATTTAACTTTTTTATCCACTTTTCTGCTGTTCCCCAACAGTTGTGCATGTGCAGTATATTCAAACGTACATTGCTTTACACACTGATTTACTTGGCTCTGAATGTTGGTGCTGGATGTAGAGTATATAGCAAGAATTCGTCGTACTCCGGTATTGAGCATAGTTCTTGTTGATTCTGGACAGCAGGTCAAACTCAAGTGTTTAGTTTTCAGATGAAAACCGTACCATACCGTAGACTAAACCAAATTCTTCCCCCCTCTCTCTCTCTCTCTCTCTCTCTTCTTCCTGATTTTTAGTTTCTGGGAGGATGGTGAGCCCAACAACCACATCAACGAGGACTGCGGCTACATTGTGAAAACCAGAGTGTTGACACGAGTGGCAATAAAGAGCTGGTACGATGCCCCCTGCTCAATGAACTTACCCTTCATCTGTGAGAAGGAAATGGATAACAGTGCCCGCGCCACCACAGTCGCCTCTCAATGAGACATCTCCCCATCATGCAAGTTTTTACACAATCTGATGCATGAGTGGCTGATATTAGTACAAGTACAATTTGCTTAATCTACTTTTGACGCTTTGATACTTCTTTTTTTGCCTCTAATGCAACATACAAGCTGCACTATCATCCTGGTGAAGGTCTTTGGGGCTGTATGCAGAAGCCTAGCCCTTAAAGGTCCCCCCATGTTTTGTTTTGTTGTATTTTTATTAAAGAGTTGGTCCATTAGAAGATCTGATTGTGGTTTTAAAACTATCTCAGTGTAGTTTTCCATCTCCTTTCTCAGGCTTGAACAACAGTTCAGTGTCAGCCAATCAGAGGAGAAGAGGCTCTAAACCTCTCTTCTGATGGCTGAGTTTACTAATAAAAATATAGCAGAGTTCAGGTAAAACACTCTGAGAAGTTCAACACAGTTTAGTTACAGAAGTCCTACATGGCAGGTTTTAAGGCTCAGTCTCTAAATATACGCTGTGTGTATTTCTGTGGACTGAGGCTTTGATACTTTTACAGTATTACTATAGAACCTATAGCCCTGATTTACAACCAAAGAATCACATGTACATCTACCTCTAGACAATATGGGACTTGTAATGAAATAAAAATTAACACATTCATTCAAATGCCTTTAAAGAACCCTTCACTTTATTGGGTCTTTCCTATTTTTCTACTGATAAAAACTCCTTACCGGAGGGTTAGTGGCTGCACTTGGTTTACTACAAATCTTGCTTATAATCCTCCTTGTAAAGTATCCATCCTTGTTGGACGACGTTACAACATATTTGTGCCTTAAAGCACATGAATGATTTATTTTTATGTGTTTGTGTTACACACTTTATAGAGCAGGGATTCAAGATGATGATTAAAATTACCTGTCAATGTATTTTTATGTTTTGCAGATTATATGTGATTTTTAGTAATGAATAATGTTTGATTTACATGAAAGAAGTGGCATGATGGTACAGTAAATACTGTTTGTGAGAGTATGATATGATTGACCTAATGTGTAATGACCTCTGTAAAAATCATTCAATGCAAATTTGTTTGGTCCTAATTAATCAAATATGTGTGATTGTAGAAATGTGTTCACTTGTAAATAAACAATAAAAAATATTTTTGTATCTTATTGCTTTAACATCCTCGACCTGTTTGTAAAAGTATTTCATCTGATTTAATCAGGATTTTGAAAATGGATGCGATGAGTCATTATAACATATTATGCTGCCCCCGAGTGGCCAAAAAAAAAATTCAACACTGCAGCTTTAAACATGATTAGATCTCTAGTGACGCAACAGAAGAAAGAAAAACATATTCATCATCCACTTTCTCCTTCTCTTTCTTTCTCTCACTTCTCACATTTATTTTAGGTTCTCATTTCTCTAACAGTCTATTTACACAGTACAATCCAAACTTTTATTAACCTCAACACCTCAGCTGTTGTCTCTGTGTGTTCAGCCAAATGGGACAAAGGACTTTTGCTGGTGAATGTATGGTCATGTTGTGCGTTTTTTGTTTTTTTTGTCATGTGACCGACATTCTTATGGTTTGTTATAAATCTTTCATTTTGTTTGTACAAAAAACTGTATATATATGGAAGGAAAATGCTGCCAGCAATTGATTAAGTATAACTTGAATTGCGAAATAACTTAAAATTGTGAAATGAGTCCAAACTGGATTAACTCGAACTTGTTTTTTCTTTCTGCAATGGAGGAACCATGTGTCCCTGTCCCAATCTTGTATATACTTTTCTGTGCATTGAGAGACAATAAATAACCAAACATCCAAAAATATCTGACATTATAGGGTCATTGTAATGTCTCCTGATTCGGTTGTTGGTGTTGTGTTTGTTTTTGTTGTTTCCCAGCAGGTGGCACTAGTCACACAAACAACACAATAATGGGAGCAACACAGGAGTTGCTGAGTAAATTACTCTGCGTTTACATTTATTACTGAATAACAGGCTAAAATCAATATCTGAGACAAGAGATAAAATATCAGGAAATTTTCTACAATACAAAGAAAAAAACATTTCACATAACATTCAAATAGGATTAATTGCAATATACATCCTGAGTAATTAATTCAGGATCAATATTGCAAGTAAAGCAACATAATCAATTCGATCTCAGATAAATATAAATACATTTATGTTCACGAAATGAACTGTTTGATGTTTGACAATATATTTTGCAGAATAGACAGGTTTCTGCAGGAATAGCCCTTTAACTTTTCGATTCAATTTTCCTGGTGTAAATTTCTGCTTTTCTGTTTTGTCTTTATGAACCATAAAGCTTTAGTTTTTTTCATTTAAAAGGGGCAATAATGTAAATAATCTATCACCTCTTCCTCTCTGAGCTGACAGACCTACATTCAGTCTTCCATGTCATTGTGTCCACTTCCTGTCTTGTCGTGTCAAAGTGGGCTAAGAGCTTCCCTGAGTGAAGAAACCAAAGGTGGAGGTGGGTTTGTTCAGTTTATTTCTCCTGCCTCCCTCCTGAGCTCGTTACCACAGGGAGTTATCAGGAAGTCAGCTAGCCCTCTTCTGTCACAGTTCATTAGCCCGGATTACAGGCCGCAAGAATTAGAAGAATAATGTCCAATCAGCAAATCAAGCAATGAACCAATGAGTTGTGAAGAAATATTTGAGTTTTCAGTGTTGGGAACTCTAAATGAAGCTTTACAGAGACTGAAAATGTCTGTGAAAACACTGTGAGGCACTAACACAACATTTTTCTATAAAAGTGAAGAAACATTATTCTTCTGTCCCTTTTTTTCTTATTTTTTCCATCAAAGCTGGGACAAGCTTGGAGTTTCTCATCAAAGACGAATGAAGTCATGCTTAGCTCAGTATTAAAGTTTGTTCACAGATTAAATTTATTTTCCATTTAATGATAAACGGTAAAAGAAAAACTAAAAGTAAAGAAAGTCTAAGGTAGACCACTGGTTGGGAAGAAACTCATCCACTGTATCTGTAAAATATGACTCACAGTTTAATACTACACATCCCAGAATCCTAAATGAATAAGCTGTGATGATGTAAAAAAATATATATTGGACAAATCCGTCGACAGTTAATAACCATGCCTGGACTTTTTGAGCTACAGCAGCTCTCGCTTAAAGAAAAATGTAATAAATAGCTCAGATGTTGTTCTGAATTTCTCCTTTTTTATTTATGATCCCACTGCAAACCTTTCTTTTTTTAAAATAGTTCTGGAAACAATTATGTCGTCGCTGCTCACAGCTAATTCTGAACCACAGTTAGGCGACCTCTAGTGGCCGTAGTGGTTATGAAAGGAGCAGAGGACAATGGATGATGGCTCCTCAACTTTGATTCTGTTTATCATTATACCTATGACAACAAATGTCCATCACACCTGAAGCCTGTACTGTACTGGTTTTAGTATTATCTTTACCATTATAATGAAGGTCACTGTCATGCTCCTAGGTACAGTCAGTCCTGGTGGTCGTAGTCCAGGGTTCAAAGATGTCTTAGGTCTTAGTAATTAGAAAATCATGAAATAGTGGAGAAAAACAGCAACATGGGCAGAAACGTACATAGATGGGTCAGGTCCTGACAAAGTGAAGACAGGTCATATCATTTTAATTGCTAATAGCTCATTAGAAATAATTAGATTCATCCTTAAAATTATGCAAGTTGAGTTGGTGCTTAAAAAGATGTGAGTGAGAGGAGTTTCTGAACTGCTGAGCTTCCACATTTCCCTAACTTAGTTAAAAATCAAATGTATTAAAGAATATTCTAGAAAACAAAAATAATATTATCTGAAATTTTAAAGGGATACTTCAACATTTTGGCAAATTGGCCCATTGCCATAATCCCAATAGTCATAGCAGTAGGTTCGTTACCTTTAATTGTCGGTGCAAGCTATTTTTAGAACGGCGGAGCAGAGCCGTGAGCTGCTCAGAGCTACGGAGGCTCATGGGTTTTCTTGGTTTCCCTCATCAAACTCATCAAATACACAATCCAACAACTCCAAAACGCTCTGGAGGACAAGTTGTGACCTGCACATTCACCACGCTATGAGATAATAACAGAACGTTACCAGACAGAGTTGTTTTAGAGGGAAATTCAGAGACTGCTTGATGAAAAACTGTCCCTGAGGGCAACGAGCATCAGTGGTTTTGCATGAATTTACCTCTAAAATATTATCTCATAGCGTGGTGAATGTACACCAGAGCATTGTGGAGTTGTTGGATTGTGTATTTGATGAGTTTGATGAGGGAAACCAAGAAATCCCATTAGCCTCCGTAGCGTAGCTCTGAGCAGCTCACTGCTCTGCTCCACCGTTCTAAAAACAGCTTGCACCGACAAATAAAGGTAACAAACCTACTATATACCTATGCTATGACTATAGGGATTATGGCAATGGGCCAATTTGCCAAAATGTTGAACTATCCCTTTAACTATATTTTTTGACATATTTTTCACAGTATATAGCCTACTGTACATATTGTATCACCAAAGGTCTTCAGGTGGTTTAGAAGTTGCAGTATTATATTAGTAAAATGTTATTGTTAAGCACCTTGTAACTTTATTTTGAAAGGTGCTCTGTTATTATTATTATTATTATTATTATTAAAATGAGCCTTTAGACCGGTTGTATTTACTTGATTTTATTTGTTGAGCTTCGGTGTCACAGAGTTTAATAAACTGGAGCAGGTGAGGAGGGGGCTGCCCTTGTTCATAATGGACCCTGCAGGTATCAAACCTGTGTGTGTGTGTGTCTGTGTGTGTGTCTGACTTATGGATGACACACACACACACCAGGTCAGAGCGGGCTGCGTAACACTGATGCGACTGTATGATGTCACCAGGCCTGAGCCCAAAAAACCTGCTGCTAAAAAAAGCCGCAGCCTGGGGAGAGGCTTAATCTGAGAGGGGGGGGGGGGCATCAAACATCACCGATGATCTCAGCGTGCGCCCGTGGTGCAAGACTGACGGCAAGAGGTGGATAAGCAGGATATTGAACCAATGACGATAAGACCCGAGAGAGGGGGAGAGGAGGGAGAGGAGGGGAGGGGTAGTAGGGCTGCGCTGTAGTAACTGAGAGAGGAGGTAAACATTTCCCTTGAAGTGTTTTAGCATCTTAAGCAGACAAACAGCCAATTGGCACCGCGACAATAGGAGACAGTTAAGCTCATCTAACGATCTCAGTTCGGTGTCCTGATGTGCACAGAGAAGACAGAGAAGTGCAAAGAACTCCACCTTAAATCTTCTCACGTCTGCGATTCGTTCAGCAAATGTCGTCACACTCAAGGTGCATGTGGAAAAAATAACTGCGTATGTTTCTATCCTCTGTTTTTAGGGGCGACACGGTGTCGGTTTTAATTAAAGGTCAGACTTAAGATAAACTTCCACCTTTGGTACTGTAATCACCTACATCCATGTTTTAGTATCACCTGTGTTGTTTCTCTGTTTGTCTTGGGCTGCAGTGCACTGAGATGTCAGTTACAAGCTACAACATTATCAAATAAAAAGATGCTAACCTTTTTACCTCCTTTTAACGTGGAGGAAGCAGCAACGCCTGACTCTGATTTCTCAGTGAGGAAGTGAATGTAATGCACTTTGATTTTCACTTTTTATGTGGGAAAACCAAACAGAGCATTTTGAAAAATGTCAAAGGTCAAAGGTCAAGCCACAGTTGTTTATCAATGGAAATTGTACTAACAAAGATAAAGGATTTAGTCTCTTCTCTCTTCTCCAGTCTCAAGCAGCTTGAGATACCCTCTGTTGTTCATTGGCACTAAACCAACTAAAGTTATTAATCAAACAGAGATGCATACGATTGATAAAGGAAGATAAGATAAATGAGTAAACAAACCAAGACCAAGAGACACCATGTGGATAGATAATAAAGGGAAACCAATTTAAATCAAATAAATAACACTGAATTTTAATGAAGCTTAGTGGGATTTGCAAGTTCAAGTTTAGAAGTAATCTGTTATCTAAATCAACTTAACCAAAATAACAAACTTTTACAGCCAAGTTAAAAACATGGCTTGCCAACAATTACACCTGCACCCACTAACATATGGCTGTGTGTTATTTGAGTCATGATCATGGATGCTGCCTGTCTACAGTACGTGATGTCTGTCTGCACTCCTGAATGTGATTGTATGTGCTGATGTGTGATTATATTATGTGCTGCTTTTGTATGTTTTGATTATATGTGTTGTCTCTGCATGATTGTACTGATTTTTCACTGTTCTCTCTTATCTTCATTCATTGCTTTATCTTGTCTCCTATAGCTGTCCTAACGCTCTCTTTTTAATCAATGTGCTATAATATATTGTTTTTGTTTTATATTTTGTTTTTTAGGGTGCCTATTGTCATCTGACTACAGCAGGATATTAGCCATGTTGGCTAAAGCTGCCCTTTTTACTGTTATTGATACAGTTGATTAATTGGGATTGTCTTCGACATAATAAACTAATAAACTAAACTAAACTAACTATTTTTACTTAAAAATACCTGTTATTTTTATATTTTTAGGTTGAAATAATGTACTACTACTACTACTGTGCTTTCTGCTTCTTTCTTTTCTAATAACTGCGCGGCGTGAGGAGATCTGAGTCGACTTTTGTGTTTTTACCCTTTAGACAGGAACGCGACAGTGGAGCGTTTTTAAGATTTCCACTTTGGAGGGTGTTTTCACTTTTTTGCGTTTTTAAACCCCCAAAACACCATCGCCACCTAAACAAAAGGCACATCCGATAAAATATTTAGTTGTGTAAACAGGGCCTAACCCTTTCCTCGGCTTCCTCTTCTCTAGCACCAACTAACTTGAGCCATGTCCTCTTTCACTACATCCATAAATCTCCTATAGGCCTTCTACCGATATATTCACTGTCTCTCTTCAGCTCATCCATACCATCTCAGTCTGGCTTCATCTCCAAAACATCTAACATGCGCTACAACATCACTGATCTCACCACCACCTTCCCTTTCATTCTTGCTGATACTCTCTTATCACACCTGACACTTTTCTCCACCTGTTCCACCCTGCTAGAGTAGAGTAGAGTAGAGTAGAGTAGAGAATACTTTATTCATCATAGGAGGGAAATTCAAATTAGTCCAGTAGCTCACACGACAATGACACAAAAAAGAAAGAAAGATGGAGCAGGGGCGCCGGATGGAGCAGGACCTCTGGATGGAGCAGGGCCGCCAGGTGGAGCAGGTGCACACTGCTTGCACACACTCTGTTGAATACTCCTGATATGATATCAGAGAAATACTACGTTAAAAAAAGAAAAAGCACATATTATATACAGTGTTGAATGTGAAGAGGAGGCAGGAGCTCAGTACCAAACTCCGCCCCTAGAGAGAGAAAACCAGGAAAATCTGCTCACAGGCCACAGGTCAGTGAAGGGGGGTAAAACCAGATCACCTGTCCATCTTTGTGTCGTGTCTCGACCCAACAACCTTCTTTCCTCCTCACTTTCTGCTCCCTCTGCTTCATCTGACCTCTTGTTTTTCCACCTGTTCACACCAACACTGTGATTGGATCTTATCTTTAGAGGCTGCAGGAAGTCACATCGCCTCCGTCTGTTTTAAATTCAGAGTTGTTTATTGAGCTGTAAACATTTTGAGGCATAACTCCGGCGTTTGACTCTTCATTCCTTGCCTTCGCTGTGTGTCAGGTGTGACGCACGTTTAGCCTGACCTGCTCTAATTCCCTAACGAGATTGCCTCCCCCTTCGCCCCTCCCTCCCGGATATCCCATTAGACCCTGATTAACCGGGCTCAGCTCATTAGCTCTGACAAACCAATTCACCCCTGTCCACCTCCGCCCCAGACTCTCCTGCATCCTCATCATGAACAAAGATACCAGGAAACCGAGGGGTCGCCATGTCCCTTCACTACACACACACGTGTCCCCTAATACAGTAATAAACGATATGTGTGAACAGTTTCAGTGTCTCTTCACTTCACTCTCTTCACTTTTGATTTGTTTTCGCACCTCAAACTCATTAATCTGCCTAGTTAGAGAAAAAAACAAGAGTTTATTCTTTCATATACAGTAAAGTTCATGGATCATGAGTCGGTTTCCTTCCTCTGGCGCCGACTTCTTGTGCAATAGGTGAAATCTCTCTCTCTGTAAACTTCCCCAAACTTTTCCCTCCTCGTCCATATTCTCACATTTCATCTCCACCTGTTCCCCTTTCCCTCCTTCTCTTTCTCTCTCTGCCTTGTTCTTTCCTTTCTTCACCTGCTCTTGTCTTCTGACCTCATGACCTCATTTTCTGCCACCAATCGGTTTACCCACCACCTCTCGCCATGCTCCCTCTCTCTCTCCCTCTCCCTCTCCCTCTCTCTCGATCTCTCTCCTTCCCTCTCTATTTCCATCTTTGAGCTTTATCCCTTCATCCCTTATCTCCTTCATCCCCTCCAATCCTCATCTGTTCTTCACTGTTGGAGGAAGGGAGAGAGAAAGAGAGAGTTTTTCACAAGTAAGCTGATAGCAGTCTGCCGGGGGAGAGCGTCGGAGGAGCCAGTGAGCCGGTCGTTGTGCACGCTGGGACTGTTGTGACCTGAAGAAGCTGAAGAAGGGGGAGACGCAGAGTCCGGAGGAGTCTGGGACCAGGAGCTGCAGAGGAAGAGGAGCAGGGACCACGGTGTGTGTGTGTGTGTGGACGAAGGTGAGTTTCTTCTTCTTTTTTTACACCTTTTTGTATAGATGCACTTTTCCTCCTTGCAGGTGCTTCCTCCTCCTCTTCCTCTTCCTGGAGATCATATGGAGCTACAACAGAAGTTGGACTTTTTTTTACCTGACACCGGAAATTTATGGAAAAACTTCACGGGAATCCACTGCAAACCGAGACGCTGCTGCTTTTGCATTTGCATTTGCAGTGCTTTTTGCAGTGGAGAAGCTGTTCCTCCTTCTTCACCTTTGACTTGCATGCAACAAGTCTGCTCCACAACCAGACTTTACTACATTTTTACTACAGTAAACAGCATCTCGACGCCTTGTAGGCAACAGAATCGCTTATGAGTCCTGTGTTAACGTTGACTCCGATGCGATGATTCCTTAAACCCTTTTGAAGGTGATCTTTGGATTGTAGGGAAGCCGCCAAAGAGGATTGGTGCCTCAGGTGTAGCTGCAGTAAGCTGCAGCCTGATCTCTCACACACACAAGGCCAAACCTCATCCACCTCGTTTTGTCTGCACATTCCCTCCATCAAGTTTGATTTCTTTGCGACTGCTGTTGCTAAAGTTTTGTTTTTGCATATAGGACAAAGACAAGTCCTTGATTGTTTCCAGCTTTGGAAATCATTTATTTCATCAGTGGTTTTTGCACTAGATCCATCTGTGGAGACATAAAGGCATCATCGCTTCTCTCAAAAGAGAAACAAGTGCAGCAGAGGAGGAGCTGCCTGATGTTTGGACTGTAACAGACCCTCCACATCTCCAACCGTCCACATCGCCCTCCTTCCCTCTCTCTCCTCTCCTCTCCTTTCTCTCCCTCTGATCCCGAGGTAAAGAGCAGTCAGTAATCGGATGACAGGAGATTTGAGCGGTAAAGCTTCCCTTAAGATCTCCTGCCGGGATTTAAACCCCCCAGTTGCAGCCAGCCCACCTCAAACCCACCGCTCACCGTGACCACTCTGCTTCCTGACACAGGTACCCGAGCTGCACGTATAGGCCACGTCCCAAACTTTCAATGGATCTTACAACTTAATATCTTCTGCGTTTAGTCGATGCCATATGAGAAGTAGCGGAAAAAACCTCTTAGAATTTGATTGTTTTGTATAAGAAACAATCTAAAACCGGAGAATATTGACTTCACAGTGAGAGAAAACAGAAACTCATCAGATTTGTGGGCTGGAGCTGCTGAGTGTTTGCTGATTTTGCTTGATAAATGATTCATTCTCTAAGTTGCTGAGTGTGTGTAAGATTTTCCCCTGCAAACTGGGGGTTGTTGCATCACATCTGCTGACATTTGCAAAGAGCATTTGAACAGTAATTGGTTGAAGCTTTGTGTTGATTTCAGTCATCTTGATGAGCTCTGAACAAAGTTCCTTGGCAAGAGCAGAAACCGACGTCAGTATCCTATTACAGAGAATTACAGACCTGCAACACACACACACACACACACACACAGGGCTTTAAGGGAAATGGTAATTGTGTCACAATAAAAGCACCACAGCACGGTGAAGAGTTAGAGACTCATTGGTCCCTGGAGTGTGGAAATTTTTAGCTCTGATACCAAATAACTTGAGTTTAATCTGAATTATTATGGAGAGAAAACTCTGATGCAACAACAATAAGTTACTATGTAATGTTCATGAAAACAAATTAGTTTTTCTGTAATGACATTGAACTAATCTCAGCTCAAAATGGGCAAAAATTGGACTTTAAATCACACAGCATGTGTTTTACAGAAATCCTCAGTAGCTCCCTTCTTCACTCCTACCTTCTTCCCTCTTTCCTTCCTGTCTCTCCTGTTATTTCCTGTTCCTCTTCCTCACCTCTCCCTCCCTTCACATACCTGGATGCACGTACGTGAGATCTAACAGTATTACACCTTTGCTTTAGAGGAGGGATTTACACCTGTCACCAGAAGAGTACAAGTCTAATCTTTGCTCTAGACTTGCTGGTGTAACGGTAACACAAGCGATCCAGATCAAGGAATCAGGGTCACAGCAGTGGATCTCAGTAAACATGATAATATAATAATGAAGAATAATAAGAATATGCCTAATGTTCTGGTTCAAGTTGTCGGGATCAGACATGAGGAGGAGGAAGTCATCCTGTTTCCAAACCACGGCCTCATTATGAAATTGTTTGGTCATTTGACTTAATATTAAAGTTTTTTTGTCCTCTTCCTCTTTTTTTTCTTTTGCAGAGTGAAAGCTTCGTTTTTTTTCCGTCAGTAACATCCCCTAGCAACCGTCGCCATGGCATCTGAGAAAGCTGAAATGGAGGCACTGAAAAAGGAGTGTGATGCCCTCCGCACACAGATTGAGGTGAGCAAAAACAAAAAACAAAAAGAAAAAAAACCCTGCATGTGAACACATCGTGACCTCAAAACATGAAGTCTCTGAGCCGAGGGGACAGCACTGTGTTTAGCATCAGACCGATGGATAATAATGATAGGAAGAAGAAGACTAGGAACAAACTATATGTGCAGCTCAGAACATATATATCATGGTATAATAAAATAACAATAAAAATAGAAACTACACATACAAAAAACACAAAATGCTTCAATTAATTCTGTTAAAGGAAGAAAACACAAAAATTTGGAAGAATTATTTTCACAGGAAAGCGACAGGATTTTTTTTCTTTAACAAATTCAATATAATCAAAACCTGGAGATACACGTTTTTAAACTGGTATGGGCTTTATGCACAGCTCCACTAGGCTACTTCCTGAAACAAGCCAGCTTGTTTATTTCCTGTCTTACATTATTGGACCAACTGATTAATCCAGGTGTGCCTGACCATTGTTGTGAGGTCAGACACACCTGGATTAATCAATTGGTCTAATAATGTAAGACAGGAAATAAACGAGCTGGCTTATTTCAGGAAGTAGTGGAGCTGTGCATAAAGCCCATTGAATGAGTAAAATTAGTAGATAGATAAATAAATAAACTGCAGCTGAAACTAACTCCACTGCCACTTGACTGCTTTAACAACAGCCTCATAATAATGAAATAACAATAAAAACAACACAAACAACAGCAAAAAACAGATAATTAAGCCCCGATGATGCTGATAACCCTCCTCTCTCACCTTTCTCTCCCTCTCCACCAGGCGGCGCGCAAGGCTGTGAATGACGGCAGCTTGTCGGCGTCCGCAGGGGGCGTGGACGCGGTGGGCCGCGTGCAGCTGAAGCTCAGGAAGACGCTGAAGGGTCACCTGGCCAAGATCTACGCCATGCACTGGTCAGCTGACTCCAGGTGAGTGTCTGACTGTCGCCTCCTGCCGGCGGAGCTCCGTTTCCTGGTGGTGGTCCACAGCTGAGAGAGAGAGAGAAAAAAAAACTTTATTGATCCCAATGGGCAATTCAGTTTGCAGTTGCAGTGAAATTTTGCACAATTAACGATTAAATTAAATTAAAATAAATGATTTTTAATGATAAATGGTTTAATAATCTTGTTTGTGTTGCAGGTCAATGGTCAGTGCATCACAGGATGGTAAGCTGCTGGTCTGGGACGCCTTCACAGGCAACAAGGTGAGATCTGATCCACAAACGTCTCATCTACGGTGGAGAAACTGGAGTTTACAGTGTTTATTCTACAATAAGGCAAATAAGACAATAGCAACCAAGAAGGTCAAACCTGCAGGAGCCTGTTCTTCTATTAAAGAGCCAATAGTTTAAAGGGTTAGTTCAACATTTTGGCAAATTGGCCCATTGCCATAATCCTTACAGTCATAGCAGTAGGTTCGTTACCTTTAATTGTCGGTGCAAGCTGTTTTTAGAACAGCGGAGCAGAGCCGCGAGCTGCTCAGAGCTACGCTACGGAGGCTAATGGGATTTCTTGGTTTCCCTCATCAAACTCATCAAATACACAATCCAACAACTCCAAAACGCTCTTGTGGACAAGTTGTGACCTGCACATTCACCACGCTATGAGATAATAACAGAGATAATAACGGAGCGTTGTTTTAGAGGTAAATTCTGTAAACTGTAAACTCTGGTTTCAGTCACTTTGTGTCAGTTTTATTTTACGACATGTACCAGGAGGTTTTGTACGTAGATCAACTCGATCTCTCTCTGCTCCACAGCTGGTCGCCGTCCCACTAAAGTCGGCCTGGGTGATGAGCGTCGCCTTCGCCCCCTCTGGTAACCTGGTGGCCAGCGGCGGTCTGGACAACATCTGCACAGTCTACAACATCAAGGCCGCCAGCCCCAAGACCCTCAGGGAGCTGGACGCACACACAGGTGAGGTGGATGACGACGACGGCGACGGTGGCGGCGGCAATTGAAAGCGACGACATCAGAGTGATGATGACGATGCTGACTCTCCCTCTGCCTCCACAGGTTACCTGGCCTGCTGCCGTTTCCTCAGCGACACTGAGATCATAACGGCCTCTGGTGACACCACCTGGTGAGTTCAGAGACCACAGATCATATATCAACTCTCTGGTTAAAGGGACGAGGAGTTTCTCCAGTAGCCTCGTAAACCAGCCTCTCGCGGAAATTCATTTCATTTCATTTCTCGGGAGAGTCTGGCCTCATCCCCCCTCTAAGCGTTTGGGCTGGGCGGCAGCAGGGCGGGAGTAGTAGCAAAGACGGTTTAATATCTTTGGTAGTAGCGTTGACAGACAATCCCATTCAGCCAATCAGCAAGTTGGTGTAGTGACGGGGCTTTGCACCAGTCGGTCCCTGATTGGCCAACGTGCTGTGTCAATCACAGCGGGCGACGCTGATTGGCTCGGCCTTCTGAGGGTTTCAGTCCAAACGCTTAGAATGGGGATGAGGCCAGACTCTCCCTCGGAATGAAATGAAATGCACTTCCGCGAGAGGCTGGTTTCCGTGACAATAAAAAAGTCTCATATTAATGTGGATGAATCTACGTTGCCCACACTTGTTAATGGGCCCATTTTCGATAAATATATCGTTTTGTCTCTATCGTTATTTTGTTATTATTAGTTGTGGCGGAAACGCTGGTCAAGACGACCAGCGTTTCCTTACTTTCAGTTTTGCGGCGAGTCATGAGAATAACGCTGCCGAATCGCCGTTTATGGTCGGGACTACGACGGTATAATCATCTTCCAACCTCTGACTTTTCATTCTTGATGAATTAAAACATGAGTCCGTCTTGCGCCAGTCAAAGAATTTCACGGTGCGCGCGGAGGCTCATAAATGTAGTGTGAAAACGCTTCGCTTTTCCAAAACTCCTCGTTGTCCCTTTAAATCAGGGCAACATTTATTAATCCAGTCTTCACATACCGTGTTTATATTCATATCATTTCAGTTTTTTGTTTATTTGACAAGGACAGTGCACATTAATGAACAATTTGTGACGCGCACATCACGTCATGTAAACGTGCCGGATTTAGCTCGAAGCTAATTTCCATCCGTAGTCCTCACATTAAAGATGGACAGACATACCATACAAACCGATAACAGTAGGAAGCTACCTGCATAAGTATGAAAAAGCATAGTATTAGCAGCAGTTACAACAATAAGAAAAGCAACCTGCATAAATATAAGAGAGGACGAAGTACTAGCAGCATTTATATCAGTAAAAGATGAGAAATAAGAAAACAGAATAACAATGCCATGCAGCGCTGCATGGCATTGTTATCTGCATAAATATAAGAAAAAAACAGAATATTAGCAGCAGATTCACAGTAAAATTACAATACATAATAAGATACGGAAAGAATAAGGGCTACAGTAGTACTGTATTAAAGTGCTAATCAATATCTAATTCATGGGTGCAGATTGGGTGAGACAGTAACCATTCTTTAAGCTGAAATGACTCTTTATTTAGTCTTATAAAGGACATTTAAACCAAATTGTAACCTTGTGTAACATCAGTCCTCTAACCCCCCTCCTCTTCCTCCTCCTCTTCCTCCCAGCTGCCTGTGGGATCTGGAGACTGGAAAGCAGAAGGTCGTCTTCACCAACCACATTGGAGACTGCATGTCGCTGGCCTTGTCCGCCGACATGAACACCTTCATCTCTGGAGCCTGCGACTCCCTGGCCAAGCTGTGGGACGTGAGGGACGGGACCTGCAAGCAGACCTTCAGCGGCCACACAAGCGACATCAACGCCATCGCTGTGAGCTTCACACACACACACACACACTTTTGTTCGATTCTGGAGCCTCAAAAAGTGAAAAATGCAACTTTTCTGTTCCCGTATTAACACCCATCCTTCGTCTTTTCCCTCCTCTGCCCTCAGTTCTTCCACAGTGGAAACACCGTTGTCACAGGCTCCGACGACTGCTGCTGCAAGATGTACGACCTGCGCTCCGACCAGGAGGTGATGCACTACCAGGACAGCAGCCTGAACGCCGGCGTCACGTCTTTGGCTCTCTCCAACTCAGGCCGCCTTATCTTTGCCGGCTACGACGACTTCAACTGCCACATCTGGGACTCGCTGAAGGGAGAGAAAGTCGGTGAGTGGTTCAGGAGAGAAACGCTCATTTTACTCACATTTAAAAAAAAAAAAAGGAAAAAAAAGACACAGACAGGGACTGGTTTGGTTTATTAAAATCCTCGTTAGCTTTTTCAAGGCAGCAGCTATTCTTCCCGGGGTCTTTTTTTTAATTTTCCTAAGTGACAATACAAACCAACTGCAAACGACACATACTTGATACAGAGAACACAAAGAACACATACACATACTTAATACATACACATACAAACAAAACATCCAAAACGAACACCAAACATAAAAATGTGGTCGTTCTCCAGGTCCTTGGTGCCGCTTAGTCTGGAAACCTGATCTTGTCTCAAACCTGTCGTGAAAACGTGATGCACTCACACTGCTGTGTAGATTTTATACACAAGAGTTTCAGCAGAAAAATTAATACGAGTCCAATGGTCCAATAACATTTTGCTGTCTCCTGAAATCAAGCAGCTGTTCAACATAATCAACTGTTGAAAATTACACTGTGCACTTTATAACAATAATGAAAAAGGTGTAAAATCTCAGCAAAAAACATGATTTTACACACACATAAACTGAATTTACTAAGGAATCTAAGTAATTACTGTTAAAAGTATATTTATTAATCAAAATAGGATATCATTGGCTCTTAGATATTCATAAAACATCTTCATCAGTTTGACAACACAACAGAAGTGTTTCCAGTGGACATTAAAAAGTGATGCACAACCAGGTTAGGACATTAAATGTCCAACAGTGACCTCGGGCATTGAACCTAGTGCATGAACCCAGGCCCCTTGTATTTGTAAGTTATAAGCACTAAGCAGTGTGTTGAGCCCTCTGGGCCTCCGTAGATTAACAAGTTCAGGCCCTTTTTTTGTAATATTGAGGGAATTTAATCAAATCTTCGCAGCTCGAGCTTCATGATGCGGACACAAGAGGTTAGAGAGGAAGAAAAACTTTATCTAAATCTGTCATTTTTAAAGAACCAACAACACAGTTCAGTTATTTCTATACAGTATAAATACAGTGAACACATCACTTCTCTTTCCTTTCCTTTCTACTTCTCTTTCCTATTTTAACCTTTTCTTTTCTTTTTTTGTGTTGTTTCCCTGTATTGTCATTCTTCTCTTTTCCATGCTCCACATTCTGTCTTTCCTCTCATTTCCTTTTTTTCCCCTCCTCCTCCTCCTCTCCTCCTCATCCAGGTGTGCTGTCTGGCCATGACAACAGGGTGAGCTGCACCGGCGTCCCCGATGACGGCATGGGCGTCTGCACAGGCTCCTGGGACAGCTTCCTCAAACTCTGGAACTGAGGCGTCCCAGCGGAGGAGAACACCAGGAGGAGGAGGAGAGGAGGAGGAGAGGAGGTAGAGAGGAGGAGGAGAGGAACTGGAGGAAAAGAGGGGAGTAAAAGGGTGAAGACAGGGGAGGGAAATGAGGTTCCTTCTCTTCCTCTCCTCCTCTCTCCCTCTTCCTCGTTCACGTATGCAAAAAATCTGAGCGGCTGCGAGTGAGTCACGTTGTATAAATGGCATCAGGTGATCAAGTGAGCGATGCATCGTGCTGTGTGTACATCAAGAGTTTTATTATGACCAGAGGATGAATTAAACACTGGGAAAAAAATAAATAAATAAAAAGTGTTAAAAAAAAATAGCTCCTAATTCAAAATGATTACTGAGCAGAAAATAAGCTCTTATTGAGAAATGTCAATTAAACACAAATAGATTTTTGACAATAACGAAAAATAAAGAGCACATGAATAATGAAAATAAGACGATAGCATTACAGATTTATTTTTATTGTCTTTGACCTGTAAAAGAGCCCTGGACTTATTTAGATCAACTACTGTAAATGTACATTTATTTGTATTTTATAGATTATCTCACTAGTCGATGTACAGTGTCATTTCTTTTTTTTTTCTTTCTTTTTTTTTTGGTTTTCCTTTCTTTTTTCCCCCCGGGCTGCACATACCCAGAGTATATAAATATATGTGTGTACGGTACAGGAGGGCGGCCATCTTGGGTCCCTTTTGCGAACAACCAGCAGACTTCCAAGATCCAAGATGGCCGCCGCCGCTTTCCGTCTCAGCGTAAAAAAAACCATTTAAAAACAAATCCGATGATGAGTGAGGGTTTAGAAGATGGAGGGCGAAACACTCTGTAAAGACCTGTAAACTTTTATTTTACTCCCCTGGGTTCAGCTGCATTTTGTAGGACTTTTACACTTGTGCAGTTTCCTCTGTAAAAAGACAACATGTTTGTTGAAAATCTTTATAATAAACATAGAATTATGCATTAACACCACGTCAGAGTCTCTGTGTGCGTTTGTGTTATTTGTTTTTAAGCGTGCAGACTCTGCAACCTGCTGCAGGAACAAGGACATGCATGGAATAAAAGCAGATATTAGTGGCATCTCTAGAGGACAAAACAGTCTGGAGGGAGGTCGACAAACATCTAGCAGCCTGCATGAGTCACGACAACATGTAGAGCAAACACACACATGCACACACACACACACACACATCTGATGTTTGTGGTTCATCTTCTCTCTGAAATCAGTTGCAATATGGTGCAAAACATGGACCCACAACAGACACACGGAAGCAAAGCAGGAACTTTAGCACTGAGAGAAATAAATCAGCGACAGCACCACGAGGGTTAATGGGAAACTGGCAGTAGGTGGATATTATAACAGGTTAATTCTGGTTTTATCGAAGCCCTCCCACTCGGTGACACGATCACAGACGGTCCTGAACGCAGCAGCAGCTTGTCTGGTCTTCAATCAGCCCACGAAGGTTCATGTCACTGTGCTGCTCATCGGCCCGCACGCACTGACTCCCTCCACATGGCTGCACGAGAACATTAAAGTCTATTATAGACCATTTACCATAAACCATTAAGTGTTGGTGCAATTTTTTAAACACTAAACACAGGATTTTAAAGTGTTTTAGGTTTTTGTTGCAAGGAAAATATCACATTTCTTTGGTTTTATGTGTTGTTATTGTCCGTAAACAAAGGTGCGTGTTATTAAAAAGCTGTTTTATTTCACTTTCATAGGGACAAAACTAACCTGTGCAGACTGTTATTATAAAGCAAGGCATTTTTATTTATATAGCGCATTTCATACCAAGGCAACTCAATGTGCTTTACATGAAGACAAAACTTTTTTTTTTAAAGAGCAGCATAAAACAGCATAAAAACAAAAAACACAGTTAAAAGCAGGAGCAAAGAAGAATAAGAGCTCAGCTATAAGCACATTATAAATCTCACTCTTTTACTGTGTCCTAAAGTACCTTAAAAGGAAAAAATTAATTGATGTTATTATTATTGTAGAGTAGTCAAGTTCAAAATAGGCAACTATATATATTTTTCATTTTCATTTCATTTATTTGTTTATTTGTAACGGGACATGAACATACAAAATGTAAATATGCCAGATTTAGCTCTATAGCTAATTTACATTCGCAGTCCCGTGGTTCACACTAAAACAACATTAGACAAGGACAAAACAAATCACAACATGATACACATACAATATATCACACAGTAGTGGCTTCAGTCAGAAGGAGCAAGGAGTAGTACAATATTAAAATGCATTTAATCAACAGATTCATTAAAGTGCATCTGTCATAAAGTGTTTTCTTCTGTAATACACTAGTGCCTTGAGATAATGTGTAGAAGGATTTGGTGCTCTACAAATAAAACTGAATTGAATTGAATTTGCCACTCACTTATTGTATTTTAAAACTCATCATGTGCAAAAGTGCTGCAAAATATTTATTATTATAATATTATTATAGGCTAAAACGAGTAGGAAGGGTAGGAAGATGATGTAAATTATTATTTCAAACTATTGTTTCCAACAATTTCTATGTCTTTGAGACACATGGAGAGGAGATGCAAAACTGCAAATTAGACCTATGTAGCCTATACAGTAAGGACCGAAAACTGGACAAATACAGTTTCTGAGTGAATTTAATTATTTCCAGCAGGAGTCACTGTTAGAAAGCGGGGTTAGAAAGGTCATCATGCTGATCGGCTCTTAAAAATGAGCTCTCTCTGTTTCAAAGATGTCTGAAAAAAATAGATAATGCCCAAGCTAAGAAACTGTAACTTATGGAAATTCTTCAATTGTGATGAACCCCTTGTATCTTTTATTTGTATTTTTTTATTTTTTCCTTTTGATTACTTCTTTTATTTATTTCATGTATTAATTTGTAGGCTATACTCTCTATAGGCTCTGGTACTCAGCCTTTATAGAAAATATTTTGATTTCCTATGTAGGCTAATGGAGGTGTGATTTTTCTTTCACTGTGATTTGATTTGCACATATGGACAGAAATGAGTATGTCATTGTATTTGTTCTTCATGTTTACATGTTTAATAAAGAAAGTTTAAAAAAAAAGAAAGAAAGAAAGAAAGAAAGAAAGAAAGAAAGAAAGAAAGAAAGAAAGAAAGAAAGAAAGAAAGAAAGAAAGAAAGAAAGAAAGAAAGAAAGAAAGAAAGAAAGGTCATAATGCTATCTGCAGGGGGCGCTGATGGTCATTCGAGCCGATTGACTCGTTATAAACCCAGACCAGAAGAAGAGAGATGCTTTCACTGTTTTCTGATGTTGAAATTTCCGACAGCACCTGACATACACACGACACCGGACTCCTCATCCTGCAGCAGCTGATCCTCCTCCTCCGCCTCCTCTCCGTCCAGACCTCCGCCTCTTCCTCCGCCTCTTCAGCCGCCTCTCCTTCAGCCGGGCCACCATGGCGTCCAGGAGCTTCTTCGTGGGAGGAAACTGGAAGATGAACGGGACCAAGGAGAGTCTGGGGGAGCTGATCACCACCCTCAACACCGCCAGCCTGCACGACCAGACCGGTGAGCGGGCGGCGCAGAAAGAGCCGGTGCTGCAGGGCAGGCAGGGAGGGAGGGGGTTAATAATTGCATTGATGATGATGAATACAGGTGATCGATACGGTGGGATTCAGATCCTAAATAGATAAATAGATAGATAAATAGAGGAGGAGGAGGGAGGTGTTTACTGCTCAGATGACACCGTGACATTGGGAGTCATGTGACCACCAGGATCAGGATGAATTGCATAAAGGCCTCTGACATAAACGTCTGATAACTCCAATCTCACTTTATTATTATTATTCTGCCTCTTTAAACTTCCTCTCTCTCATTTCAAATGTTAAATAATGTATTTTTAATACAATACATACTTTCTTTCTTTCTTTTTTAATTCATACTATTTGTTGTGGAGAAATTTCAAAATAAGACGTTCTACATAATAGGTTTGTAGCACCTTAAAAAATAAGAGTCTGGTTGATTTAAAACTAAAAAAAAATAACTTGTATTATTATTATTATTATTATTATTATTATTATTATTATTATTATTTGCCCATTTGATATGATGAGGCTGTAAATGAGACTGTCTATCTCAATCCTTCACAATAAGAGCCTTCCCCTACACCTCACACCTGAGGTCCACTGCTGCAGAAAGGTGGGAACAAAAACAATTAAGACAACAAGACTAACACATTTCCTCACAGCTGCCGGGCCAGACTAAACATACAGTGTTATAGCCTATACATTCACATTACTCTAATGGAGGTTTCCATGTGGCAATTTTTAAATCACAAGAGAAGTTTGTTTTAAAAAGGTTAAATGTGTCACATCCATCGTAAAAGAAGTTTATCAGTCTTAAAATCACAATAAAATCACAAAAAATTTTCTGTGCCAGGCCGTAAAGACATTCATTTCTGCTGTAAAGTTAGATATTTTAACATTATTGTCTATGGGAGTTGACTCACTGTTGGAGACTCACCCTAGTGGCCACTAGAGGAATTACAGTTATTGGTTTTTCAGTATTTTTCAACCTCTCGAGTTGTTTTATGACGAAACAAAAAGGAGAAAAGGAAAACGGTCCTTAAAAAGGATGTAACAATGTTTTCATGACTCAATAATACTCTTTTTTTATTGATCTTCTCTCCAGAGGTGGTGTGTGCTGCTCCCTCCATCTACCTGGACTTCGCTCGGTCCAACCTGGATCCAAAGATCGGCGTCGCAGCCCAGAACTGTTACAAAGTGTCCAAGGGAGCGTTCACAGGGGAGATCAGGTTTCTGACCAGACTCACTCACACACATTATTAATGTATTAACTAATTCACTTTTATTAACTGGAGTAGAGTTACATGCAGATGATCCTCTATCATCACTTTGTACAGTTCTTCTGTTTGCTCATTACAGTGTCGGCAGCTTTATATCAAAGCTAAAATATCAGAATATTTGGATAAATGAGGATTTACTGCATGGGCATGGGATAGGGAAATATATGACATCTTGCTGAGAGCTGGATATGAAGACCATTATTATAACAAAGAGAAAGTGGAGATTAACGTATTAAAAGAAATTATTTTTCAACAAAGTAAAGATAGATGGGCATTAGATATTTGGGGTAAACCAAAACTGCGTACTTACTGTGAAATAAAACAGGTATTTGGCCCAGAAAACTATGTTTTGTATAATTTGTCTAAAAAGAAAAGATCCCTGTGGGCTCAATTGAGAGCTGGTATTCTTGACATCCGTGACAAGAGGTGGAGAATGAAATTCATTTTGTGTTCTACTGTCCTTTCTATGACTCTATAAGACACAAATTGTTTAGTAAGGTAGATCCAAATAACGAATTTGTGTGGTTAGACCATGCTGAGAAGCTAAAACATCTTTTTCATATTACATTTTCTTTATTTCTTGAAAAGGCTTGGGCAATGAGACGAAGAGCGATATTAAAGTTGAGTACTGAAAGTAAATTGTTTATTTAGGTCACACCTGTGTGGCAGGTAACACCAACATTATATTTGTCATTAAATGTGTCTTGTAATCTCATATGGCATGGGCCACAGTGGTGGCATGACACGAAAATTTTAAAAAATGTATTCATTCATTCATTCATTCATACTGCACATGAATCAACAATAATATGATAATTGATCAGTTTTCTTTAAATTCTTTAAAATGTATTGAGTAAAAACGTCGAAAGGCTTCAGATTACAGTCTCTGAAATAAGTAGAGAACATGATTTGCACCTGCAACACAAAATGTATTGATTTATTTGAAGAATAATCACATCTCATAATTAGTTAAAGTGGGTTAGATACAGATTATTTATACATTCAGATATGTAAATGTAACCGGTGTGGATGTTTGCTCTGCGTTGTGTTGTGAAACTTACAATTTTGTGTAATTATATTAACCCCTGTTACATAAAGTCACTTGTTGTTGCACTCCCTCGCCTCCTCCCTGCAGCCCAGCCATGGTAAAGGACTGTGGAGCCGACTGGGTCGTGCTGGGACACTCGGAGCGCCGCCATGTGTTCGGGGAGAGCGACGAGCTGATTGGTCAGAAGGTGAGTTACAGTAAAACCTGTGAGTCGTAGCCTGTTGCTGGTGGAGCAGCTTGTTGCAGCTGCAGGTGAAACTTCTCTGCTGTCGGTTCGTCTCAGGTGGCGCACGCGCTGGAGAGCGGCCTGGGAGTGATCGCCTGCATCGGGGAGAAGCTGGAGGAGCGGGAGGCCGGCACCACAGAAGACGTCGTCTACACTCAGACGCAGGTCATTTCAGGTAAACAACAACTTTTTTGTCTTTTTTTGTATTAATTTCATTATATTTTCTGTCTTTCTTTGTTCTTTTTTTCATTGACACCAAAACACACTCACAGATTTGTCCGTCCTTTAGCTGTGAATAACGTTTTTTGCGACAGTTTTTTGTGCCTCAGACCCGGAGCCGTGTTGTTTTTCAGGTTGTCAGTCCTGTTTCTGTTGATTCAATATTTTGGTAACACCCTGACAGAATTTCTTTAATTGTTGCACAAACCTTCAGTAGGATTTAAGGATGAGCCTCTCAGATTTTGGTGTCAGATGTCAAATGTCACTGATTGGAAGGTCACAGTCAGTACTGACACTTGAGAAAACCAAATTATTGCCTTAATCCGACTATAACTGACAATTGAGTGCATGTAAACGCGTTAGTCTGACTAATATCGGAGTTCTCCATCTCTGATTAAGACACCCAGACAATGCGATTAGTTTTTCTTCAGCATGTATTCGCCTTAATCAGAGTTTAACTGGACAATGCATGTGCGCATGCTCCACAACAGAAGAGATGGCACAAAGTGAGCAGAGAAGCCGCCCGAACCCGGCCAAGTAAAGGAAAAAAAGCGACATCAGCGCAGATTCAGTGCATTTCACACAGTGCGACCAGCGGGAGGATGTGTTTTATTTAATTTTAAAAAAGAGAGAGAGAGAAAGGAAGCCCGTGGACGTCATTTGTATCCTATTCTCAGCCCGAACCCGGCCCAGACCGGTGGGTCTGGTTGGGGATGGCAGTTTAATTTATTAAGTTTAGGTTGTTTATATTCGGTTTTTAACTCTGGGAAAGAAAAGTCCCCAGGACAGGGGACTGTACTAACGACGCATATCACCGCCTAAGGAGGCGAACACTTGTCAGTTATTTGATTTTCTCAGTTGCATGTGAACTGGGATAAGGACAGAAGTCCGATTAGTCGCCAAAATCGAATTTTGAGCATAGCTCGATTAAGCTGTGCATGTAAACGTACTGACTGACACTAAGGGGCCATTACTCAACATTTCACACAGCAAACACAATATGACACAAATGGTTCATATTTTATTGGCAGTATTTGTAGTTTTTCCAGATCATTGCATTATTGTCTTGTTTATCTGGAGGAAAACTGGAGCAATAATATAGTCAATCAATCAGAAAATGATTTTGATTAACCACATGAGGCATTTAAGCAAAAAAAAAAATTGAGTTCAGTGTCGCCTCTGTTTACAGTATTTCCTGGTTTTCTTTGTCGTCTATGTAGATGAATTGATTATTATTGGTTTTCATTGTTTCTTAGAATAAACAAACGATGTGAGGACATGAGCTTAGACTCTGGAAAATAGTGATGTTTTGTAAATCTCAAGCGTAAATCAATCAAACAAAAAATAACGACAATCATTAGAAGAATCGACAATATGAACACCAATAATACTCAGTGTTCTTCTCATCCCTCATGTGTCTGTAGGTGAAACAGCCTCTGAGCTCAGACATCAGAGGGTTTTTCACTGACGCTCCTCTCTCTCTCTGTCTCTCTCTCTGTGGCTTCACCTCCTCGGCCTCCTGCAGCCTACTTCTGAGCTCAAACTAGGCTACGCCCTGATTTAAAATGCAAATGGGTCAGTGGTCTCTGCTGCTGCTGCTGCTGCAGGAGGAACTACACTAAAGAAACACAGTCGCTCGACTCGTTCTGTTCTGTTTGTGCAGGGTTTTGTGGAGCTGCTCCGCCTTCAGGATGTTTCTCCATCTGATAATAACAGGCTCTGAGGCTCTGTGTTGATTCTCCTTCAGCCAGTGTCAGTGTGTTTGAGCAGTTTGTTGTTTTTTTTTGCTGCAGAGAACGTGAAGGACTGGGGGAAGGTGGTGCTGGCTTACGAACCCGTGTGGGCCATCGGCACAGGAAAGACGGCCACGCCTGAGCAGGTAACACACCGACACCTTCATGGACGTCAAACCATGACCAAAATATCAAAGTATCAAAAGTGATGAGTCACAGTTTGAGTTTGAATCAAACACGCACACACACACACAAACACTCTGGTGTCTAGTCAGTGAAACAGGCCGAGCACCACCGGCTGCACATTGAGCTGATTTTTCTCCTGCAACACATACGCTGCAAATTCAGAAAACATCTTCGTCAATCTGACAACACATGCTCTGCAAAAAAAAAACACAACACACATAAATAAACAAACACGCTGCAGAATTAGTCGCACAAAACAAGGGAAGTGTCTCCAGCATATGACGTGTTTGACAAAGTAAAGTCCACATTGTGTAAATTATTATGTGGTGAGGACTTACTTGGGTTCAGGTTGAGGGTTGCAATTAAAGGGATAGTTCAACATTTTGGCAAATTGGCCCATTGCCATAATCCCTATAGTTTTAAGAGGAGGTTCGTTACCTTTATTTGTCGGTGCAAGCTATTTTTAAAACGGCGGAGCAGAGCCGTGAGCTGCTCAGAGCTACGCTACGGAGGCTAATGGGATTTCTTGGTTTCCCTCATCAAACTCATCAAATACACAATCCAACAACTCCACAACGCTCTGGTGGACAAGTTGTGACCTGCACATTCACCACGCTATGAGATAATAACGGAACGTCACAAGACAGAGTTGTTTTAGAGGCAAATACAGAGACTGCTTGCTGAAAAACTGCCTCCAACAGGAACACGCATCAGCTGTTTTGCATGAATTTACCTCGAAAACAACTCCCTCTCGTTATTATCTCATAGCGTGGTGAATGCAAGTCAATGCAAGTGCATGAAATGAATGCAAGTCAGTGTAATATGTGTGTGTGTGTGTGTGTCCAGGCTCAGGACGTCCATGAGAAGCTGAGGGCGTGGCTTAGAGCCAACGTGTCGGACGACGTGGCCGACACTGTGCGCATCATCTACGGAGGTCAGTGATTGATTTTCCTACATGTGTGTTGGGTGCCAAAGTTTGTCACTATGTGTTGTTTTGTAAGTTTTCAGGGTGGAGGTTGTTGTGTTTTTAATGATAAATTCACGGGTTCTTTATCAAACTCTGTCGATCTTCGAATCACATTGTTAACACAGTCATATGAAGTCTGGCAGTCATAACCTAGGGCAGAAAGTGCTCCAATGTATTCTCAATGGACATATGAACTCCTGGTCACTTTATTAAGTATGCAACAAGTAAAAATGTAGATTTATTCACACCAATAAGGTGTCAGTAAATTGATTATGAGTAGAAATTTTACACATTTCTTAAGTTTAACTTGATTTTTTAAATTTAATCTTTATTCCCCTTGTGACCGACCTTTTCCTCTCCGTCCTCCAGGTTCGGTGACGGGAGCCAACTGCAAGGAACTGGCGTCTCAGGCCGACGTGGACGGGTTCTTGGTGGGCGGAGCTTCTCTGAAACCGGAGTTTGTCGACATCATTAACGCACGTGCGTGACGGAAAACGCAACGTTAAATCGAAAACACTTTGCCCTTTAGCTCATCATGTGTCACTGTGTGTCTGCGGCCCGGGCCGACTGATCCACAGAGTGAAGGAAACTTCTTCAGCACCTTTTTTTTTCTGTAATTTGTGGGAATTTATTTGTCAAATTACAGAAGTAAATTACTTTTTCATTCCCCTTTTCCATCGAAGCTGCATCTGACACTTCAGATACATTAAAACTTTATCGTCAGTGTTGATTTTCATGTTTATAATGGGATGTTTCCTGCTGTAAGATGCCAGTCATCGCCTCCAGCAGAGGATCAGTCGGCCCATATTGTTTCCTGTGTTTGCTAACATGGAGTGTGTCTCACCTAACTGCACTAACTGTTACTTCAGGATCTGGACAGAATGTACTTCTATATAAAGATATATAAATATATGATGTAATGTGTATATAGAGTCTATCTTTCTGCTGGAACTGAGTTTGTTTTGAAGAGTCAGAGACTTTTATTGTGAAGTCATCACAACAGGCACTAAATGTTTATGTGTTTAACACTTAACTTAACACTGCTGCTGTATGTGTAACACAGATTAATTAAAGAGGAGTGTGAGAGATGGAAGGATAATAAAAAATAACGTGGAAAAACTACAGTTTCATTTTGTCTTTCATTGACTCGGTGTGATTCTGAAACTTTTTTCTATCTAGAACATGACTGAACTCAGATTTTCTCTGACTTTGAAGTATCTCATCCCTGATCTGTTTAACTAAATTTCCAGAATATAATGGAAATTGATTGCAAATTATTATTATAATATAAAATGACGGCATAGATTAAATGAAGTGGACAAACATTTATAACATGTTTCTATCTATGGTTCATGTCTTTGGTTTAAAGCTCCATACAGTATAAAGGTAGATGTTTGTATTAAAGCTCCATACAGTATAAAGGTAGATGTCCATGTGTAGTGTGATTATAAAGCAGCTCTAGGTTCTATATTAATACTGTGAAAGTATCAAAGCCTCAGTCCACAGAGAAATGCACACAGCCTGTATTCATAAACTGAGCCTTAAAACCAGCCGTCAGGACTTCCTGTCACTTTGTGATGTCACAACAAAGCAGGTATCATCACTCTCAAGTGTCCCTGGATTGTGGGAAAAAAGTTTCTGACACATGCACACAAAAAAAGACAGACACCTTCAGCTGTGATTGAAATTGTAAATTACCATCTTTTTTATTTCACATATTTTCACATTATTTTCAATGACAAGCGTTCTGTTATGTTCTGTTTATGTTTTAAATTCTCTTTCTTCTTTTTCAACACAGCTATTCTATGGACATTCAGGAAGAACCGAAGGAACAAAGGGACTCAGGGTTTTAGTTTTTTTTCTTTTCTTTTCTTTTCTTTTCTGTAAGACAGAATTGAGACTTCAAGCATGAAAGACAAATAATCAGAATCACATCAGGGAGAAAAAGAGAGTTTGAAACTGAGAAACAGACACTACGAGAAGAAGAAAAAGGAGACCAAGAGAGAGAAAGAGAAAGAGAGAGGAAAGGGGGAAGGGGACAGAAGAAGGAGGAGTGCAGGTACGTCAGTGTCCAGGTGAGTGTGTGTGACACCACTGAGTGTGTGTGTGTGTGTGTGTGAGTGTGTTCAAGTGTTTGTGTAGATTTCATTTTCTTCACTCAGTCCCTGAAACTCCTGTTTTGTTTTTTAGTGTTGCAAATGCATTTTGTGTGTTTGTGTTTGTGTGTGTTTTTATTTATTATCATTTTTTATCTTTTTATTTTTTATTTTTTTGTGTCGAAAGTTTTATTTTTTATTCATTTATTTTCATCTCTTTCAGTTGCGTGCTTCAGTCTACATGATTCTATAATATCTCTACTTTTGTATCTTTCTCTTTTTACAACAATAACCTGTATTTTTGCAGCTCTGTGCTCTGACTGTACATGGACTATTCCTTTAAAACTACAGTAACAGTGCATGTCTGGCTTATAAATTTAAATATTTTTCATAATATTCCCCTGTGTGTGTGTGTGAGAGAGAGAGAGAGTGTGTGTTGCATCTTCATACTCATGTGCATGTGTGTGTGCATACAGCATCGCCTCCCAAACCGACACGTCCAGTGCATATTTTATTTTGTCTTTTTTTTTATGTTAACTTTCTTTGTACATGGCTCGTTCCCTGTTTGGCGTGTTTTTTTTTAGTTTTTGTGTGCATGTGCATGTTTTGTGTGTGAGTCATTCGTCTGTCTGTCTGTCTGTTTGTCTGTCAGTCAGCTTCACAGGGCGCTGGGGTTCCTGAAGTTATGGCCTGCAAAACGAGCCTGGTCGCCCAACTCCTCCTCAATCCTGCAGAGAAGAACAGACAGAAAGAAAGAGTGAAGGGAGATTATTGTAATAATATCAAAATCAAAGATCAGTCATGCGTTTAGCCTATTGGGAAGTATTTTTAGCGGCTGATT
The DNA here is from genome assembly GCF_045865225.1 of Trachurus japonicus. Lineage (NCBI taxonomy): Eukaryota > Metazoa > Chordata > Actinopteri > Carangiformes > Carangidae > Trachurus > Trachurus japonicus. The sequence continues at coordinate 8,430,201 of NC_140917.1, read as the reverse complement.
AATCCACATTTGTCCGAATCATAGACTTTATAAAGATGGTTGAAGCTCAGTGTGGGCTGCTCTGCTGCCGCCACTTTGGCAGGCTCTGACCCTGCCCCTTAATTAAAGGGATAGTTCAACATTTTTGCAAATTGACCCATTGCCATAATCCCTATAGTCATAGCAGTATAGGTTCGTTACCTTTAATTGTCGGGGCAAGCTATTTTTACGTACAAACGTTTTTTTTTTTTTACGAATGTTTATACGTTCCGTTATTATCTCATAGCGTGGTGAATGTGCAGGTCACAACTTGTCCACCAGAGCATTTTGGAGTTGTTGGATTGTGTATTTGATGAGTTTGATGAGGGAAACCAAGAAATCCCATTAGCCTCCGTAGCGTAGCTCTGAGCAGCTCGCGGCTCTGCTCCGCCGTTCTAAAAACATCTTACACCGACAATTAAAGGTAACGAACCTACTGCTAAAACTATAGGGATTATGGCAATGGGCCAATTTGCCAAAATGTTGAACTATCCCTTTAATGTCCACCTTTTCCAGAAAACCACCTGTCACTCAAAGTGGCCACACCCTCAGTTATGCAGAACCTGCTAAAAAAATCAGTTATATTCACTGGGAGTCTATGGGGATTGACTCACTGTTGGAGCCTCTAGTGGTCAATAGAGGAACTGCAGTTTATGTCACTTCTCGAGTTGCTTGGTGTGTGTGTGTGTGTGTGTGTGTGTGTGTTAATGATGGTGGAGGAAAAGGTCAATATGTGCAGCAGTGAATAGACTATATGATCTACTGTCATCGTAAAATTAAACATGGTTAAATAAATTTGTTGTGCAGCTCTGAGTGAGAACGTATCATGCGACAACAATCAGCCAAAAGTTTAATAAAAATCTATAAAGACAAGACATGTATATATAAGATGCAGACTAGAGTACAGTTGAATGCACATTCATAATTATGTGACTCGTTGATGTGTTTCTAATCGTTTGTGTACAACGGTGGAGTTCAGAGGAATAAAGATCAGACGACGATACTCACAACACCTGTAGGAGACAGTCAGTGAACATGTGTCACTGTATGTCAGCGTCCTACTGTATAAATAGCTCATTTCTTCCTGGTGCATGTGTGTGTGCACATGTGTGTGCGTGTGTGTGCGTGTGTGTGTGTGTGTGTGTGTGCATGCTTGACTGCAGTGATTAGCGTTTATCGCTGGTTAATGCCCCGTAAGTCTCTCCACCCTCCACCTCTCCTGCGTCTCCTCAGCAGTCCGATGGGATTACAGCAGCTGAGCTGATCCCACCTCCTCCTCCCCCTCCCTTTTCCCCCTCTTCCTCCTCCTCCTCCTCCCTCCTCCCTCCTCCTTCTCCTCCTCCTCCTCCTCCTCCCTCCGCTGCTGACTGGCTCGGACGTATGGCGTGACACCAGCACTGCTGCTGTCGCCTGTCACGTCAATTAGCTCTCTGATGCTAAGCGCTAAGACGGCGCGGGCACCTGAGGAGCGTGGCTATAACTCAGCTGCTGATGGATTTGGAGCCAAAAGAGGAAACAGGGAGAGAAGAATGGCTAACAGACAAAGTGAAAAATGTAATATAAAATCAGGGAGGAGAGGTCACTCGCTGCACCTTTAAAGTTAATACTAGAGATATCGTTTTCAAATAATTACAGGCGACATTATATATTTCATGATTCTTGTCTTTGTAAAGACAAAGTAAACTGAATTTCCACCTATGTTTCCACCTGATGCATCATCAAGGTAATTGGTTGCACGTGACAGATGGAAGTGGTCATGGGTAGGCTATAAAAGCACTTGTTTTCATGCTTTCATATCACATAAATGTCTCCATACCTCACTGTATTGTCTCTCCTTGATTCATTAAATTAGCAGCAGATAGCACGACATGCACCATAAAATGTATGCAAAGGTAAAAGAAAGCAACGTGAAGTGGACACTGTTTAAAAAGGAGTCTACTCTGTACCCAATGAAAACAAAACTGTGAAACAACAACAAATGATTACATAAAAGGGATAGTTCAACATTTTGGCAAATTGGCCCATTGCCATAATCCCTATAGTCATAGCAGTAGGTTCGCTGCGGCTGTGCTCCGCCGTTCTAAAAATAGCTTTCACCGACAAATAAAGGTAACGAACCTACTGCTATGACTATAGCGATTATGGCAATGGGCCAATTTGCAAAAATGTTGAACTATCCCTTTAAATTTTCCAGAGCAGACCGGAGACAACTAAACTTTCTGATTTCACCATAACCCTCACTGGCCTTACAGTGACTCACAAATTTAACAACAATGACCTTTTGTGATTAGTGTGGAGGGGTGTTGGTGTACGAATGGTAAATCTGAAAAATTGTAATGGATTTGTGATTTCCATGAAACTGCAAGTTGTATCATAGAAATAAAAAACATGAAAAACAAACAATAAAAATACAAAAGAACTTTTGGATGATTTTCTATGTTTTCTGAGAGGATGAAGCTTCACTGAGCTAAAGGACTGAACGGACGGAAGGAGAGACTGACCTCATGAGCTGGTTGTACTTGGCCAGTCTCTCAGATCTGCAGGGGGCGCCGGTCTTAATCTGAGAGAGAGAGAAAGAGACAGAGAGAGAGAGTGAAGATACTGACCTTGCATGTTCCTTTTTGCATGTGTGTGTGTGCGTACCTGTCCGGTGCACAGTCCCACCACCAGGTCGGCGATGAAGGTGTCCTCTGTCTCTCCTGAGCGGTGGCTGACCATCACACCCCAACCATTGGCCTGAGCCAGTTTACACCTGAGACAAAGAGACAGAGAGGAGACGACAGGTGGTGAGATTTCATTCGACAAAGTGGGGAGACATCTAGAATCCCAGATACCTCAAACTATAACCGCATGAATTATGAAGTCTTGGACTGGTACCCTAACCCTAACCGCGCTGAAAGAACTGACAAAGGAAACCTGCCAACGTCTCCTAATCATAAAACACATCCAAACTCCTCTGGCTCCACATCTGTCGATAGCCTGGCTCTCGCCAGACCCTTGTAGTTCCGCAAAGCTACGCCAGAGGCGCTACGCTCAGCTTCGCACAAGGGTCTGGACTCGAGGCCAATGCAAACTTCTTCCCCGGAGCAAAAAATAATGAACCAATCAGGATCGCCGGGCGGGACTTTCTGAGGTGTGACGTAGCGCTGAAGCGACTGTTTGAGTCAAACAACAATGGCGGCTCGCAGTGAGTGGCTGAAGTAGCACGTCAACAAGATAACGAACAAGTGGTTTATCCAATCACATACAAGATTTTTTTTACAAGGCCCCGCCTTCTGAAATGAATCGCCTATGGAGCAGTCCCAGACCCTTGTGCGGAGCTGAGCGTAGCTTTGCGGAACTACAAGGGTCTGGCGAGAGTCAGGCTAATCTGTCGAGGCCTCTGTTAAAATTATTTTGACCTATTTCTTAAACTTCATCTTCATAAGACTGTGACTGCACTGAGAGACAAGTTAAGGACTGGATTATAAGTCTTGTATGTCTGATTGATTCTTCTGTAATTTTTGGAGATGCGTTTTAGTTAAGAAAAACCAAAAAGTCAAAGAATCATCAAGATACTAAATCTGTTAATGGTCCAGTGAAAAACTTCTCACTATTCGCTACCAACTAACTACTAACTCACTCTCTCTGCTGTTTCCTCCTCCATCTTCTTTCCTTCTGCCTTCTTCTTGGTTGGTTTATTTATGGCAAGATGGCGACATTCTCTAAAGCAAGACCATAAGGCTACGAAAACCAAAGAAATTTTATTTTATAGCGATTATAAACTTATATATTCATGGGTAGTATATTCAGATAATGACAATAAACCTTGCCAAATATTACACACTGGACCTCACCTGTAAGGATGGATGACACACCCCAAAGGGGCCACACCCTTATCTTTATGTTTAAATAAAACAGGTGAGTTATTTATATATATATAAATGTAAAATCCAAAGTGTTTTGTGTATCAGCCTGTAAATATGTTTATTTTCTAATGTATATGTGTACATTTTAACATGGGAGTCTATAGGGACCGACTCACTTTTGGAGCCACCGTCTAGTGGCCGTTGGAGGAACGGCAGCCTGTAAAAACTCCTTTTTTTCTCACCTTCATCTTACCTCTGCTGCTCGTTGCGTGTGCGCTTATCATGACTTTATGCTCATTTGCACAGGTTAATTAATCAGATTGTGATTTATTTCCGCCTGCAGCTCATCTGACACATTAACCTGCTTAACGACGTTAAAACGAGGAAGTGAGCCGACGCCTCGGGGTTCTGTCCCATCGCGCTACGAGGGGGGATATATCAGATTAACGACACAGGGAGCTTTTTCATGTTGACGGACACAATACATCACCTCTACTGTCATCAGCTCTATCATTTAATTTTTCTCACCCCCTCCTCCCCCTCTTCCTCCTCCTCCTCCTCCTCCTCCTCCCACCTCCTGCTATACTGGAGCTTCACTGTCATGACTGATGGCTTCATAACCCTGAGAGACGACCTGTTACATCGCCCGACTGATGACACACACACACACACATACACACACACTCTCCACAACGATATATCCCGGTTCTGGTCGTTGGCATCGACCCGTTTGATTGACAGCTCATCTTCATGCTAAAATCCCATCATTTCCTGTCCCTCATTTATCTTGTGTGACGGTCTGTTTGTTGCTCTGCGTCCGTGGCACAAGGTCAACATGGCTGACAGGTATAACGACTGACGTGACTGACAACGCGCCGACTGCCATATTTGTGTGTGTGTGTGTGTTTGTGTGTGTGTTTCTACATGTGTGACTGATGGCAGAGCAGCTGTGTCTCTCTGTATCTCCCTACAGGCCTCTTGTGTATCGTCTCAGCCAAGATGGACGACCTTCTCTGGCCAGACCAAGGTCACCGCCGGTCAGCCTTGGGCGGCCATATTGGTTTCTATTTCTTCCTGAGGGTTTGTGGAGCGTGACGCCAGCCAGCGCCGATGTGAGATGTGATTCGTCATTTCAGTAAACGTTTGCGTACACTGCAAAAATTCAAAATCTTACCAAGAATATTTGCCTTATTTCTAGTCAAAATGTCATTTCTAGTCAAAATAAATCTAATTATAAGACTCATCACATTAAAAAGTAGCTTGTTTTTATACCCTTTTTACTTTTTTCAAGCAAATTTTAAGTAGAAAAATTTGACAGTGGAGGAAGTTTATCTTTCTTATTACAAGCATTAAAAGCTTGCTTTCACTGGCAGATTTTTCTACTTATTTCAATTGAAAATTAGTTTGAAACAAGTGAAAACTGTCTAAAAACAAGTTAATTTTTAGGTGATGAGTCTTATTTTAAGTGGAAAGAGATTAGTTTTGACCAAAATTGAGACATTGTGACAAGAAATAAGACAAATATTCTTGGAAAGATTTTGAGTTTTTGCAGTGTAGATATCGTGGTGTGTGTGGTGCAGACGTACGCCTGTATGGCCTCAGTGACCGAGCCGATCTGGTTGACTTTGAGCAGCAGGCAGTTGCAGGCTCGCTCCTCGGCGGCTTTCTCTATCCTCTTCGGGTTGGTCACCGTCAGGTCGTCCCCGACAACCTGGATCCCCACCTGGGCCGTCAGACGGGACCAGGCCTCCCAGTCGTCCTGGTCAAACGGGTCCTCGATGGAAACCACTGGGAGCCGGTGAGGAGAGGCAGGAAGTCAAACGTCATGAAACAGTTTTTAAAGGGATAGTTCACCCAAAATTCAAATTTCACTCATTATCTACTCACCCTCATGTCGACTAAGAGCTGTGAGACTTTTCAGAGTCCTCCGTGCCCCAGCAGTATTTGTCCATATAATGGTTGTGAATGGGGCTCACTTTTCTTTGTCCAAAAAGACACACCAAAAAACATCCAAATACCTCCATACTGCTCGTCTGTAATGTTCCTCTTGTATTGAAGCCCCGACGTGAGAAATTGTTCCGAAAAAAATTAAATAAGTTTGTATTTTAAGCTTGTTTGTCGCGGAAGCTCCCAGTGTCTCGCGTGATTTGCAGTGACCGGCGGAACAATTTCTCATGTCGGGGCTTCAATACAAGAGGGACATTATAGACGAGCAGCATGGAGGTATTTGGATGTTTTTTGGTGTGTCTTTTTGGACGAAGAAAGTTGGTATCCATTGACAACCATTATATGGACAAATACTGCTGCGCGGACCCCCCCGTAACTCAGAGAAGGGACGGATAACTCTGAAAATTCTCACAGCTCTTAGTCGACATGAGGGTGAGTAGATAATGAGTGAAATTTGAATTTTGGGTGAACTATCCCTTTAAGTCTCTGGTTCAAAGATTCAACAAGAATCAAAGACGCTGCACCTGGGTAGTTGTTGACGAAGCCCTGGTAGATGTCGGCCAGCTCCTCTGCGCTGATGTGTCTCTCTGAATCCGGAGGAGATTTGAAGTCCAGGTCGTATTTGCCCTCGCGGTAAAACTCCGATGCGGCCACGTCCATCCCGACCACCACCTTGTCCGTGAAGCCGGCCTTCTCTATGGCCGTCTGCAGCAGCTCCAGAGCTGAGGGGGGAGGACGAGGAGGGAAGACATTGTTGAAATGTGAGTCAAAGGAGACATATTATGTCCCTTTTCACAAATTAAAATAGTTCCCAGGTGTCTTAAAGACATGCTTTGGTCAAAATACTCCAAGGATCAAACATCACAGCTCTTTTCATTTGCTCAAAACAGCCCTGTTCAGAACAGCTGGTTTCAGTAGGCGGCGTGTTTCCACTGCAGAAACTTCAGGGTAATTTTACGTCTCCACTGCAGGAACCTCCCCCACAGGGCCGTTTACAGGAACCTTTACAGGGGCCGAACAGAGTCCCTGCCTGGGGGTAGGTACTCAGATCGGCCCTGAAAAAGTCCCGGTGGGGCTTGAGATTTACTCTGTGCTGACTGATTGGTCAGACTCAAAGCAGGATGTGAAGCTAAGAGAAAGCCCCAAAATAAGCAGCATTTTTAAAACCCAACGTTACTAAAAACGCGAGACGGCCAGAAAAAAGAGAGAATAAGTCAGTGAAAGATGAGAGAAGCAATAGGCCAAGTATGAAAAAAAAAAAGTGTGATAAATATGCGATCGCGGGACAACGTGACGATCGAGGTGGCAATTAAAAACCCCATCTTTTTTCTTTTTTTTTAGAAAGCATCTATACTGCCGGAAAAAAACAACAACAACAACAACAACAAGAGCAGTAAAAAAAGCCCGGTGGGTCCTGTCTGCAGTGGAGACACGGCCACCAGGTGAGAGGACGGTGAAGGTTCCTATACCCCCTCTCTTTACCAGGAACTCCTGCAGTGGAAATGCGCCTAGTGTCTGTCCCTTTAAATGCAAATGTATCACTGCATCAATTCATATTTTAAAACTAATGACATCACTGGAAGACAACTGAGGGAACAGCTCGTAAAACCACATGGATTTCAACCTAGGGAGCCTGAAAATTACAGATTTTTTTGTCAATTCTCACATTTTGGGGGCCGGAAGGCAAGAAAAACACGCAAATACATGTTAAAGAGCCTTCAAAAGGTGAATTTCCATAACATGTCCCCAACACAGATAGAGGGTTATCCACTGGCAACTCCTCTTCCTCACCCTCGCTGTTCTCGAGGATGTTTGGGGCGAAGCCTCCTTCATCTCCGACGTTGGTGGCGTCCTGGCCGTATTTCTCCTGAATCACCCCCTTCAGCGTGTGGTACAGCTCCGCTCCTATCCTCAACGCCTCCCTGAGGGACGGAGGGAAGAACAGAGGATTTCATGTGATCTACAAATAATATAAAGTTCATGTGATAATAGTTTGTAAAAGTTGAATTCTTACTTGAACGACTCGGCTCCGACAGGAAGAACCATGAACTCCTGCATCGCCAGTTTGTTTCCAGCATGAGATCCTCCATTTATCACATTGAAGGCCTGAAGAGGAAGAGGAAGAGGAAGAGGAAGAGGAAGAGGAGGATCAGTTGATTTGTCTTTGTTGTATAGCATTGTGTGTAGATGTTGTGCGGTGAGTTTGTGTCTTACAGGAACTGGGAGCACCAGCTCTGTGTTTCCAGCCAGGTCGGCTATGTGGCGGTACAGGGGGACGTCTTTCTCCGCTGCACCGGCCTTACAGATGGCGAGAGACACCCCCAGGATGGCGTTGGCCCCAAACTGAGCTGTTTGACACAACAGACAGGAAGTGATGTTTAATTACAATTCCAGCTTTGTTCATTTCAATTGCAGTTTGATTTATTTTTCTGTATATTATGTGTGTAAGTAAACTTGTTAAATATTAAAGGTCTATATTTTACACCTTTCCTGTTTTTTATTTGAAGTGTTTATCCATCAAAAGATAAATTTGTGGTTTTAAGAACCAAAAACCATCTCAGTTTAGTTTTACATCTTCTCTCTCAACTTCTCTAAAGCTCTTATATTAACCAGTCGGTGTTAGCCAATCAGAAGAGAGGAAACCTTGAGCCTCTCTTTTGATTGGCTGACTGTCTTCTGAGTGATCCAATAAAAAATAGAGCAGATTTCAGGTAAAACTTCAGAGAAACTAAACCCTGCAAAGTGTTGAATGGTGGATCCAGATCCAGGTGGTGGGCGGGGCTTGGTGACTGCTTTGTTGTGACATCACAAAGTCACAGGAAGTCCTGACGGCTCGTTTAATGACTCATTTTTTTAATACAGACTGTGAGTGAGGACTGAGGATTTGATACACAGCAAAAACTCAAAATCTTACCAAGAATATTTGTCTTATTTCAAGTCAAAATGTCATTTCTAGTCAAAACAAATCTCATTATACTTAAAATGAGACTCATCACATTAAAAAAGTATCTTGTTTTTAGACACTTTTTACTTCTTTGAAGCATATTTTTACTCGAAATAAATAGAACAATCTGATAGTGGAGCAAGTTTTTCTTTCTTATTACAAGCACAAAAAACTGGCAGATTTTTCTTCTAGTTAATTTTTAGGTGATGAGCCTTATTTTAAGTGGAAAGAGTTACTTTTGACTAGAAATACGACAGATATTCTTGGAAAAAAGATTTTGAGTTTTTGCAGTGTACTATAAGGAGTTTCCTGTGTAACTGTTTTGCATCCTGCTGGATTCACATTCATGCATCACACGATGAAATTAAGTCAAACATGTCAGTGTGATGAGCTGTTTTCTGTTTGTGTAAATAAAGATCCTGATGTAATTGTGTTTATTGCTACATGGACTTTTCACGACACATTCAGTCTGACAGGCTTCCTGTTCCTGGCTGAAATTAGTTCCCAACACCGTCACTTTCACGGCTGTTTACCTTCCTGCCTGAAACGATTAGCCGGCGTGATTAAAATAAATGAATCCTGCATTTATTTATTAAGGAAGTGAGTTCGCTTTGATCCTGCCAAAACCTGTTTTGGAACAGGAATCTGTTTGCTCTGTCTGTATTAACGCCTCCTGTTGCTCTGCGCAACACTTTGTCACCACCATGCCTTTGGTAAAAAAACATTTTGCGTGTGTGTGTGTGTGTGTGTGTGTGTGTGTGTGTGCGTGTGGCTGCTGAGAGGCTGCAGCAGTTAGGAGGTTTCCAGCTGGCTGGTAACACTGTGATGATGCGGCGTTAAGTCATCACGACTCGCTCCCGTCTTGTTTTGACTCACACTTGTTTTCTGTGCCGTCCATCTCGATCATCGTGTTGTCCAACTGCTCCTGCTCCACCACGCTGATGCCCTGCTCACACACACACACACACACACACACACACTTAACTGGTGCAATATGCAAACACATTTTCCAAGAGTTTTTTTTTTTTTTTTTCCCAGACACCTACTTGTTTCTGTTTTTGTTCATTAAGGAATTAGACTCAGATCTAGACGTACAACTATACAGATATATTGAACTTATCCATGCATCTGTGATAAGCACACACTATATTCATGTTATAAGTCTCTTTCGTCCAGGTGTGTGGATCATTTAAAGCCTGGAAATCATGTGTGATACCACTCAAGGCTCCACACAACATCTTATCCACAGACATCGACATGTTGCAGTTGCCTAAGCACCATAAAGTGCTCCATTTGACCATATACATGAGAGAGATATGTAATACACCTCTCGTCAAACTTGACAGGTCTATTGTTCTATTGTTTCGCAGCAGCCAATGAGAGCTCGTTATTCTCCGGAAGTCCCGCCCCCTGACTGTCCAATGAGAGCTCGTTATTTTTCCGGAAGTCCCGCCCCCTGACTGTCCAATGAGAGCTCGTTATTTTTCCGGAAGTCCCGCCCCCTGACTGTCCAATGAGAGCTCGTTATTTACCGGAAGTCCCTCCCTCGTATGGTTTAATGAGAGTTTAGGAATTTAAGGGAAGTCCCTCCCTTGAGTGGTTTAATGAGAGTTATATTTTGTAACAAATTGACTAGCCTGTTAGCAACATCCCAGAGCCTATTTTTGTAACTAGCCTGTGATTGAAGAAAATAGCAATTTAGGGAAAAAATGTGAAAGAGAGGGGAGATCTCTCCCATTTTGTCCTCTCTGTAGCCCTTTTCCCGCCAGAGATTACAGACTGGAGAGAGGTTTAACCTAGCTCTGTCAAAGGTTTCTCCACAGGAAAACAACAACAATGCAGTTTAATTAACTTACTCAAAAAAAAACAAAAGAGAAAGGTTTTTAAAAAAGAAAAAGAAATCCTTTGTATTTCCGGGCTTATAAGACCTTCTGACCAGAAGACAACTCAAATCTCTTTCTTGCATCCTGAAACACACAGAGCACTATGTGGTTTTTCCATGACAACTTGTCGTCCAGGATAACACCCAAAAAACCTAAATACAGACACTCTTTCAACACTCTCTCCTGCAAATGAAAGTTCAATTTCATCCTTTTTTCGATTTGTAAAAACCATAAATTTAGTTTTTTTCAAATTTAACAAAAGCTTGTTTTCATCAAACCATCTCTTAAGTTTATCCATTTCATTAGTAATGTTTTCTGCAATAATCCCCAAATCATCCCCAGAACAAAAAAAAAAATTGTATCATCAGCAAACAAAACAAACTGTAGAATCTTTGAAACATCACAAATATCATTAATATATAAAATAAAAAGTTTAGGTCCCTAAACCGATCCTTGTGGGACTCCACATACTGTCCTCATACATTCTGATTTGTAACCCTCTAGCTGAACATATTGTTTTATATTTTGTAAATAACTACTTAACCAGTCCAAGGCAATTCCTCTCAAACCATAATTATGTAATTTAGAAATTAAAATTTCATGATTAATTGTATCGAACGCCTTTTTTAAATCAATAAAAACCCCAACTGTATATTTTTTGTTATCTAATGCCGTTGTTATTTCTTCCGTTATTTTCGTTAGTGCCATTGCTGTAGATCGGTTGGTTCGAAACCCATACTGACTCTCACTCAGCAAGTGATTCTTTTCAAGAAATATGTCTAACTTCTGAACAAACAGTTTTTCAAGCACTTTTGAAAATTGTGAGAGCATTGACACTGGTCTATAGTTATTAAATTCATGTCTGTCGTCTGACTTAAATAAAGGAATAACCTTTGCCGTTTTCATCCTCTCTGGAAAAACACCTGTACTTAAAGAAAGATTAAATATGTAACTTAAAGGTTTAATTATACAATCAATAGTTTTTTTCACTATACACATGTCTATCCCATCGCTGTCTGTTGATGTCTTACTCTTTGTTTTGGTTATGATCGATATTATTTCATTCTCACTCACCCCACCTAGGTACATTGACTGTAGCACCTTGCTTCCCATTTTTTCTTTTCCCACGAATTGTTGATTTTGTGTTGAGATTGTGTTAGTTAAATTTGGCCCAATATTTACAAAAAAAAAGAGTTAAATTCATTGGCAACTTGATTCATGTCTTTAATTTCTCGATTCTCATTAATAAAATAATTTGGCATAGCTGTTGGAGCTGTTTTGTTCCTCATTACCTCATTCAGGATCCTCCATGTTCTTTTCAAATTATCTTTATTTTCTTTTAGTATTTTATAATAATACTCCCCTTTGGCCTGCCTCATTATTGTTGTTAACTTATTTTTATACCTCTTATACTTATTTTCAGCATTGTTTGTTCTAAATTTAATAAAGTCTCTATACAGTGTGTTTTTCTTTTTACAAGCATTTTATAAGCCCTTGGTAATCCAAGGTTTTTTGTTGTTACTACCTTTGTGCTTAAAGCAGAAGTAAGCGATCCGGTCGTTTTGGCTAATGCTGCGTTCCAGGCCGGCTTTTGAAATCATAAATTACAGCTTCAAGTCACAACTTACGACTTTGTAGCGTTCCAGGCAACCCACTCGTGTTTTTCCGACCTGTTTTACCGGTGAAAGTCACTATAACGGCCACTCGTAACTTCCGACCCGTGAACTCGTACCAGATTGAACTGGTATGACTTCACAGGTCGGAAAAACACGAGTTACGAGTTTCCTTGAACGCACCATAACAGTCCTCGTCCCTACGTCACCACATTCACGGCATCCCTTGGCTGCACACACAGCCCTGCATGCCGTTCTCTCTCCCCATTGGATAAAAACTGTAGGATACTATAAATGTTTTCTCCTGGGCTCAGAGCAGAGCAGAAGGGACTGACAGACACGTGTTTCGGTCCAAACACTCTATGTAAGTGATTGCTGTCGGAAGATATAACTATTTAAGACTTATATTAACACAAATATATCACTTGCTTCTGCTTTAAGTTGAATTATCGGACAATGTTTATCGTAATGTGTTATGAAACATTTGAAAAAAGAATCATATGCATCGTTTACTCCCTCTGTATAAACCTCATTCCATTCCTCATTTAACAAATCATTTCTAAACTTAAGTATTGCTTCCTCTGATCTTACCCTTGCATATCTATAACAGTTTTCCTTTACCTTACTCTTTATGTGACAATCATATATTACAAACACTGGTAAATGATCACTGATGTCATTTATTACTAACCCACAAGTGATATTATTCTCCGTGACATTCAGAAATATATTGTCAATCAGAGTAGCACTAGATGATGTAATTCTACTAGGCTTTGTGATTAGGGGTGGAAACCTCTACTGAATAGAGTGTCCAAAAAATCTGATGTTACTTTATGTTTTGCTGCACAGAGTAGATCAATGTTCACATCTCCACAGATCATGTATGTCTTGTTTTCATTCACTCTACTTATTATCTCTTCTAGACTATCTACAAACGTTTCTACATTTGACCCTGGGGTTCTGTATACACAAGTAACCACAATGTTTCTGCTCTTTTCTAACTCAATTTCCACAGTTATACATTCCATTAGATTTTCTTTAACAATTGTCATATTTTGAATTACTCTGCACCTCAAGTCTCTGTCAACAAAAAAAAAGCCACTCCCCCTCCGATCTTATTTTCTCTATTTATGTAGTGTAACTCATAACCCTCAAGATGAAACTCAGTGCCTCTCTCTCTTTCTTTATCCTTGTCTCTGATAATGCAATCACCTTAAATTTTCCTTTTAATTTATTCAGATACTCTTTAATTGTAGTAAAGTTTGCATACATGCTTCTTGAATTAAAATGAATTAACGAAAATGTATTGTCCATTACAATTTTAGCATTGAGCTCATCATCTGAATAATATTTACAAGTGTCAATGATATTATTAAACACGTGACTCTCCGGGTCTACCTGATATTCATAATCATACACTTTGCAGTCAGACCCCGTAAATGTTCGATTCTCTAAGAACTCTGTCATTTAAGAGGAGAGAACTGAATACAGCAAAAAAAAAAAAAAAACAACAACAATAAACAACAAAATTTCATGGTGACTGTTTTTACACAGGGAATCCCTAGTCCACTATCCTTGTCTTTATTTTGTCTATCAGTCCATACCTTTTTCATAAAGTCACTTTCTGGTGTCTCCTCTTCGACTCCTCTTCGTTTTCCCTCGCGCCTCCTCTTCATCCTCTTCCTCCTCTTCTACGTCGCCGTCTTCATGCTTTTTGATAGCATCCAATAATGTCTTTACCCCAGACAGCATTTCCTTTGCCGGGTTTGCTCTCCTGCTGGGCGCAGTCTCCCACCCGGAAGCCTTCAGCATGGACTCCAAGTCGGGCTCTCTGGGCGTCATCTCCATGGCAACTCCATAGTCGTGGAGCCCCTCTGCTGCGTGTCGGGGGTCGCGACACGACACTCTCACTTTTTCCTCCAGCCTCTGTTATCTTCAGCCTTGCTGGAAAAAGCACACGCGCCTTTATCCCTCTCTCCTTCAGTTGCTTTCTGACATCCCTGTACTTTGCTCTCTCCTGGAACACTTTGTTAGTGAAATCTTCGTCAAAGTAGATGCGGGTGTTATCTTCCAGTTTAATCTCTTTCTTTGCCCAGGCGCACTGAGCGCCCTCTGCCTCATATTGTAGCTTTGAAAACGCACTAGAATGGACCTGGGTTTGTTGTTATTGCGCTGAATCAGCTGTCCAGAGCGGTGCGCTCTTTCAATGGGTATTTCCCCCTCAATTTTCAGCGTGTGGCGTAACTTTTTCCACAAACCCAATCATGTCGCTTCCCTCTAACTTTTCAGGTACTGCATAGATTCTCAGATTCTTTCTTCGCGATCGGCCCTCAGAATCTTCACATCTTTCCATCAAATCTTTCTGAACACGTAGAGTATGAATCAGTAGGCTACCTTCGACAACATGATTTCCTGGTCCTCCTTCGCCGCAATCCTGGACTCCGCTTCTTCCATCCTACTATCCAGCTCTTTGATTTTTTTCTTTATCTCGCTTATATCCTTCTTCACCACTTCGAAATTGCGAGTTGTTTCGTGGCGGAACTCTCTGATTTCTCTCAGAATTTGAGTGAATCCTTCCACGTTTTCCTCCTCAGACGCCGAGTCGGTCGTTTGGCAGTCTTTGTAGGTGTTTGTTTGCTTCTTAGGCATCCTTATTCCTCAGATTTAATGCTGCTTTATATGCTCGTCGAAATATTGATATTATTGGAGCTCAGCCAATATTTTGTAATTGTTTGTTCTCAATTACAATTGTTTGCTCTCTGAGGATCTTCATGAGCACGGTGTCTCGGCAGCCATCTTGACTCTACACATGAAATCATCATAAAATATACATCAATCAATCAATCAATCAATCAATCAATCAATAACCTGTACTGATACAGTACACATTAAACAACATACGTTGCCCAACCGTTACAAACATTCTTTTATTCCAACATCTGTTAATATTCTGAATGCAGTATGTAGTTGTACAGTTGATAAAACACTGTGTACTGTATCAGTACAGGTTATTGATTGATTGATTGATTGATTGATTGATTGATTGATTGATTGATTGATTGATTGATTGATTGATTGATTGATTGATTGATTGATTGATTGATTGATTGATGTATATTTTATGATGATTTCATGTGTAGAGTCAAGATGGCTGCCGAGACACCGTGCTCATGAAGATCCTCAGAGAGCAAACAATTGTAATTGAGAACAAACAATTACAAAATATTGGCTGAGCTCCAATAATATCAATATTTCGACGAGCATATAAAGCAGCATTAAATCTGAGGAATAAGGATGCCTAAGAAGCAAACAAACACCTACAAAGACTGCCAAACGACCGACTCGGCGTCTGAGGAGGAAAACGTGGAAGGATTCACTCAAATTCTGAGAGAAATCAGAGAGTTCCGCCACGAAACAACTCGCAATTTCGAAGTGGTGAAGAAGGATATAAGCGAGATAAAGAAAAAAATCAAAGAGCTGGATAGTAGGATGGAAGAAGCGGAGTCCAGGATTGCGGCGAAGGAGGACCAGGAAATCATGTTGTCGAAGGTAGCCTACTGATTCATACTCTACGTGTTCAGAAAGATTTGATGGAAAGATGTGAAGATTCTGAGGGCCGATCGCGAAGAAAGAATCTGAGAATCTATGCAGTACCTGAAAAGTTAGAGGGAAGCGACATGATTGGGTTTGTGGAAAAAGTTACGCCACACGCTGAAAATTGAGGGGGAAATACCCATTGAAAGAGCGCACCGCTCTGGACAGCTGATTCAGCGCAATAACAACAAACCCAGGTCCATTCTAGTGCGTTTTCAAAGCTACAATATGAGGCAGAGGGCGCTCAGTGCCGCCTGGGCAAAGAAAGAGATTAAACTGGAAGATAACACCCGCATCTACTTTGACGAAGATTTCACTAACAAAGTGTTCCAGGAGAGAGCAAAGTACAGGGATGTCAGAAAGCAACTGAAGGAGAGAGGGATAAAGGCGCGTGTGCTTTTTCCAGCAAGGCTGAAGATAACAGAGGCTGGAGGAAAAAGTGAGAGTGTCGTGTCGCGACCCCCGACACGCAGCAGAGGGGCTCCACGACTATGGAGTTGCCATGGAGATGACGCCCAGAGAGCCCGACTTGGAGTCCATGCTGAAGGCTTCCGGGTGGGAGACTGCGCCCAGCAGGAGAGCAAACCCGGCAAAGGAAATGCTGTCTGGGGTAAAGACATTATTGGATGCTATCAAAAAGCATGAAGACGGCGACGTAGAAGAGGAGGAAGAGGATGAAGAGGAGGCGCGAGGGAAAACGAAGAGGAGTCGAAGAGGAGACACCAGAAAGTGACTTTATGAAAAAGGTATGGACTGATAGACAAAATAAAGACAAGGATAGTGGACTAGGGATTCCCTGTGTAAAAACAGTCACCATGAAATTTTGTTGTTTATTGTTGTTGTTGTTTTTTTTTTTTGCTGTATTCAGTTCTCTCCTCTTAAATGACAGAGTTCTTAGAGAATCGAACATTTACGGGGTCTGACTGCAAAGTGTATGATTATGAATATCAGGTAGACCCGGAGAGTCACGTGTTTAATAATATCATTGACACTTGTAAATATTATTCAGATGATGAGCTCAATGCTAAAATTGTAATGGACAATACATTTTCGTTAATTCATTTTAATTCAAGAAGCATGTATGCAAACTTTACTACAATTAAAGAGTATCTGAATAAATTAAAAGGAAAATTTAAGGTGATTGCATTATCAGAGACAAGGATAAAGAAAGAGAGAGAGGCACTGAGTTTCATCTTGAGGGTTATGAGTTACACTACATAAATAGAGAAAATAAGATCGGAGGGGGAGTGGCTTTTTTTTTGTTGACAGAGACTTGAGGTGCAGAGTAATTCAAAATATGACAATTGTTAAAGAAAATCTAATGGAATGTATAACTGTGGAAATTGAGTTAGAAAAGAGCAGAAACATTGTGGTTACTTGTGTATACAGAACCCCAGGGTCAAATGTAGAAACGTTTGTAGATAGTCTAGAAGAGATAATAAGTAGAGTGAATGAAAACAAGACATACATGATCTGTGGAGATGTGAACATTGATCTACTCTGTGCAGCAAAACATAAAGTAACATCAGATTTTTTGGACACTCTATTCAGTAGAGGTTTCCACCCCTAATCACAAAGCCTAGTAGAATTACATCATCTAGTGCTACTCTGATTGACAATATATTTCTGAATGTCACGGAGAATAATATCACTTGTGGGTTAGTAATAAATGACATCAGTGATCATTTACCAGTGTTTGTAATATATGATTGTCACATAAAGAGTAAGGTAAAGGAAAACTGTTATAGATATGCAAGGGTAAGATCAGAGGAAGCAATACTTAAGTTTAGAAATGATTTGTTAAATGAGGAATGGAATGAGGTTTATACAGAGGGAGTAAACGATGCATATGATTCTTTTTTCAAATGTTTCATAACACATTACGATAAACATTGTCCGATAATTCAACTTAAAGCAGAAGCAAGTGATATATTTGTGTTAATATAAGTCTTAAATAGTTATATCTTCCGACAGCAATCACTTACATAGAGTGTTTGGACTGAAACACGGGTCTGTCAGTCACTCTGCTCTGCTCTGAGCCCAGGAGAAAACATTTATAGTATCCTACAGTTTTTATCCAATGGGGAGAGAGAACGGCATGC
The DNA here is from genome assembly GCF_045865225.1 of Trachurus japonicus. Taxonomy (NCBI): domain Eukaryota; kingdom Metazoa; phylum Chordata; class Actinopteri; order Carangiformes; family Carangidae; genus Trachurus; species Trachurus japonicus. Next base: position 8,412,252 of record NC_140917.1, on the reverse strand, counting down.
AGGGCTGTGTGTGCAGCCAAGGGATGCCGTGAATGTGGTGACGTAGGGACGAGGACTGTTATGGTGCGTTCAAGGAAACTCGTAACTCGTGTTTTTCCGACCTGTGAAGTCATACCAGTTCAATCTGGTACGAGTTCACGGGTCGGAAGTTACGAGTGGCCGTTATAGTGACTTTCACCGGTAAAACAGGTCGGAAAAACACGAGTGGGTTGCCTGGAACGCTACAAAGTCGTAAGTTGTGACTTGAAGCTGTAATTTATGATTTCAAAAGCCGGCCTGGAACGCAGCATTAGCCAAAACGACCGGATCGCTTACTTCTGCTTTAAGCACAAAGGTAGTAACAACAAAAAACCTTGGATTACCAAGGGCTTACAAAATGCTTGTAAAAAGAAAAACACACTGTATAGAGACTTTATTAAATTTAGAACAAACAATGCTGAAAATAAGTATAAGAGGTATAAAAATAAGTTAACAACAATAATGAGGCAGGCCAAAGGGAGTATTATAATAAAATACTAAAAGAAAATAAAGATAATTTGAAAAGAACATGGAGGATCCTGAATGAGGTAATGAGGAACAAAACAGCTCCAACAGCTATGCCAAATTATTTTATTAATGAGAATCGAGAAATTAAAGACATGAATCAAGTTGCCAATGAATTTAACTCTTTTTTTTTGTAAATATTGGGCCAAATTTAACTAACACAATCTCAACACAAAATCAACAATTCGTGGGAAAAGAAAAAATGGGAAGCAAGGTGCTACAGTCAATGTACCTAGGTGGGGTGAGTGAGAATGAAATAATATCGATCATAACCAAAACAAAGAGTAAGACATCAACAGACAGCGATGGGGATAGACATGTGTATAGTGAAAAAAACTATTGATTGTATAATTAAACCTTTAAGTTACATATTTAATCTTTCTTTAAGTACAGGTGTTTTTCCAGAGAGGATGAAAACGGCAAAGGTTATTCCTTTATTTAAGTCAGACGACAGACATGAATTTAATAACTATAGACCAGTGTCAATGCTCTCACAATTTTCAAAAGTGCTTGAAAAACTGTTTGTTCAGAAGTTAGACATATTTCTTGAAAAGAATCACTTGCTGAGTGAGAGTCAGTATGGGTTTCGAACCAACCGATCTACAGCAATGGCACTAACGAAAATAACGGAAGAAATAACAACGGCATTAGATAACAAAAAATATACAGTTGGGGTTTTATTGATTTAAAAAAGGCGTTCGATACAATTAATCATGAAATTTTAATTTCTAAATTACATAATTATGGTTTGAGAGGAATTGCCTTGGACTGGTTAAGTAGTTATTTACAAAATATAAAACAATATGTTCAGCTAGAGGGTTACAAATCAGAATGTATGAGGACAGTATGTGGAGTCCCACAAGGATCGGTTTAGGGACCTAAACTTTTTATTTTATATATTAATGATATTTGTGATGTTTCAAAGATTCTACAGTTTGTTTTGTTTGCTGATGATACAATTTTTTTTTTGTTCTGGGGATGATTTGGGGATTATTGCAGAAAACATTACTAATGAAATGGATAAACTTAAGAGATGGTTTGATGAAAACAAGCTTTTGTTAAATTTGAAAAAAACTAAATTTATGGTTTTTACAAATCGAAAAAAGGATGAAATTGAACTTTCATTTGCAGGAGAGAGTGTTGAAAGAGTGTCTGTATTTAGGTTTTTTGGGTGTTATCCTGGACGACAAGTTGTCATGGAAAAACCACATAGTGCTCTGTGTGTTTCAGGATGCAAGAAAGAGATTTGAGTTGTCTTCTGGTCAGAAGGTCTTATAAGCCCGGAAATACAAAGGATTTCTTTTTCTTTTTTAAAAACCTTTCTCTTTTGTTTTTTTTTGAGTAAGTTAATTAAACTGCATTGTTGTTGTTTTCCTGTGGAGAAACCTTTGACAGAGCTAGGTTAAACCTCTCTCCAGTCTGTAATCTCTGGCGGGAAAAGGGCTACAGAGAGGACAAAATGGGAGAGATCTCCCCTCTCTTTCACATTTTTTCCCTAAATTGCTATTTTCTTCAATCACAGGCTAGTTACAAAAATAGGCTCTGGGATGTTGCTAACAGGCTAGTCAATTTGTTACAAAATATAACTCTCATTAAACCACTCAAGGGAGGGACTTCCCTTAAATTCCTAAACTCTCATTAAACCATACGAGGGAGGGACTTCCGGAAAAATAACGAGCTCTCATCGGATAACGAAGAAGCAGTCTTCTCGTCAGAAGGTCTTATAAGCCCGGAAATACAAAGGATGGAAATACAAAGGATTTCTTTTTCTTTTTTAAAAACCTTTCTCTTTTGTTTTTTTTTGTTTTTTTTTGAGTAAGTTAATTAAACTGCATTGTTGTTGTTTTCCTGTGGAGAAATCTTTGACAGAGCTAGGTTAAACCTCTCTCCAGTCTGTAATCTCTGGCGGGAAAAGGGCTACAGAGAAGACAAAGGGGAGAGATCTCCCCTCTCTTTCACATTTTTTTCCCTAAATTGCTATTTTCTTCAATCACAGGCTAGTTACAAAAATAGGTTCTGGGATGTTGCTAACAGGCTAGTCAATTTGTTACAAAATATAACTCTCATTAAACCACTCAAGGGAGGGACTTCCCTTAAATTCCTAAACTCTCATTAAACCATACGAGGGAGGGACTTCCGGTAAATAACGAGCTCTCATTGGACAGTCAGGGGGCGGGACTTCCGGAAAAATAACGAGCTCTCATTGGACAGTCAGGGGGCGGGACTTCCGGAGAATAACGAGCTCTCATTGGCTGCTGCGAAACAATAGAACAATAGACCTGTCAAGTTTGACGAGAGGTGTATTACATATCTCTCTTACATGCTCTATAAGATGCAAATAACCAGTAATAAAGTCAAAGCAAATGATCCATAAGGACAGACTCTTTCAAAACTGGAGAGAAAAGAAAAAACAATGTAAATATGTCTTATTATGTATATTAACAAAAGAGTTGCTGTGAGACAACAAACAATTGTTTACTACGTCTGTGTGGGTGGTGTCAAATTTGATTTCAAAGGAAGAAAATAAATAAGTAAATGCTTTGTATTGCGGTTATTGAGAGTCGCCTCCGTGCAGAGTCATATCATGTGTTGTTGTTGGTTCGGTTTACAGTTATGAAGCTGTTGAAAGGCATTCTGGGAAAACAATAACGACCACACAATAGGTTTATGAAAGCAGGCTGAGCGTTAACAGAGCGACTTGTTGTCGTCTTCCCCTTCAACTGTATTATTGTTTAGTTTTTTTTTATTATATGATTATTGATGACAGGCTTTTCAAATTTCTGGCTGTTTTTCTATTGTTTGACAAGTTCACCACAAACACACACACACAAACACACGCACACACACTGATCCGTTTCCCTGATCTCCTCTGATGTGACGTTCAGGAGCTCAGAGCCATTCGTCTGTTTTTTCCTGCCTGACTGATCAACGAGATTCATTTCCCAGCATCTGCTTCTGGAGGAAATTACCCATGCTGCACTGCTACACACTGAATCTGAATCATAGCCTACTATTGTACAACTTCTTATAAACACACACACACACACACATGCATACACGGGAACAATATCACTTGCACACAGATATCAATCACTTCTCCTGTCTCACTCGCACTTGTTTTTTTTTTCCACACAGACACATTATCATCATCGCTCATTCACAGTATCTCCAACACCGTTACACTCTATCTAACTCTTACAGCTTGTCTGCCTGTCCAGAAGTGATACTCATCTGCACAATGATTGACTGAACCTGCTCTCAGTGAGTAGTTCCTGGTATAAAGTCCGTTTATTCACATTTTATAAGTGAAAACCAGACGTTTTTCATCCTCAGTAACTGATACAGACTGATTCAATCTGACCATACACCCTAAAGACACATGAATACATCACCCGTAAATCACCCACAGGTCTCTATAAGGATGTAAGAGTTTATATTCTACAATTTTATACATTTTTCTTTATGGTTGATAGCAAATAGCATAAACCGTGTTAAAATTTGCAGTGACTTACAGAGGCTATAAGAGCTGGACCCAGAGTATCATTGATGTGTCCGACTGCCTTCAAAACACCTACGAAAGGAGAACAAACAAGAGGATGTGTGTCAGAAAAGCAAACAGAGGAGGATGCAAATCTTCTTCTTTATTTCTTTTTTTGCTTAATATCAAACTGTACACAACAACTAACAACGGGCAAACTGTGGTAAAAGAGGAGTTTGATGTTCTGGGAATTGGGAAATACATGCATGGACTTTATATCAGTGGATTTAGCCTAGGCAACTTATCAAATTAGAGCTAATAGTGAATTAGAGGTGGTGCAGCTAACATTAAAACCATTGACTTCATTAGTTGACATTAAGCAACTAAAAAGCTTTTTTTTTTCCATCTGAAACTAGCATTAATGTTAGCATCCTATTACTGTCAACTTAAATTGGCATATTGAGTTAACATATTTTCAGATGGTGAGTTTTTCTCATCTAAAATGTTACCTGTATGCTACTTAAAGGGATAGTTCAACATTTTGGCAATTTGCCCCGTTGCCATAATCCCTTTGGAGTAGGTTCGTCAATGGCTGGTGCAAGCTATTTTTAGAACGGCGGAGCAGAGCCGCGAGCTGCTCAGACCTACGGAGGCTAATGGGATTTCTCATCAAACTAATCAAATACACAATCCAACAACTCCAAAACGCTCTGGTGGACAAGTTGTGACCTGCACATTCACCACGCTATGAAATAATAACGAAACGTTACGAGACATAACGTTATTATACTGAAAAGTGACAATAAAAGGTAAACTGAAGAGAAATTTTATGATTTTCATCAAAAGAAAACAATGAAAATGTTGTTAGCATCCAACAGCGAGCATGTTCAGGAGTCATGGACCTCATGGATTTGTTTTTTATTTTGGAAACAATCCCAACAACAATCCAAACAAACACATACAGACACAGTTGATTTGTCTTCGTACCTTTGCCCTTGTAGCGGCTCTTGTCTCCATCTCGGAGCTCCAGAGCCTCGTAGATACCTGTGGATGCTCCGCTCGGCACCGCAGCCCTGAACAGACCTGACAAAGACAAACAGACAGCAGTTCATAGTTTGAAAACCCACTCACTTTGCTCTGATTTTGAGGCATTGTCACAGCATCACTAGTTTTCAGAGAATATCTTCTGTGCCTGTATCATCGTTTGGATGAAACTGAAGCAGCAGTGCAAGAATGGAAAAGAAAAGAAAAGAAAAGCTGATATGACTAAAAGTGTTTGCAAACACATCTGACTCCGAGGGTAATTAGAGGAAGGAGGAAGGAGGCGGTTTGTTGTGATGATTCAGAGAAAGAAAACACCTAAAAGTGTGAGACTCTTCCTCCATTCACAAGTATCATTTACTGCTGTTTTACCATAACACATTTTAAATCCGCAGGGTTGATTCTGTTGCATCAATTTCACAATATAGCCTACTAATAATACATTTAAACAGATAAATTAAGTATAAATCAGCATCAAAACAACGTAAGATTCCTCTCTCTGTCTGGATCATGACCTGTCTTATAACTCAGTATAACGAAGGATAATACATCTTTATTATTATTGCAAGTGACAGTTATGGATCAGATGTAATTTATTCTGTTCAGAGGTTTCATCCTCAACTGTGGCTTCATTCATCACTTAGAGAAATCTGACAGTTATTTAGTAAAAATGCAACCTAAAAACAACCTTTTTCTGTGATCATTTGTTTTAATATAAAGATTATGGAGGCATGTTTACACTGAGTCTGAGTCTGAGCTCCAATCGTCCTTTAACCGAGAGCCGATCGATCTGGACAGAGGTCAAATGAAGGTCACGTGATGCCAGAAATAATCCACAGTCACAGCAGAGATGCTGCTACAGCATCTTCACGCTTTTAGGCAAATTTCTGACGTGATGAATGTGAGCAGACGACCCTTGTGGTGAAGAAATGTGTGTGTGTTGTTGTTTTATTATTTATTTGCAGGCAGGCCTCGTCGACAGTCACCTTTCTCTGTGCGAAGGTCCACTTCCACAGTGGGGTTTCCCCGGGAGTCCAAGATCTCCCTGGCAACGATGCTGACGATCGACATCCTGAGAGACAGAGAGACGACAGAGAAAGAGGCTTCACAGGCTGAACTCTGCTGGAGGTGCAGGTTCATTTTTTATTAAGAGTTATATATCGGTTGGGAGCAGGAATAACAGAGGAGTCATGATGGGAGGAGAGATGTTTTGACATGAGGACAACCTGTCAGAGGAGATGGCAACACTGCAGATAGACGCACACACGCACACAAACACACACACACACACACACACACATACACACACACACACACTGCAGTTAGTGTTTCTGGAAGCAGGTTGAACAGAAAGCAGTAAATTATGCATCAGCCGCCATCCAGACTGGAATCTGGCAAAGCTGCATTTTTAGTTTTCGCACAGCCAACAGTGAATCGATCGCACTAACAAGTTTCTGTGTGTGTATGTTTGTGCGTGTGTGTGTGTCTGTGTCAAAGGCTGATACGTCTTATTCCTCTGAGCCTCGCAGCTCCACTGTTGTCCAGAAGCCATTAACAACACATCAGTGAGCTACACACACTGTTGCACTGAATGACATGTCCCCCCACTCCCCCACCACACACACACACACACTGCAGTTTACTTTGGCACAGTCCTACACACACACACACACACACACACACACACACACATACACATACACATACACACACCATCCTGCTGCCCCAAATACTCACTAGAGCACCAAATGTGGATTAATCGCCCGCTCAAGAGAGTCTCCAGCAAACGCACTATTGAGTCCTTTTGTGGAAAAACGTTTGATAAAAGCTGCTTCAGGGGCCTTCAACATGAAAACACATAAATACATCTGAGCTGCATTTAAAGAGTCAACGTCTTCAGGTGAAACCAACAACACGCACCATGGTGTCAGTCAGTCAGGAAGTGCAGAGCAACTTTACGTAAGAAGGATATGAAGCAGCAGCATCCTGGATTCTTCACCCAAAATCAATAATTCACCAATTTTCTACTCACCGTCATGCCGAGGAAGGGTTGGGAGAACTTTCTGAGTCATCAAAATGCTTTAGGAGTTCCAGGGGGGGTCCGGCTGGCAACGGATTTTCATATAACGGCGGCGGATAGAGTTCACTTTTGAATCGTCCAAAACACACACTATGAAACATCCAGATACCTCCATACTGCTCGTCTGTACTGACCCAAGTGTCCTGAAAAAGTTGTTTGGAATTGGAAATAATTATTTGTTTTTAGCCTTGTTGTAGTAGTAGCTCCCAGTGGCTCTGTTGATGTTTGTGCAAGATGTTCGTTCGTCGTTGTAAACCATTGGATCTATGATGTAAACACGGAAGAACATCTCACAGCAAATCTCACGCAGCCACTGGGAGCTACTGCTACAACAAGGATAAAAACAGATCAAATTATTTTTTTCCGAACAACTTTTTCATGTGGCGGCTTCAGGACACTTGGGTCAGTACAGACGAGCAGTATGGAGGTATCTGGATGTTTTCGTAGTGTGTGTTTTGGACGATTCAAAAGTGAACTCTGTCTGCTGCCATTATATGAAAATCGGTCGCCGGCCGGACCCCCCCTGGAACTCCTAAAGCGTTTTGTTGACTGT